>NC_041385.1:110455031-110484672 GCF_002162155.2 Triticum dicoccoides | reverse complement strand
AACGATCCGTAGATCAACTTGTGTGTTATGGGGTGCCCCCTTGCCCCCGTATATAAAGGAGGGAGGGGGAGGTGCGGCCGGCCCCTTTGGGGTGCGCCTGGAGGAGTCCTACTCCCACCGGGAGTAGGACTCCCCCCTCTTGCCTTGGTGGAGAAGGAAAGGGGGGAGGGGAAAGAGGAAAGGGGGGCGCCCCCCCCCCCCCTTCCTTGTCCTATTCGGACTAGGGGGGAGGGGGCACGCGGCCTGCCCTGGCCGGCCCTCCTCTTCTCCCTCATGGCCCACTAAGGCCCATTAACCCCCGGGAGGGTTCTGGTAACCCCCCGGTGTTCCGGTAAAATCCCGATTTCACCCGGAACCTTTCCGATGTCCAAATATAGGCTTCCAATATATCAATCTTTATGTCTCGACCATTTCGGGACTCCTCGTCATGTCCGTGATCACATCCGGAACTCCGAACAAACTTCGGTACATCAAAACTTATAAACTCATAATAAAACTATCATCGTAACGTTAAGCGTGCGGACCCTACGGGTTCGAGAACTATGTAGACATGACCTAGAACTATTCTCGGTCAATAACCAATAGCGGAACCTGGATGCTCATATTGGTTCCTACATATTCTACGAAGATCTTTATCGGTCAAACCGCATAACAACCTACGTTGTTCCCTTTGTCATAGGTATGTTACTTGCCCGAGATTTGATCGTCGGTATCCAATACCTAGTTCAATCTCGTTACTGGCAAGTCTCTTTACTCGTTCTGTAACACATCATCTTATTACTAACTCATTAGTTATAATGCTTGCAAGGCTTAAGTGATGAGTATTACCGAGAGGGCCTAGAGATAGCTCTCCGACAATCGGAGTGACAAAACCTAATCTCGAATTATGCCAACTCAACATGTACCTTCGGAAACACCTGTAGAGCACCTTTATAATCACCCAGTTACGTTGTGACGTTTGGTAGCACACAAAGTGTTCTTCCGGTAAACGGGAGTTGCACAATCTCATAGTTGCAGGAACTTTGTATAAGTCATGAAGAAAGCAATAGCAACATACTAAACGATCAAGTGCTAGGCTAACGGAATGGGTCATGTCAATCACATCATTCTTCTAATGATGTGATCCCATTAATCAAATGACAACACATGTCTATGGTTAGGAAACATAACCATCTTTGATTAATGAGCTAGTCAAGTAGAGGCATACTAGTCACTATATGTTTGTGTATGTATTCACACATGTATCATGTTTCCGGTTAATACAATTCTAGCATGAATAATAAACATTTATCATCATATGAGGAAATAAATAATAACTTTATTATTGCCTCTAGGGCATATTTCCTTCAGGATGGACATGTCCGGCGGCGGGAGGAGGCAGCAGCTAGGGTTAGGGGGATTCATCCGCGAATATCGGAAGAGGGTTTGTTTATATAGGTAAAGGGAGCTAGGAGTGTCCAAATGGGGTGGGGTTTTTGCCCACACGATCACGATCGAACGACCGAGAGCATGGAGGGGGCTTGGATGGGCTAGCGGGCTGTGGTGAAGAGGGGCTTGGCTGCAAAGAGAGAGGGGTTTCGGGCTACGCGGTTAACCGTTGGGGCGTCAAACGGACTCCGAATGCGACGAAAATTGACAGGCGGTCTACCTACTCTAAAACAACACCGCATGCCAAGTTTCATCCCATTCCGAGAACATTTTTATCCCGCTCACAGAACAAGGTCTGAGAGGGGCGACGGGTGCAGGCGAGAGTGTGGCTGGGCTCAGAACGGACAACGGAGAGAACCGAGGAAACCCGGACGGATGCAAGTTTTGAAAAACATGCAGATGAAATGCAGATGATGACATGGAAAAATGAAACACGCAAGCAAATGACATGGCAACTACGGCGAATAACTGGGAGACACCTGGCGCATCGAATTCGGGGGCGTTACAACTCTCCTCCACTAACAAGACATCTCGTCCCGAGATCTTAGGAACGACACGAAAGGTAAAGAGGAAGAGGTGAAGTAAGAACAGACAGGAAAAGATGAACAAAGTCGAGAGCACTTGGGTAGAAAGAGGAACGGCGAATATGACGAGATAGACTATGAAACCACTCCGGTTAGAATAAGATAGGAAAGGAATAAGAACATAAGAATTTCGGCAACACTCTGACTGAAAATGGAAGGGATAGAACAAGAACTTCACACGATGGGATGGCACTTGATGAGATGAACAACGCAATGCCTCCGGAAGAATTGAAAGAGTTGAATGAAAAGAACTTAGAAGGAAGGATTGAATGGAGTTGTTGAGAAAATCAACAACGAAAGAATAAGCTTGTTGTGTGTTTATCAAAACAACTCAAAACTTCCGGTGAAATTATACCACAACCAATGTCTGAATAGCTGAGAAGAACGAAGAAATGCAAAATTCCACTTCAAAAGAAAACGGAGAATTAATTGCACTTCGAGACGCGAGAAGAAAAGATACTTGAACTCCTCCAACAAAATCTTGATGAACTCTTGAAGAATGAATTAAATCATGAAGAACCACCATGAAGAACTCCGGTGACAAAAGGATGATGAGATAAAAAATGAAGGATGAAAAGAATAAGACTAAAGCCTTGCGTTGGTTTAGATGGAGGTTCCGACGAGATGGCCGAGAAAAATTGAACTCCGGAAAAGAAAAGATGTAAACACTTCAAACCGAGAATTTGAGATGATGAACAAGCTCCAAAAGGAAGAGGTTAATCAACTTGCTGAAAGAAGAATAAGCATTATTTTATGCTTATCCTCCACCAATTAAATTGATGAGAGGCAATGGATTTGTATACTACTTATTCTTGTTGAAAAGGATTTTAGGGGGGGGTAGAGCACAAAACTTGAAAAGTTCTTCATGAACCACCGGTAGGATTGGAAAGAACGAATGAATTAATATGATAATCAAAGAAAAAGAATCTTGAACGAACCACCGTAAGAATTCGAAAATGACTGCTGAAAGAGAATGAATCACCGGGGAGAATTAGAAGAACAAATATGCTAGAGGGAATTTAGATGCAAAAGAACAAAGAGATAATGAGCTGATAAAGAATACTTGCCAGATGTGCCGGGATAATTGGGTAACGATAGTTAGAATGATGGCCTCCGGTGAAAGGAAACGAAAAATAACTCCTGACATACTCCGGATGGTTAAGAAAAGAATATTTGACAAATGGAATAATTCGAGAGGCTAGCATGAAACTTGAACCACGAATCTTCGAGAGAACGGGCAATATTTAAAGGAAAAACTCTTCTTCAATCTTCAAATGATGACGAGAAACACCACCAAAATTGTTAAGGCACTTCGGGGGAACGAAAAGCGGAGAGGTTGATGCAACAATGAAAATGATTCGAAATTGATCTTGGAAAAGATCTGACTGATGAAATTCATACTTACGTCAAACTTTGAAAAGGATTTGAGAATAGCTCCGGTAAATCAGAATAGTCAGGTAAGATCCTGGAAAAAGACCTGTGGGTTAGGGCCCACTGAAGAGAAAAACACCGTTGGAAAGGGATGTTGAACAGATAGATGATGCACCGAAACAATTGAAATATTTGAATGAGGTGACAACCTCGAATTAATTCACACACAGACGAATCTCCTGAGATGTCTTGAGCACTCCGGAAGGATAAACTGGCGAGAGGTGAATGAGCAGGGAAAACACTTGAGCCAAGGAAAAAGAATGTGAACAACCCGAAAAACTTGAATTGAGTCCACCAGTAAAGAGATGAAGAATGTCAAACAAAACGAGAATTCACCGGTTGAAACAATTGACGAAAGACCGAAGGGGTTTCGCACGAATGACGTTGATGGTCGAAAGAGACTCGGACTCCGGGAATAGAAAGGGTGGGAAGGCGGGAAAACAAAGGCACCTGGAAGGGAGAACCAACGAATATCTTGAAGAGAAAACACCGGTTGAAAGAAAGCAAAGGCTTCACACAAGTAGGATGGATGCTCGATTATGGATTTCGGCTTCGAGAAGAAAAGGGTGGGCGGGTGGGAAAAATAAAACAACTGAGTATTGAACGCAAAGATGAAGAGGCTCAAGTCAACTTGACGAGAAATGCATCGGATGAAAAGAGCTGAGGAACAACAATCGAAAAACTAACTGTGTGATCCTAAAGAAAGTTTGAAGGGGAAGAGAAGTAATTCAAAACACCTACGTCAAGATTCCTTACCAGAGCGACGAAGGGGCTGAGGAGTAAAAAGAATTTCTACTCTCCGATATAACTAAACTCCGAAAACGGTTTTCTTCTAGACTCGACAACGGCCAAACTACATGATCCATCAAGGGGGCTCCTATGGTCGGTCGAGGCTCTGATACCAACTTGTCACGCCCAAGATGCGACCCTATCCTAAAGGAACTCGAAGGTCCCACCAAGGATAGAACCGAATATTGATACACTTTTGCAAGGTGGATATCATTACATCAACATTACATAATAGATGGGGATACATACAAAAGGCATACAATGCCACAAGAATACAACATCATCTTACATAAGATCAACATCCGACTACGGATGAAACACAAACAGAAACTCAAATGACATCCACCCTGCTAGCCCAGGCTGCCGACCTGGAACCTATCCCCTGATCGAAGAAGAAGCATAAGAAGAACTCCAAAACAAGCAAATATCGCTCTCGCGTGATGATCGTCGCAAAACCTATACCTGCAATTGTTGTTGTAGTAATCTGTGAGCCTCGAGGACTCAGCAATCCCATTACCATGGGTATCAAGACTAGCAAAGCTTAATGGGTAAGGAAGGCGTAAAGTGGTGAGGTTGCAGCAGCGACTAAGCATATATGGTGGCTAACATACGCAAATAAGAGCGAGAAGAGAGGCAACGGAACGGTCGTGAAGCTCGCAATGATCAAGAAGTGATCTTGAACTCCTACTTACGTCAAACATAACCCAAAACCGTGTTCACTTCCCGGACTCCGCTGAAAAGAGACCATCACGGCTACACACGTGGTTGATGCGTTTTAATTCGAATCTGGTGTCAAGGTATCTACAACCAGACATTAACAAATTCCCATCTGCCACATAACCACGGGCATGACTTTCGAAAGTTTAAACCCTGCAGGGGTATCCCAACTTAGCCCATTATAAGCTCTCATGGTCAACAAAGGATATTCCTTCTCCCAGGAAGACCCGATCAGTCCCAGAATCCCGGTTTCCAAGACATTTCAATAATGGTAAAACAAGACCAGCAAAGCCGCCCGATGTGCCGACAATCCCGATAGGAGCTGCACATATCTTGTTCTCAGGGAAATACCGGATGAGACTTGTCACGCCGAAGATGCGACCCTATACTAAAGGAACTCGAAGGTCCCACCAAGGATAGAAGCGCATCTTGAAGACGTTTTTGCAAGGTGGATATCATTACATCAACATTACGTAATAGATGGGGATACATACAAAAGGCATACAATGCCACAAGAATACAACATCATCTTACATAAGATCAACATCCGACTACGGATGAAACACAAACAGAAACTGAAACGACATCCACCCTGCTAGCTCAGGCTGCCGACCTGGAACCTATCCCCTGATCGAAGTAGAAGCAGAAGAAGAACTCCAAAACAAGCAAATATCGCTCTTGCGTCATGATCGTTGCAAAACCTATACCTGCAACTGTTGTTGTAGTAATCTGCGAGCCACGAGGACTCAGCAATCCCATTACCATGGGTATCAAGACTAGCAAAGCTTAATGGGTAAGGAAGGGGTAAAGTGGTGAGGTTGCAGCAGCGACTAAGCATATATGGTGGCTAACATACACAAATAAGAGTAAGAAGAGAGGCAATGGAACGGTCGTGAAGCTAGCAATGATCAAGAAGTGATCCTGAACTCCTACTTACGTCAAACACGCGGTTGATGCATTTTAATTCGAATCTGGTGTCAAGTTATCTACAACCGGACATTAACAAATTCCCATCTGCCACATAACCACGGGCACGGCTTTCGAAAGTTTAAACCCTACAGGGGTGTCCCAACTTAGCCCATTATAATCTCTCATAGTCAACGAAGGATATTCCTTCTCCCAGTAAGACCCGATCAGTCTCGGAATTCCGGTTTACAAGACATTTCGACAATGGTAAAACAAGACCAGCAAAATCGCCCGATGTGCCAACAATCCCGATAGGAGCTGCACATATCTCGTTCTCAGGGCAACACCAGATGAGACAGAGCTATCTCCATAAATCACTAGAACATGCTCAAAACGACATGGTAAGATTGCAAATAATAACAATTCCAGGCTTAGCAGAAATCACTGAGCATGGCAGAAATAACATCAGGTTGCAATGTTTAGAGCTATCAGACAACATGCTACAGGAACTTATCATGGCAAACAAAGGCATGGCATGCTAATACTAAAGCTAAAGAACAAATCCCCCTTACTGAACTAATTCCAAATAACAACAGAAAACATGGTAGCATCCATGCAAACATGGCAAATGACATGGCAGATTCAGACATGGCAGGAACAACAATAAGTAGGCATGTTGGTGAGCTTGTGCAACCCACCACAAAGCAATACATGGCATGAAAAGGTGACTAACAGTAAGATGACATATTTATGAAGCTAAGAATGGCAATAGCATGGTCAGACGGTGCATGGATCACTAGCAAAGCACATGGCAAAACTGAACTTAATGTTAACAGGCTGACAGCAACATTATTTTGGCAATTTGAGATCAAGATTACAACAAGCTACAGCAGGATATAAATGCAACCAGGGGCATGGATGGATACAACATGACATGTATAACAAAACATCCTTAGTGAACATCTCCAGATTATGCATAGAATGACTTGTAGCAGCAGGTTTAGATAGCATCATGATATAGCAGATTTAGCCTAGCAAAACAGTAACAGCAAGTACCCTACTTCATGAGCTCGATGCACTCACTAAAATACTCACAAAAATACATGGATTACACCACTGTGAATATGGCATGATGTACCTCAAAACTCATGTAGACTTCAAGCTCATAGGATGCACACACAAAATGCAATGAAAATGACAAAACAGCAAGTTCTGTTAACGTACAATAGTTAACATCATATAGAACTCTTACAATGACGATTAGGGCATCAAGATGAACACAAACAAGCATCGCACAATGTAACAAAATGAAGAGCATATCACAATGAACATTTTGACATATTATATGCGTGAATCGGAGCACCGAGCACGATGTTACACACATCACAACAATGCATCAGGAAATAGTTTAACAGGGACTTAGCCAGAATACTGCGAGCGCTGAATAACTAAACAACGCCCGAGGCGATAGATAGCACAGACGGCGGCTGCTCACCTAAGCAGGCCTGGCCCAGGTCGAAGAGGAGGAGGCCTGGCTTGGCGGGGCTGGGCCGGCAGCAGGGCCTTGCGGGGAGGGCCCACGCGCGACGCGCGGTTGCGCGTGCGCCCGCCCGCACGCATGGTCGAGGAAGGCTGCGCCAACGGCAGCTTCCGGCGATGGAGGGACGATGCGGAGGAAGAGCTCACCGGATCCGCCTGATCCAGTCGAAGGAGCGGTAGCGGAGGCCGGAAACCGACCGGATCTGTCACCGGCGGGCCGGGCGGTGCCGGAACGGTGGCGGCGGCGGAGCTGTGTGATGCGGCGGCGGGGACGAACGGGAGGCACGGGACCACGCGGTAAGCAGCGGATCTGACGAGGTGGCGCTCGGGGTGGGGCCTGGGGTCGTCGGCGGGGTGACGCAGGCGAGGATGCGACATCCGGCGAGGGACGCGGCTGCGGGGCGGCGACCCAGCTCGCTGGCGGAAGGACCGGAGGGGCAGGGAGGCGGAGCGGGGCGCGGGCGCGCTCGGGCCCGATCGCGGCCCGGGACGGGCCTGCCGTGGGCCGGGCGGGCCGCGGCAGCGTAGGGAGAGAGAGATGGCCGGCGGGGACACATGGCGCGCCGTGATTCGCTACGGGTGAGGGAGTCCTGGACTAGGGGGTGTCCGGATAGCCGAACTATCATCATCGGCTGGACTCCAAGACTATGAAGATACAAGATTGAAGACTTTGTAATCCTTGTCGGACTCCGTACCTCCCGCGACCCCTCCAATCGAATCCGATTGGGCGCCGATCATGGAGTTCACCGCTGCGGACATCTTTCAACACGCACCTTTCGGCGACATCTTGAAGAGCCCTGGCCGGACTGCGGTCAGGACGGTTGGGATGCGGACGATGAAGAAATTCAAAGCCCACCCACCACCCACTTAGTAGCCATTGTCGACGATCTAACCGACATGCTAGACTTCGACTCCGAAGACATCGACGGTATGGACGACGATGCCGGAGACGATGAAGAACCAGCGCCTACTGGGCACTGGAAAGCCACCTCATCATATGACATATACATGGTGGATATCCCAAAGGATGGGAATGGCGAAGGAACAGCGGAGGATGACCCCTCCAAGAAACAGCCCAAGCGCCGGCGTCAGCAGTGCCGCTCTAAATCCCGCCACAACAAGAATGGAGATTCCGGCACCGGAGATAATAATACCCCAGACAGTGCCGAAGACAACCCCCTCCAGCAAGATTCAGCACAGGAGGACGCAGAAGCCAGCCCTCATGAGAGAGTGGCAGACGAAGAGGTAGAGGATGATAATTACATGCCTCCCTCCGAAGACGAGGCAAGCCTCGACGACGACGAATTTGTCGTGCCTGAGGATCCCGTCGAACAAGAGCGTTTTAAACGCAGGCTTATGGCCACGGCAAACTGCCTCAAGAAAAAGAAGCAACAGCTTAGAGCTGATCAATATCTGCTAGCCGACAGATGGACTGAAGTCCTTGCGGCCGAAGAGCATGAGCTCGAACGCCCCTCAAAAAGCTACCCCAAACGCAAGCTGCTCCCCCGATTAGAGGAGGAGGCATATAAACCCGCATCACCAGCGCACAATACGGCTGACCGACCACCCCGTGGCCGCGACAGAGAGGCCTCTAGGCCCTCCACTAGAACCGTACCCCCACATCGCTCGAAAAGCACAAGGATACAGGGGAATGCTCCGGACTTGCGAGATATATTGGAGGATAAGGAAAGACAATCAAGATCAATCTACGGATCGCGTGGGCGCCCCATGATAAGTGACGACAACCGTCGCGCCGGACACAACAAGTCCGGCCGGGCCGAACACAGTAGACAAAGCTCTTTTGAGCTTCGACGTGATATAGCCCAATACAGAGGCCCCACACACCCACTATTCTTCACAGATGAAGTAATGGATCATCAAATCCCCGAAGGGTTTAAACCCGTGAATATTGAATCTAGTGATGGCACAACAGACCCCGCGGTTTGGATCGAAGACTATCTCCTTCATATCCACATGGCCTGTGGTGATGATCTTCACGCCATCAAATACCTCCCACTCAAGCTTAAAGGACCATCTTGGCATTGGCTCAACAGCTTGCCAGCAGAATCAATTGGGTGTTGGGAGGTCCTAGAAGCCGCATTCCTTGATAACTTCCAGGGCACGTATGTGCGACCACCAGACGCTGACGACCTAAGCCATATAACTCAGCAGCTAGACGAATCGGCCAGACAATTCTGGACACGATTCTCAACTAAGAAAAATCAAATCATCGACTGTTCGGATGCGGAGGCCCTCGCAGCCTTCAAACATAACATCCGCGACGAGTACCTTGCCCGGCACCTGGGACAGGAAAAGCTAAAATCTATGGCAACCCTCACATCACTCATGACCCGCTTCTGCGCGCGAGAGGACAGCTGGCTAGCCCGCAGCAACAACCTCAGCAAAAATTCTGGCAGTCCGGATATCAAGGACCGCAATGGCAGGTCGCGTCACAATAAGAACAAACGCCGCATTAACGGCGACAATAATGAGGTTACGGCGGTCAATGCCGGATTCAGAGGCTCTAAACCCGGTCAGCGGAAAAAGCCATTCAAAAGAACTACTCCGGGTCCGTCCAATTTGGACCGAATACTCGATCGCTCGTGCCAGATACACGGCACCCCCAAAAAGCCAGCTAACCACACCAACAAGGATTGTTGGGTATTCAAGCAGGCAGGCAAGCTAATTGCCGAAAACAACAACAAGGGGCTGCATAGCGATGACGAGGAAGAGACCCGACCGCCGAACAATAGAGGACAGAAGGGTTTCCCCCCCACAAGTGCGGACGGTGAACATGATATACGCAACCCACATACCCAAAAGGGAGCGGAAGCGTGCACTCAGGGATGTATGCGTGATGGAGCCAGTCGCCCCGAAGTTCAACCCATGGTCCTCCTGCCCGATCACTTTTGATCGAAGGGACCACCCCACCATCATCCGCCATGGAGGATTCGCCGCATTGGTTTTAGACCCAATCATCAATGGATTTCACCTCACTAGAGTCCTGATGGACGGCGGCAGCAGCCTGAACCTGCTTTATCAGGACACAGTGCGCAAAATGGGCATAGAACCCTCAAGGATTAAACCCAGAAAGACGACCTTTAAAGGCGTCATACCAGGTGTAGAGGCTAATTGTACAGGCTTAGTTACACTGGAAGTGGTTTTTGGATCCCCGGATAACTTCCGGAGCGAGGAGTTAATCTTCAACATAGTTCCGTTCCACAACGGCTATCATGCTATGCCCGAACGTACCGCGTTTGCAAAGTTCAACGCGGTGCCGCACTACGCATACCTCAAGCTCAAGATGCCAGGCCCTCGAGGAGTCATCACGGTCAACGGAAACACTGAACGGTCTCTCTGAATGGAGGAACATACAGCGGCTCTCGCGGCAGAAGTACAGTGCAGCCTCTTAAGGCAATTCTCGAGTCCGGCCGCTAAGCGACCGGACACGGCTAAACGCGCCCGGAGTAACCTACAACAAGACCACCTGGCACGTTCCGAGCACGCGTAGCAATGCGGCCCCAACCCCAGCCCCTGGAAAATTGCAAGACTGGTCGTTCGCGTACATCATTATGCTCTGGAGATACCATGGGCATAGGGGGAGGGGCACGACCATGATAGGCCCAGAATGCAGCTTAACCACACCAGGGCCTCTCAAGTATGTCGTTCTTTTTTTCTGTTTTTCTTTTTTTTTCTTACCCACAGGACTCCGTTCATCAGAGGCCCTGTCCGGCAGTAGACCGGCCGAACTCACGATGCAACAGCAAGGGAAGGAGAAAGGCTACGACGAATATCCAGGTGGTCTCCATTACGATCATTAAATCGGTTTTATACACCATTCCGCAGCCTACCCCTGGAGGGGGACATGTTTAATAGTCCCATCCCTTGCTTACCGCACTATTTGTATCGTTCTGCATTCACGGCAGTATTTCTTGAATAAACAATGCAGCACATTTTTGCTTATAATTGCATTTCTTTCTTATACATATGTTCATTTATGACATGTTGCATCCGTACACTTTGGTACGACTAAATACACCAGGGCTTATGTTTCCCGCATCATGGTGTGATAAGTCCGAACACTTTCACAAGTGCGGCACCCCGAACTTATAGCATTATATGCATCGGCTCCGAATCATGTCTTGGGTCAATAGTTGGGTTTGCCCGACTCCCATGTTTTGGTACCTTACGTTCCGTTGTATCGGCTAAGGTAGCACTGGGAGAACCACTGCGATTGCGCCCCAGTTGAGCTGGGCGAGTGCCTCAGTGGAGAAAGCTAAAACTGACCGTCATGATGAGGCGAGAGCCGGTCGCTGTTCGAGAGGTCTTTTTCGAGTCCCTAAAGATTTATGCCGCTTAGAGCGAGGAACCGGCTTTGTCCGGCCCAAGCGTGGATAGCGCCCCAAATTCGGCCTTCCGAACACTAGGGGCTTCGCCGAAATTTAAAATTATAGAATTCTATGGCCAAGTGAGAGTGTTCAAGCATTATAAGTCCGGTTGCCTCGTTCGTTGTGTTGAGCGCCTCCCTAGATGGACCCAAAAATGGGAACAAGAGTGCTCAAATTTATCCCGAACACCCCAGCACTCGTGGCATGCGTGCTGAAGCCGACGACTTGCCATCTCTCAGATTTGATAAACGGCCGCAAAGAAGGTAATATTTTAAATTTATAAGCGTTGCTTAGCGCATATGAACAAAGTTTTCATCGCACAGGATAAAAAAATGCGAGTCTACTCAAATATTACATCTTTGGAGCACTCACCCGCAATAATGCGGGCACCCTTCAGGACACTCTTATAATACATCTCGGGCGTGCGATACTCCTTGCCCGGCGGTGGCGCGTCCATCACAAGCTTCACAGCATCCATCTTGCCCCATTGCACCTTTGCGCGGGCAAGGGCCCAACGGGAACCTTCAATACAGGCGGAGTGCTTGATGACTTCAACCCATGGACACCATCCACCAGCCGCCGCACTAGGCCGAAGTAGCTCCCAGGCATGGCCTCCTTGGGCCACAGCCGAACTATGAGGCCCTTCATGGCCTGTTCGGCCACCTTGTGGAGCTCGACCATCTGCTTCAGCTGGTCGCTAAGGGACACCGGATGTCCGGCCTCAGCATACTGAGACCAGAAGACCTTCTCCATCGAGCTCCCCTCCTTGGCCCTATAGAAAGCGGCCACATCGGACAAGCTGCGGGGCAGATCTGCGAACGCTCCTGGAGAGCTCCGAATTCGGGTAAGTGATAGGTAATTCACACTCACATGCTTTCTTTGCATGAAAAATGCCTTACCCATCGCTATTTTCTTCAATGCCTCGATTTCCTGGAGGACCTTGTAGGCTTCGGCCTTAGCGGCTTTGGCACTCTCAAGAGCCGATGCAAGCTCGGACTCTCGAGTCTTCGAGTCGCGCTCCAAACTCTCATGTTTTTCTACGAGAGCCTGGAGCTCTTGCTGTACCTCCGCCACCCGCGCCTCCTGCTTCTCTCGCTCGGTGCGCTCCGCGGCCGCATTACGTTCGGCCGCAGACACCGCCTCCTTCGGGGTCGCCACCTCGTTCGTGGCCCCTGCAATACCCATGTTATCCTTGTCATTCTTCTCGCAACCAAATCCTTTTTTGTAAGGTACAATTTTAATAAGGTGTTACTCACCTTCCTTGTCCTCGAGCTGCTTCTTGGCACGGCCGAGCTCGTTCTCGGACCGCTCGAGGCTTTGATTCAAAGTATTGACCT
Source organism: Triticum dicoccoides (assembly GCF_002162155.2). Lineage (NCBI taxonomy): Eukaryota > Viridiplantae > Streptophyta > Magnoliopsida > Poales > Poaceae > Triticum > Triticum dicoccoides. The sequence continues at coordinate 110,471,553 of NC_041385.1, read as the reverse complement.
CCGCGGTCAGTGCGGCAGAGGTCAGCAGCACAGCCTGCAATCCCATATTGACATATTTTTATGACTCCTGCGTATATATTTTTAGATCCTCAGTCCGGCTTTTCTTTCCGAACACCAAACCGAGCATCAGGGGCTACTGTCTATGCGGTACTATATATCAAAATTCTTACCTCAAAGCCTGTTAAAAGGCTGCTGCAGGCTTCGGTCAGCCCGCTCTTGGCGAGCTGAACCTTCTGAATCACCGCACTCATGACGGTGCGGTGTTCCTCTTCGATGGAAGCACTGTGGAGCGCCTCCAGCAAGCTATCCGGCGCCTCCGGTTGGACGGAGGCCGCCGGTGTCACGGTCTTGCCCTTCTTACGAAGGGGCCGCCCACCAGACTCCGGAGCCACTATAGGTTCCAGTGCGGAGTCCGGTGCAAAGTCCGGGAGGTTGCCCTGCGGCACCTCCGGGGCCTTCTCCTCCTGGCGGGTCCCATCCCGGGATCCCACCTCGGCATCATCCGCATCACGGGGGGTGGAGGCGGTCGGAAGGGAATCCATATCCGACACACCCAAGGACCCACTCAACGAAGCAGGAAGATCATCCTTGGGTGGACTGCAGGGTTGTATGCGGCATTAGAAAGATACCATGTGGCAAAAAGAAAAATCATGAAGTTATTTGGGAGTCCGGATACTTACGATCTCGCCAGGGGCTTGGCCCTTGAAGGCGAATCCTCGTCGTTGTCGCCGGCGTTGGCAGAGCAGTCCGGGGGAAGAGTCCTTCCCTTATTGGACCCTTCAGCCTCCCTCATTGGGGAGGCCTTCCTTTTCTTCCCTCCCCCCGTTGGGGGAGAGGCCTCTTTCTTCTCCTCCTCGCCTTCATGGGAGGAGTCCGCCTCGGAGTCACCGGACGATAAGTCCGATGACACCTGAAAACGGGAACTCTTTCGAGTGCCCGTGGCCTTCTTCTTGGCCTTCTTCTCCGGCACCACATGGGGTGCCGAAACCAGCAGCCCCATTAAGCGGGCGTCCGCTGGGTCTTCTGGCAAAGGGGCCGGACAGTTAGTCTGCTCGGCCTTCTTCAGCCAGTCCTGTCAAAGGAGAGGGAGTTTAGATCCCGCATAGAGTCAAACTATGGAAAACAAGTGTCCCGTAAAGGGTAAAATCGCTTACCTCGCTAGCCGGACGCTGCGAACTGAATCTGCGATCTTCGGTAGCAGATGCGGGAGCCTCGGCGCCCTTAAACAGCACCCTCCAGGCCTCTTCGTACGTAGTGTCGAAGAGCCTGCTCAAAGTCTGGTGCTGCGCCGAATCGAACTCCTACATATTGAAGTCCCGTTGTTGGCACGGGAGAATCCGGCGGATGAGCATGACCTGGACTATGTTGACAAGCTTGAGCTTCTTGTTCACTAGCTTTTGGATGCAGGCTTGGAGTCCGGTCAGCTCCTCTGAATCACCCCATGTCCGGCCACTCTCTTTCCAGGAGGTGAGCCGTATGGGGATGCCAGATCTAAATTCTGGGGCCGCTGCCCATTCAGGGTCATGCGGCTCGGTGATGTAGAACCACCCCGATTGCCACCCCTTAATGGTTTCCATGAAGGTGCCCTCGAGCCAAGTAGCGTTGGGCATCTTGCCCACCATGGCACCTCCGCACTCCGCTTGGCTGCCCTTCACAACCTTCGGCTTGACACTGAAGGTCTTGAGCCACAAGCCAAAGTGGGGCTGGATGCAGAGGAAGGCCTCACACACGACGATAAACACCGAGATGTTGAGGATGAAATTCGAGGCCAGATCATGGAAATCCAGGCCGTAGTAGAACATGATCCCCCAGACAAAGGGATGGAGTGGGAAGCCCAGTCCGCGGAGGAAATGGGAAAGGAATACTACCCTATCATGGTGCCTGGGGGTGGGGATGAGCTCCCCCTCGTCGGGGAGCCGGTGCGCGATGTTGTTGGACAGATATCCGGCGCTGCGCAGCTTCTGGATGTGTCCCTCCGTAACGGAGGAGGCCATCCACTTGCCTCCCACTCTAGACATAGTTGGAGAAGGTTGAGGTGAGATGTGCGGACTTGGGCGCTAGAGCTCAAGTTCGTGAAGATGGATAAGCAAAGGAGGAAGAAGGCATAGGTAAAAGGGTGGATCTTTATCCCCTTAGATGGGCGGACGAAACCATGCGTCCCCACTGGCCTGATAAAACTCGCTTATCTCCCAAGCACCGCAATCAGTGGCGCGGTTGGGTTACCCGCGTCCTATTGATGAGAATCCCGGGATAAGGGGAACACGATCTCTGCTTCGACAAGACGTACCAAGGAAACCGCTTTGCTAAACGCGCTGAGGTGGTACAATAAAAACAATTCGAGTAAAGGCTTGGTGGTGGTGTGACGTCACGCCACAAAATACGTCAGCAGATTGAACTTGTGTAAATATTATTCTCTCTACGGTGGTATGTGGAATTTATTTTGCAGAGCCAGACACTATCCTGGTGTTCACGATCTTCTATGAATTATTCGGAGGAGGAACCCGCCTTGCAATGCCAAAGACAATATGCGCGCCGGACTCGTCGTCATTGAAGCCTAGTTCAGGGGCTACTGAGGGAGTCCTGGACTAGGGGGTGTCCGGATAGCCGAACTATCATCATCGGCCGGACTCCAAGACTATGAAGATACAAGATTGAAGACTTCGTCCCGTGTCCGGATGGGACTTTCCTTGGCGTGGAAGGCAACCTTGGCGATACGGATATGTAGATCTCCTACCATTGTAACCGACTCTGTGTAACCCTAGCCCTCTCCGGTGTCTATATAAACCGGATGGCTTTAGTCCATAGGACGAACAACAATCATACCATAGGCTAGCTTCTAGGGTTTAGCCTCCTTGATCTCGTGGTAGATCTACTCTTGTAATACCCACATCATCAATATCAATCAAGCAGGACGTAGGGTTTTACCTCCATCAAGAGGGCCCGAACCTGGGTAAAACATCGTGTCCCTTGTCTCCTGTTACCATCCGCCTAGACGCACAGTTCGGGACCCCCTACCCGAGATCCGCCTATTTTTACACAGACAACGGGGGTGGTGGCGGACATGTCCGGCGGCGGGATGGACATGTACGGTGGCGGGAGGAGGAAGGAGCTAGGGTTAGGGGGATTCATCCGCGAATTTCGGAGGATGGTGTGTTTATATAGGTAAAGGAGGCTAGGAGTGTCCAAATGGGGTGCGGTTTTTGCCCACATGATCACGATCGAACGACTGAGAGCATGGAGGGGGTTTGTATGGGCTAGCGGGGTGTGGTGAAGAGGGGCTGGGCTGCAAAGAGAGAGGGATTTTGGGCTACGCGTAACCGAAGGGGCGTCGAACGGACTCCGAATGCGACGAAAATTGACAAGAGATCTACCTACTCTAAAACAACACCGCACGCCAAGTTTCATCCAATCCCGAGAATTTTTTTCCCGCTCACGAAACAAGGTCTGAGAGGGGCGACGGGTGCAGGCGAGAGTGTGGCTAGGCTCAGAACGGACAACAGAGAGAACCGAGGGAACCTGAACGGATGCAAGTTTTGAAAAACATGCAGATGAAATGCAGATGATGACATGGCAAAATGCAACACGCAAGCAAATGACAAGGCAACTACGGCGAATAACTGGGAGACACCTGGCGCATCGAATCCGGGGCGTTACACATATGGTGTCTAGCTTGTATTGCTCCTAATTAGTGTAAATTGCATCTGCTTAGCTTACACATGATACGTGTGAATATGACACACTTTCCTGTTTTTGGTACATACTATATTTGTCTATCACACCATGTTCTTACATGAAACAACTCTTCTTGTGTATCCTGCATCAGTCACTTATGATGGGACACCTTTAAGTTGGCAGTGTGATATTGGTTTCATCTTGAATATGATTTCTAGCATGTATTGCTTCTAGTTTGATGAACGCCACCTATGACGAGATAGTTTTAACTTGGCAGAGTGATACTGATTGCACCTTCCATATGGTGTCTAGTTTGCAGTGCTTCTAATTTGTTGAAGTGCCTTCTGCTTAGTTACCACATCATAGGTGTGAATATGTCAAGCCATCCATTTTTTCATACATATTCCCTCCTCGTATCATGACTTTGCCTTTCATCAGAGTAGTGTTCATCAGTATCATGCATGAATGAGTTCTGAAGAGCAAATTATATTCCTTTTTCTTGTCGGTTTGACCTCACAATGTAAAATCAATAAAGTCGAAGGAAATTGGCAAGGCATTGGATGATGGTGGTCCTTCCGAGCAACTGAAATGAAGGTTCTCTACAGATTCTACTCCGCCATCCTCCCAACAAGATTCGCAAGACAATGCAAGGCTAGACAGTCAACGTAGTTTTGTAGATGATGAGCACATCTCCCATACTCCACCATCACAGGTGCTTCCTCTAACTTGGCACTATTATATGTGGTTGCATATTGCGTATGATGTCTAGATTGTATTGCTTCTAACTTTGTTGAATTGCATCTGCTTACTTTACACATAATGCCTGTGAATATGACACGTGTTCCTGTTTCTAGAACATACTATATTTGATCACATGATGTTCTTACATCAGACTACTATTCTTGCATATCCCGCATCAATCACTTATGATAAGGCACCTTTAAGTCGCCACTTTGATATTGGTTGTGTCTTGCATATGATTTCTAGCATGTACTGCTTCTAATTTGTTGAAACACCACACACTTTGAACTTGGCAGAGTGATATTCGTTGCATCTTTCATATGGTGCCTAGCTAGCAGTGCTTCTAATTTGTTGAAATGCCTTCTACATAGTTACCACATCATAGGTGTGAATATGTCATGACATCCTGTTTTTCATACATATTCCATCCTCGCATCATGTGTTTGCCTTTCATCCGAGTAGTGTTCGTTAGTATCATGCATGAATGAGTTCTGAAGAGCGAATTTTATTCGTTTTTATTATCGGTTTGACTTCACAATGCAAAATCATTACAGCTGAAGGAAATTAGTCCTGCAGTGGATGATGGTGGTCCTTCGGAGCAACTCAAATAGGGGGTCTCTACAGATTCTACTCCGCCATCCTCCCAACAAGATTCGCAAGACAACAATAGGCTAGACAGTCAACGTAGATGTGTAGATGATGAGCACATCTCCCCTACTCCACCATCACAGGTGCTTGCTCTAACTTGGTACTATTATATGTGGTTGCATGTTGCGTATGATGTCTAGCTTGTATTGCTTCTAACTTTGTTGAAATGCATCTGCTTACTTTACACATAATGCCTGTGAATATGACATGTGTTCCTGTTTCTAGAACATATGTGTACATGATGAGCACATCTCCCCTACTCCACCATCACAGGTGCTTGCTCTAACTTGGAACTGTTATATGTGGTTGCGTTTTCCGTATGATGTCTAGTTTGTATTGCTTCTGATTATGTTGAATTTCATCTGCGTAGCTTACAACTTATACCTGCAACGATCACTTACCCATAAGATACATTTAACTTGGGACTATGATGTAGGTTGCATCTTGCATTGTCCTCTAGCTTGTACCGCTCCTAATTTCTTGAAATGGCACTTACGACGAGACACTTTTTATCTGATAGAGTCATATTGGTTGCATGTTCATATGGTGCCTAGCTTTCATTTCTTCTAAGTTTGTTGAAATGCCTTCCGCTTACTATTTTTTCATACATATTCCATCCTCCTATCGTACATGTGAATATGAAACGTTGTCCTTTTTGTATATATTCCATCCTCCTATCTCGCGCTTGCCTTACATCAAAGTAGTGTTCGTCTGTATCATGCATCAACCAGTTATGCAGAGCTAATTTTATTCATCTTCTTGTGGTTTTGACTTCATAAGGCAATATCAGAAAATAGGAAGGAAAAGAGTAAGTTAGGGGATGTTGGTGGTCCTCCGTGCCAACGCAAACAGAGACTCTCTAGATTTGCCACTGCTGCTACTAATGAAGTTGAAGTCCCAAGTCTACATAATGAGTTCATCTGCCGTACTCCACCATCGCAGGTGCTTGCTCTAAGTTGACAGTGTGATAATTGGTTTCATGCTGCATATATTGTCTAGCCTGTATTTGTTCTATTTTGATTAAATTGCACCTGTAGAGTTTATACGTTATACATGTGCATATGACATGGCTTTCTGTGTCTAGAATACACTGCAGCTATCTATCATACCATGTTCTTAAATCAAAGTACTGCTGTTGTGTATCCCGCATCAGTAACTCATGATTGGACGCTTTTAACATGGCAGTTTGATAGTGGTTGCATCTTGCATTGATTTATGTGTTGTACTGCTTCAAATTTTTCGAATTTCCACTTATGACAAGACACTTTTAACTTGGCAGAGTAATATTGGTTGCATATTTCATATGGTGTCTAGCTAGCATTACTTCTATTTTCCTGAAAATCCTTCTGCTTAGTTTACACATCGTAGCTATGAATATGTCATGCCGTCCTGTTTTTCTTACATACTCCATCCTCATACGGTTGTCTTACATCAAAGTATTGCTTGTATGTATCATGCATCAATGAGTTATGAAGAGCAATTTTATTATTTTGTGTTGTGGGTACGGCTTGACATGGCAAAGTCAAAAAAGAGCCAGGAAAATAATATAGTAGGGAGTGGTGTTACTCATCGGGTGAAACGAAAAAGGATCTGCCATCGAGATTCTACTGGTACTTATAGTGCAGTAGAAGGTCCAAGTCCACCGGCTAAATCTACAAACACAGTATCACCTGCTCCACCAGCTGCAGCATCCGCTTCAACTGTACCAGCATCTCAACGAGTTACTCGTTGGTTTGATCCGGAACTGGCCAGTTCCCAAGCTGCCTTCACACCTAACACTACTTCCGAAGCACTGCTGACACAACAGGACTTGGCAAGATCAGATGAACCTCATGAGCATCGACACCAAGACAGTACCTGACCAAGTCAAGTTGCAGTTGCATGCTCCTTTATATGTACTCTCACAGTTTGATGTACACGTGATTGTACTAGCACCACGGTTTGATGTACATTGAACTTGCAGTTGCACAACGGCTCCTTTATATGTACTCTCATAGTTTGATGTACACGTGAATGTACTAGCACCACTGTTTGATGTACATTGAACTTGTATTTATGTATGTGCCTTACAAGTGTATCTTCTTCTAGGCTAACTTTTTGAAGAACAAAACCAACCGTTCTAAAGTGAAATTCCAATAGACAATACGATCTCATAGCTATATTGCACACTATGAGGCTCTTGTAAATAGCAGCTACTTCCTTCTTTTTTCTGTGCCATATTATCGTATCTATATTGACTTGTTCCAAATACAGAGGAAAGCCCGTGCGGACAAAAAGAACCTGAACCAAATGCAATGCAGATCTTCAAGGACTGCCACACCAGCAAGATGAAGGGCATGAGCACACCAGTTTAAGCCGCTGTTGTAAGTCCTTATTCCTCCTGCCTTTGAACTGATTGGTACTGTGATGTGTTCATTTAACTACTTGGTTTGCAGCTAATGTCAGTTGCTCTGTTCAACTTTATACATAGTTGTCTTAACGTATCATTTCACCTTACATGGTTTAAAAGAGATGAAGGATATTCTTTTGGTCTTGATCTGTAATCTAGTTGTTATGTTCACGTGCACAAACAATGATAAAATAGCATGTTTGTTTTATATCTGTTTGCCCATGATATGAATGATGTCATACTATGTTCATCCTAGTTTAAACCATGTCTCTTTATCCTTAGATGTCAACGAATGTGAGGAAATAGACAATACAGTAGGCATGCTACATGGACATATGTTCCGAAAGTGATTTTATAATGTAGTTGGCACTACAATACATTCTAATGTATTACAGTAGTTCACCAAAATAAGTTATGTATAAATGTGTAACATACTTTGTTTGTTTTTGTCTCATTAGTAACTTATCTGGTACACTAATCTACAAGTTCAAACTTTCAGGAAGCTATGGAACAAATGATTGAATAGCCACAACCACCTGAAGGTGACGAGGCTACCACAGGCACAATGTCACCTCCTGCTGCAGTGCATCAGTATCTCTCCACTAACAGTGCAAAAAGCACCTTCCTGCATAATTCTGGGTTGGTTGTCAAGGTAACCTCGTCCAAATCACCTACTGAACAAAATCTTCCTGCTAGACAGAGTGATATATCTGTGCTCCAGACACAAGTCCAATCCCTAATGGACGTCGTTTGGGAAACAAGAATAGTGGTTGACAAATGTCGTCAAGATATGAATGGTTTTGAAACCATACTATTAGACATTTGCTTCGTTGTTCAAGAGAAATGGCGGAAAAAGGTGAAGATCGTGCTGCTCCATCAGATTCTACAGCCTGAAACATTAGCACTCTGGTCAAATGATTTGTGCTTGTATACGTCTGATGGCGCTTTTATCTGCAAGGACTGTAAACTTTATGCGAATAGGCCTTTTGTTGTATAGTTGGAATTTATTTTGTTGTGCTACAACATTTATGATGCTGCCAAAGGCTGCAGTAATTACGACGCTATTTTTGTATAGTGTAGGTTTATCTTAGTAATGTATTCGGCCGAAAGCTTCATCGGGCCCATTCCAATTGGGCTAAAAACGATTATGGGCCGAAATTTGCATGTAGCCCACTAAAAATATATGGGACTAAATCAGCATAAGCTTTCATATTTTTCTGGTAGGCCTGTGCCCATAGTGGGCCTTTAACAGGCCTAAACATAATTTGGGCCCTTAGTAATAGTAGGCCGTTTACAGGTGTAAATATCTCGAGCCCATAAAAACATGGGCCTTTAATAGACCGAAAGTGAGATTGAGCCCTGATTGTGCCAAATAACCCACTGGTCTTAGGAGGCCGAAATGGTGGCCCATTTACGATGCGGATCTTTGACAGGCCGAAATTCGGATGGGCCGTAAATGCGTGGACCTAATACACGGGCCTTTAATAGGCCGGAACTTCGGTCAGGCTAGATTATCGTCATTTTTATATGGGCCGTTAATGGGCCTGATGTAACGTTGTGCCACGTATGGCCCATGGTTTTCGTCCGACGTTAACAGACCGAAAATCACAACAGGCCGAAAGTGGCCCAAATCTATAGTGGGCCTCTAACAGGCCGAATGTCACACATGGCCGAATATGACCCAAATCCTTCACGGTCGTTTATGGGCCGAAAGTTTCAATGGCCTGTAAATCGGCCCAAATGAAGTAGGACCCTTAACAGGCATGAAATACACCGGACCGTAATTCGGCCCAAATACTTAGCAGACTATTAACGGACCAGAAGTGACCATGGGCCGCGATGATGACAAGTTTAGGACAGGCTGTTGATGGGCCGATTTGACACTAGTCGTATGGGCCTTAACAGAGAATGTTGGGCCTTTAGCTGGGCCGGCCCATTATGGTCTGCAAAATCCTGTGGGCCTTTAGCTGGGCGGGCCCATTGTGGTCCGCTAAATCTTGTGGGCCTTTAGCTGGGCCGGCCCATTATGGTCTGCAAAATATTGTGGGCCTTTAGCTGGGCCGGCCCATTATGGTCCGCTAAATCTTATGGGCCTTCAGTTGGGCCGGCCCATTATGGTCCGCTAAATCTTATGGGCCTTCAGTTGGGCCGGCCCATTTAAACTTTATGGGCCACATTTGGGCCCGTCCACGTGTCAACATATCATAGGCCCATCCGGACCATTGGATGAGTGACACCTATGCCAACGCGGAGCTGACGCGTGGTTCCGTCAGCCAATGAGAATTTTACATGTGGAAAATTGGCATTGGTCATGGCTGTTAGCGGGTTATCGGATCCAAAACCGGACCCGATATCTTAACGGCGCTTAACGGCGTCCCATTATGGTGGATGCCACGTGTCGGTCACCCTTGACGAAAGCACTTCTATGACACGCGATTTCTCGTCATGGAAGTGGACACTTCCGCGATGATAATTTTGGTAATGTCATGGAACACTTCTATGACAGCACAGGTATGACTATCTTGATTCTGTCATAAAATTTTCATGGATGTACATGCATGACAAAAAACGCGACCTACTGTGACAAACACGTATCATCACGAAAGTGTATTTTTTTGTAGTGCATGTATGCATTGTTGGATTAACGCTCACGGTTCGAATAAATAATCCGTTTGGGATATTGGTTCCCAATTATTAATAATCTCCCGTTTGTAATTAGATAAAGACTACATCAAAGTTGGTTTCAAAATTGACCAAAAAAAGTACAATGCAACTTTGTATTGGTGTCCATATGACAACACGATAAGTTTCATGAACTTCAAATAAGTTTTGGATGTACTACAGTTTCAAAATCAAGATTCTCATTGTTTGAAATTTGTTGCACGGGGAGTAAACATGCATCCAATGAGACACATGTGTTTTTGCAATCCATTTAGGTGCACTATCATGTGTGCATGTAGCTCGAATTTGATTTTTGCACATTATACTAGTAGAAAATCAATCAATTAATGTACTAAAATGTCATAATGATCTCTAATTTTTTTCCAAATTAAAACGTCCCTCCTTGGGTAATATATATACACTGGTACGCGTTGGTGCTATACAAACGGTTTTTAACCCCTTTCCGCGATGGCATTTGGAACCGTCGCCAAGTGAGTGTGGGCGATAGGGGGGTGGTCCTTCCCACATGACTCAGAAACCGTCCGAGATAGGCCCTCCTGACACACAAGCTAGGGTAAATGAGCTCGTGGGCGATCAGGCGAGGCATCGGAACCCAATTGTTTCCGTTCATATGTACATCCCACATGGTGAATCCCAGAAAAACATTTTCGTTCCTATGTATATCACACACAGTCAATCCAAGGAGAACGTTTCCGTTCTCATGTACATCCCACATAGTGAATCCGGGGAAAACGTTTCCATTCGTATGTACTTCCCACACAGTCAATCCATGGAAAATGTTTACGTTCGTATGTACATCCCACACAGTCAATCCAAGGAAAATGTTTTCATTCGTATGTACATACCACACAGGTTTATGTATAGGCTCGTGTGTGATACGTGTAACTATCACACACGCTCTGCCTTGGTTAACCGTTTGCTTTTATCAACTACATTACACACGATTTGATGAACAAAACTGTGTGGCATTGGGCTATCCATCACAAGTGCTTTTACTTCTAGAACCGTTTGCAAAGTTCCATGACCCATTTAGCAGGTTTATTAGTTTACAATTAATAATCTAGTATTACGCAAATTCACATTTCATATCGAACAACTATTTGCCAATTTCATATCAGGCACATAGATATATTTTAACATCACAGTACGATAGCTACAAGAAAATAGCACAATACGACATATAGATAGTTCAACTTCATAAGAACAATATTAGAACAATATATCCATTTACCTAATGAAGATCATCCAGGCTCGCCTTATCCACCTCTGCTTTCAGTTCAGTAAGAACCTGTTTTGCACTGGCCAACTGGGAAAGTGCCTCCTCCTTCGCCCACCATCTTAGCATGGTCTAATTTAAAAAATCTAAGCTCATTCTCCACCTTCCTCTTTTTATCCCGCATCTTCAAATATTCTTCAGCGTTGACAACACTTTCTCTAAGCCTACCTCTGTTCTCTTCGTGATACATGCTCCAGAGCTTTGCTAGGCACATCTTCAAAGACGGTGGCCATTCTTGACCAACCCACTCCAAGTAAGAACACTTCCGTTCATCCTATAATATTTAAAACTAGATCGGTAACAATTGTAGGGAAAATCGGTTTATAGCAACATAGAAAATCACCAATACTTATTTTGAAAAACTGAAGAAACAGGTTAATTATGACAGATCTTCTCAAAAAGATCAATGTGCAAATGAATTAATTGCTACTGAGACAACAACCAAATTTTGAAACATCAGAAGCTATAATTAACTACTACAATGCTACAAGTTCTTACTCATGTACTATAAATAATAAATTGAACATTTTAAGAGGAAGATAAATATAACTGCAACAACATAGCGATAGTGTTTGGATGACAGCAAATTGATACTAATAGGTGTGTACATGCACAAATTTATTAACATAGAACTAATAGCACTAAGGCGTCCACTATGTATGCCCAAACCGGTGTAAGACAATTGTTGCTACATCTCGTACCGGTGCCCTGCACTGGCGAGCTGATGCACCGGAAACAAATCAGGGACCCGAACTCCAGAGCACCTAGTTGCTCCGACGCCCAGTTCCTTCGTGGCATAAAGATTTAGTATTTTACTGCTTGGCTGCTCGGATGTGTGGACAAGTTGGCTCCACAAACTGCTGAAGCTGTGCCAAATAATTTTCTAATGGCACCGCTGATGAGATGGCAACATTTTTAGATACTTGGTACAAACTGTGACACTGCCTTAGGATGCGTTTGGTTTGATGGTGTGGTATGAATAGGTTGGGACTGTGATAGTGTCTGGATCACATCTAACAAAAGATTTGTAACAACGAAAGAGGGTCTAACCTTCTCTGCACATGCCAGAAACTTCCTCCCATTGTCCACAGATTCAAACGCAACTAGCTTCACGCATGGATATTGATGGTGACAACAAGCTGACAGATCTTCAGCCACCCCACTCCATTCGTTGCAACTGATGGTCCTAGGGAACTACAAGAGGAAGAAATGACTCAAATCGACCACCAGGTAAAAATCCTTCATTCCAAGTCATAGACCGAGAGAGAGAATAGAGGCATACCCGGGTGGTGAAAGAGTCGTCATCATAGGAGGAGCTGCTAGAGAGGTCTTTGAAGAAGACCATGGCGACCTCGGCGGTAGGATGTGAGACGGCGAGAGCGTGGAAGCAAGCGAGGAAGCGGCTATAGCTTAGGAAGGAAGGATGGAAGGGGAAAACAGGGGAAATGTGGCTTCTGGTCAGGGAGAAAAGGGGATGGGGACGGGGAGGGTAGATATTTTGGTGGTAGGCCAAAAATTTCGAAATGTGGAGAGAAACTTTGCACGCGGTGCCGCCGAACACCATTCACTTTGAACGATAGTGTGCATCACAAACGATTCTTCTGCTTAATGCGCATGGGATGAGTTTGACAATGAAATTTTGGTGAAAATTTCCCCGCATACATCATTGCATAATTTAACATCGCTTGCTAATTTGGGCACACAAAAGAGTGTACAACACATAGAACAGATTTACTGAATCGAGCAATTTTAGTAATTAAACAGAGACAATTCACCTAAACATTGCTCTAACAAAATACCAACATTAAAAACAAAGCCTAAGTACGAATAATTTTAACAATTCCGCCGCCACGCCGGCCTATGCATCGCCGTTGTGAGATGAGACATTGATGACTTGTCCTAGCGACATGCTGTCGTTGGCGGACTCCGCGTCCCCCCTATAGAAGTCGACCACGTCCTCGTCCTCGTCCTCAGCGCCGCCCTCAAGGTTGTAGTACTTGTAGTAGTGGCTGCGCCAGAGCTCGCGTTGGTACTCCTCCACGGATTCCTCAACGGACAAACTCTTATATACCTCGACCTAGGCCACGCGGAACTCCTCCTCCCGGCGCTCCTCAATCTTTGCCGCCTCCTGCATCTCCAGCTCCCGCTCTACGACCTCATGAGGAAGCAGGTGCTCCATGGCCATCGCCGCATTTTGGGACGTGGGTTGCATGCTGGATTCCGAGGTGGCCTGGAATATCTTAGCGTGGATGGCCTCGACCCAGGCCAGGGCGACATCGACGGCACAGACGGCAGCTCGAGCGCTCTCGGCATTTGCAGCCACCGTCGCAGCAGCAGCTGCAGCCATCTCAGCTGCTGCAGCTGCCCTGTTGGCTGTCGCAGATGCCCTCTCGGTGGAAGCGGCCGCGCTCAATGCGGATGTGGCGGCACTCTCGGCGTAGGCGGCCATGCTCTCGGCGCAGGCGGCCGCGCTCGAGGGGGACGCGACCATCATATGGGCCTTCACGAAGCATTTCCACGGTGTCATCTTTGCAAGAAGGGGGTGCGGGAATGGGGATTGGGATTTGTGGATTTGGGGGTTGCCGACACTGGAGCAGACGAGCCGTTGAAGCTTAAGGAGGAAGACTTAAATATACCCAAAAATTTTCATGGCAAACAATTCCTACGAAACAACTGTGTGATGTTGTATATATTTTTTATTAGGTGTGAAAGACGAATTTTGAGTAAAGTGGCAACGGATGGTGTTTTAAATGTACGAGAAAATTTGTAGTACTAATACAACTGTCATGTCAAAATTTGGAAAAATTTCAGGGGTTATTTGACCTTTTAATACACTTAAGTGATTTTCTAGCCATTTAATGACCGTAATTGAAATGTGAACTACATGTACGTGCATCAGCTAACCAAAACGGTTTGAAAAGTCATATTTTGTGTACTAGTGTGCGATTTAATTCCAGGTGCAGTAAATTGGAAGGAATTTTCAAACATATTGGTCTAATGGCTATGACACAATTAAGCATGGAGTGCCATGGCATTTAAATTCCAAAAATTTAAAACATCAAACATTGCTTGATGTAATGTCATACCACCAAGATGATGTGGTACAAAAATTGGTCTGTTTGACGAAACTTTGGACACACGCCCCTCACAAACCGGAGCAACTCACTACAAGGCTCGTGGTTCCGAGAGGGAACAATGCATCTTTGATGACAAATGGCAGATAGCTTCCTCTTACGGCCTTCAAAAAATTTCTACGTGTAATGTGCACTGATACTAACTGTCATGTGAAAATTTGGAAAATTTCAGAGGGCATTTGACCTTTTGAAGACATTTAAGTGATTTTCTAGCCATTTAATAACCGTAATTCAAATTTAAACTAGATGTACATGCAACAGCTAACCATAACGATTTGAAAAATCATGTTTGTGTACTTGTGTGCAAGTTAATTCCATGTGCAGTAAATTAGAAGGAATTTTCAAACATATTGGTCTCCCGACATGGACACACGCATGGAGTGCCATGGCATTTTAATTCCAAAAATTTAAAAAATGATTAGGAAAACATGAAACCTTGCTTGATGTAATGTCACGCCACCAAGATGATGTGGTACAAAAATTGGCCTGCTTGACGAAAGTTTGGACACACACCCCTCACAAACCGGAGCAACTCACTACAAGGCTCGTGGATCCGAGAGGGAATAATGCATGTTTGATGATGAACGGAAGATAACTTCCTCTTATGGCCTTCAAAAATTTTCTATGTGTAATGTGCATTGATACAAACTGTCATGCGAAAATTTGGAAAATTTCAGGGGTCATTTGACCTTTTTAAGACATTTAAGTGATTTCCTAGCCATTTAATTACTCTAATTCAAATTTGAACTAGATGTACATGCAACAGCTAACCATAACAGTTTGAAAAATCATTTTTGTGTACTTGTGTGCGAGTTAATTCCATATGGAGTAAAATTAGAAGGAATTTTCAAACATATTGGTCTCATGGCATGTACACATGCATGTAGTGTCATGGTATTTTAATTCCAAAAAATTAAAAAATGATGAGGTAAACAAGAAACCTTGCTTGATGTAATGTCATGCCACCAAGATGATTTGGTATAAAAATTGGCCTGTTTGACGAAAGTTTGGACACACACCCCTCACAAACCGGAGCAACTGACTAGAAGGCTCGTGGTTCCGAGAGGCAACAATGAATGTTTGATGACGAAAGCTAGATAACTTCCTCTTACAGCCTTCAAAAAATATCTACGTGTAATGTGCACTGATACAAACTGTCATGTGAAAAATTGGAAAATTCCAGGGGTCATTTGACCTTTTGAAGACATTTAAGTGATTTCATAGCCATTTAATGACCGTAATTCAAATTTGAACTAGATTTACATGCAATGACTAACCATAACGGTTTGAAAAATCATATTTGTGCACATATGTGCGAGTTAATTCCATGTGCAGTAAATTAGAAGGAATTTTCAAATATATTGGTCTCACGGCATGGACACATGCATGTACATGCATGGAGTGCCATGGCATTGTTATTCCAAAAAATTAAAAAATGATCAGAAAAACATGAAACCTTGCTTGATGTAATGTCATGCCACCAAGATGATGTGGTACAAAAATTGGCTTGCCTGACGAAAGTTTGGACACACACCTGTCATGTAACATGCACTAATACAACTGTCATGTGAAATTTTGGAAAATTTCAGAGGTCATTTGACCTTTTGAAGACATTTAAGTGATTTTCTAGCCATTTAATGACCGTAATTTAAATTTGAACTACATCTACATGCAACAGCTAACCATAACAGTTTGAAAAATCATATTTGTGTACTTGTGTGCGAGTTAAAAAATCATCAGACGATGTAAGTATCTGGTGTTCAAAAACGAAAATGTGTGTCAGCTACAATCCACAGCCGGCGTATCAAGCACACTAGATCGCTCCCCAAGTACTCCCGCCTCTGCATCCCTCGCAATCTCAAAAATATCTGCTCGTCCTTGATCCAAATTTTCAGTAGCCCCGCCTAGTTACTCTCGCCTAGTAAAATTTCCAGTTGACGTGGTATTTCCTGAAACACCACCTTAACCCCCCCCCCTCCC
>NC_041385.1:110413866-110454611 GCF_002162155.2 Triticum dicoccoides | reverse complement strand
CTCACTCCCCAAAACCTCCGCTCACCGACACACACCACCCATAACCATTGCTAGGTCGCCGCCGCTTCCACCCTCAACCTCTGTTTGTGTGTCGGGGCGCTCGAGGAGCCAATGGCCCAAGAGAGGTTTATCGCGGCCTAGTTTCCCGACGCCGGCGAGGTGGCCGCCAAGGTATATATCCCTGTCGTCCTCCGCGAGCTCTTTATCGATCCGCCGTTGCCGGTCCCCCAATCCACTCGCCGTGCCCTACGCCGGTTTGAGGACTTCCCCGTACTCCCTCGGACCCGGCAGCCGATGAGGTCCTACCTCGGGGTCCAGCAGTGGCGATGGGGGACGTGGGTCGCCAAGATTACAGATCAGGAGACCCACACCCACCGGTGGCTCGGTAGCTTCCACACAGCCGAGCTCGCGGCCATGGAGTACGACCGCTGGCAGGTCCACTACCACGGCGCGGCGGCTAGGCTCAATTTCCCCTTCGGCACACGTCCGGTCCACCTCGTTCCGCCGGAGCCAGGCGTGGTGAGGTCGGCTATGGCGCAGGAGGACCGCGAGGCATGGGAGCGCCTCAAGGCCGAGGCCGCCGATGAGGCCTACATGGAAGAGATCCATCGACAGCACCTGGAGCTCGAGGAGGCGGACCAGGCGATATTTGCTGGTGCAGAGGGCGGTGAGGTTATCACGCACTCCTCTGATGACGAGGTCGAAGAAGGCGAGGACGAGGCACGGACGACGGCGAGGTTATGGCGCTCTCCTCCGATGACGAGGTCGAAGGCGGCGAGGACGGTGACGCGGAGGGCGACGAGGTTATCGCGCTCTCCTCCGATGACGAGGTCTAAGGCAACGAGGACAGCGGCATGGAGGGCGTCGAGGTGGGCGGAGAGGATGAGGAGATCGATATCAACGAGTGAAGGAGTGCCCCCCAACGACCCCGATGACGGCACCGGCCCGGATCCGGCTCGTGGCACACCATACCTGGCGAGGATGGATTGGCTCAACCTTTACTTCAACCGAAAGTAGTTTAGCCTAGTTTAAATTTATGTTTTATGTTCGGTTATGCAAAACTATATGTGTTTATGTTTGAATGCATGCTACTTTCGGTCGAACCTGCTTTGAACTTGATCAAATTGAAGTTTACAACATTAAGTTCAGGGGATCGACTAGAAACAGCCAAAAATTACTGGAGTATATATATATATATATCCACTACGGGTTCTGGTCCTTTAACTTTTAAAGGACCGGCTAGAGATGGCCTTATGCCTTGTTTATTTCAGTTCTTCACAATGTGACGCTCTATATGTGCAACTATTTGCCGTGCAATTCAATTTCATCAATAACGGTTTCAACAATACCACTATGAATTATGATATTTGGTTGCTGTTAAGGATATTGCAGCTAACATGTCTTTTCGTTTTTTTAACAATAACTAGTGTACTTTAGACCTGGACAATACCAGTTTGAATGACTATTTGCTTGTTTATAAAGTTTATGCCTGATGCAGTTAACACACATTTTCACTTCTTGTTTTGCTTAACTAGCATGCTTAAGCCTGCACACTGAAGCTATCATTTGTAGATTATGTTGTCTACCATGGATATATTTGGTTGATGTTTAGCCTATTGTGCTTAACATGCCTTTATATGTACTCATATAGTACAATATTGAGAACGGTGTTGTTTTCCATTGAGGTTAGTTTCATCGCATTGCTTATATGTACTCACTGTTCAGGATCTCGGTAGCTGGTACCATATAGCCTGGGGGCTGATAAGGGATTAATCGTCGAATCGGACATTTCACTGAATATATCTGTAACCATTTATTAGTAGGTTAACTACGGCCATATTTAATGTATCCTCCCTTAATCGTCGAATCGGACATTTCACTGAATATATCTGTAACCATTTATTAGTAGGTTAACTACGGCCATATTTAATGTATCTGAGGCTACATAGTAACATGCATTGTATTGAATGACTAAATATGCAATCTTAGGCTACCAAGCAACAAGGAAGAGTGTTACCTTAATGTTCGTGTTACCTTAATGTTCTGATAATGTCCCGATATATATGTATAAAATCCTATATAATGGGATGGAGGGAGTGTTGTACTACATCATTTTGCAATTGTTTTTAGCTTCTAATATTAACTTGGTGCTTCTAGGTACACATGTCATTGCCAAATATCCACACTTTGACCCTTTCTGTGTATTGGGCAATGAGATATTCATGAACCAGCATCAAGTGAGGAAACCGATAAAGATTGTTATTGAAATGGGTCAAAATATGTTAATCGAACTATTTGTTTACACTTTATGCAAGACAATAGTGAACTGCAGGGTGGTAAGTAAGAACCCTGTAGCCTTCATTTACTGCCTGTAATGAGTTGTGTTAGATAGCAATGTCTGAATCTTTTTTCCTTTGCAGTGGATCTTGAAGCAGTTTACTCAAGATTACCTCTCAAACTACATGATTGCCGGCCGACCATCACAAGGGGTTGGACTAGAGTCGTGCGTGCCTTCTGCATCCAGGACAACGCAATAGGGCCATCCCGCTTCACCTTGTTCAGCAACCAGAATGTTTGTCGCCACTTTCTTTACCATGTGTAATAGTACAAGTATAGAACCCTGGTTCATCATTCTTTATTTGGTGCTTATGTAATTCCCAAACATATGTACCCGTGAATTGAATAATGCATTGGTTGTTTAAACCTGATGGATGTGAATAAAGCTATAGCCTACTTTCAAGTTTAAATTAGGTACAATTTTAAATAGCAGCAATTAAATTAGGGCAAAATTATGGTGTGCAGGTCATTACGGTGCACACGGTTAATAAAGCACAGCGAGTGCGATATACATCATAATTCGACATGGTTCATGGAGTGGAAACATGTGTAACAATGCACACAGTTGTTGTTTGCAAAGCGTGTGTGATGTCAGACACTATCACATACGGTGTGGGAAAACTAAATGTGTGTGAATGTCTACCTATCGTACACGGTTTATAATCATGAACTGTTTGTGATGTGCCAGGCATCTTAAATGTACAACCACTTTGGTACGTGCCTTGAAAACTCCCATGCGTGGAATCTGCCTAGTTTAGGTAAAACAACAAAACTCCAACTACGATGGCAATGCGTGCACAAATGAGTTGCAAGGATGAAGCGTTTCGGATATTCGAGACATCAAAAATGGTTATATAGGGGCAACTGTATGCATCAAGGCTCCCTATCCCCGATGGTTTATGGGTCGTGTGGGAAGGACCCCCCTATCGCCCACACTCACTTGGCAACGGTTCCAAATGCCGTCGCGGAAAGGGGTTAAAAACCATTTGTATAGCACCGACGCGTACCAGTGTATGTTCTCAGTCAACTTTGCAACTACAATTCATCATCTTTCCAGGAAGGGTCACATATCGGAGCCTTTTTGGCAAGTCCACATACTCAACCATCATATAGTCTTCTATGATTGCTAACACTCACCGCATATATATGAGCAAAATATTTCAATCGGACACATAGAAAGATAGGGGCTTATAGTTTCGCCTCCCTACATACTCACCTCGAGGGTGATGTCAACAATAATAACTCATGCCACCCATATCCAACTGGATATATGAGCCTAGATCTTTCCTCACCACATGATGCTTGCCAAAAGATAAAATAAAAAGGAATAGAGAGAAGAACTTTGACTCTTGCATAAAAGTAAATACATAAAAGTAAAAGATATGCCCTTTGCAGAGGAAAGAAGAGGTTGCCATGTGCCTTTTGTTTGTATGATCAACCCCTTAGTGCAAAAGAACGCCATGTTATATTGCCCCTTATGTTAGCAACCTTTGTTATGCAGTCTGCCGCTTTTATTATTTGCCATCACAAGTTCGTACAACGCTCAATTTTCTCTTACACTAAGTGATCCAACATTTTTAGAAGCAATTTTTATTGCCTTATTTCACTGATGACAACTTACTTGAAGGATCTTACTCAATCCTTAGGTAGGTATGGTGGACTCTTCAAAATAAGATTTGGGTTTAAGGGTTTTTGGATGCACAAGTAGTATCTCTACTTAGTGCGGAATTTTTGGCTAGAAAAGATAGGGGGCAAGCACCACATGTTGAAGGATATATGACAATATAACTTCTATGTGAATATGAACAAACATAAATCATTATGTTGTCTTCCTTGTCCAACATCAACATCTTTGGCATATAATATTTTGATGGGTGCTCACAATCACAAAAGATTTCCAAGATAGTACATTTGCATGTGAATCTTCTCTTCCCCTATTAATTATTTCATAAATTGCATCATTGACCAATGCTATGTTTGTTAATCTCCAGTAAAATTTTCTACTTATACTCTTCCTTATGTGATGTCATTACTTACCATAAGATTAGGATATGATCTTTTTCATTTATTTCCTTTATTTTTATTGAACATGAAAGTAAAGAAAAGAAAACTCAAACTAAACTTTATTATATATCTCGCACACGATTACAAAGATAGATCACTAAGCAAACTCTCCAAAAGAAAGCATCGAACTAAACTTTTATTCATCTAAAGCGAAAGATAATTATGGATCAAACTAAGGGAAATACATGCAAAAGATAGTGGAGGCGATATGATACCAAGGCACCTCCACCAAGCTTGGCACAATCCAAGGGGAGTGCCCATACACGATACTCAGTTTTCATTTGGTGATGAAGAAGGAGATAGTTGTGATGAAGTACTAGCATTTTCCAATATAACCATGAGTAGATCCCTCAAGCCTTGAATCTCTCAAAGGGCCCGATGAAGTAACTCAGTGTTTTTCTCCACTTCAACCATTGTTTGTTTATTTTCTGGGCCCCAGGAGTTTGTTCCTGCATCACTTTCTCTTGGACAAGATATGTCCCAATTGGACGGTATGTGCACATGAGCAGTATTTTCGAACGCATAATTGTGAATCAAATTGTGAAAATTGTTATGATGTAACCCGTGTAAAGGCCTCCTTGGTGGGAGTCCTTCGTTCACTTCAGGACTCTCTTGATTGTTTGACGTTCTCATGGCTTGGTGAGGATTAGGACGAGTGGAGATACCAGCCATTGTGCCTCTCTCGGAA
This sequence comes from Triticum dicoccoides, assembly GCF_002162155.2. Lineage (NCBI taxonomy): Eukaryota > Viridiplantae > Streptophyta > Magnoliopsida > Poales > Poaceae > Triticum > Triticum dicoccoides. Next base: position 110,449,522 of record NC_041385.1, on the reverse strand, counting down.
GCTGGAGGGTAAACCCTAAGGGGATTTCCCTCATCTTCCTCCATGGTAGCCTCTTCAGCTTCCTCTCTCCCTAGATCCTCCCGAACCAACCCTGCAACTTCTTCTCCATTGTTGGAGGGTGAGGAAGAAATGATGCTGGCCTTGATGAATCTGTAAGAAAATGGCAAGAAAAGAAAACAGGAGATTTCTCCGCGATACGGTGGTCAATAGGTTTGGGGGGTATATAAAGATTTAGTATCTTGGGAAACAAGCAAACTGAAGAAAAACAGAGTCTGGAAGGTACCCGAGCTGGGCACAACCCACCTGGGTGCACCTAGCTAGCTTGCCCTGGTGTCTTGTGCCCTCTAGGGGTGCCTTCCTGGTTGTTTCTTATTTTATTAATTTTTGTTTTATTCTAGAATAGATAGAAAATATTTTTGCGGATTTTTTGGAGTCCGTTTACATGCCGTATCATGTTCCTCCTTTTTTCACGATTTTGGAGTGTTCCGGAAGGTTTCTTTTATCTGTTCTTCCGGTGTCATAGTTTGTATAATATTGCTTTCAAAATTAATGGGCAACCTGAGATATAATGTTTTATTCGTTGCCCATTAACAACCTATGGATTAGTACCTTCGGCATTATTTATTTTGATGGCTCGAGATTGATAAACCTCCTCGATAACATAGGGTCCTTCCCATTTGGAGAGGAGTTTTCCTGCAAAGAATCTGAAACGCGAGTTGTACAAAAGAACATATTCTCCAACCTTGAACTCACGCTTTTGGATTCTTTTATCATGCCATCTTTTAACGTTTTCTTTAAATAACTTGGCATTTTCATAAGCTTGGGTTCTCCATTATCTTGTGAGCTAATATCAAATAACCTCTTTTCACCGGCAAGATCAAAATCATAGTTGAGTTCTTTAATTGCCCAATATGCTTTATGTTCTAACTGAAGAGGCAAATGACAAGCTTTTCCATAAACCATTTTATAAGGAGACATACCCGTAGGATTTTTATATGCTGTTCTATAGGCCCAAAGTGCATCATCTAATTTGCTAGACCAATAATTTCGGGACCTATTGACAGTTTTTTGTAATATTAGCTTTATTTCTCTATTGCTAAGTTCAACTTGACCACTAGACTGAGGATGATAGGGTGATGCAATTCTATGGTTAACATCATATTTAGCAAGCATTTTACGGAAAGCACCATGAATAAAGTGTGAACCACCATCAGTCATTAAATATCTAGGGACTCCAAACCTTGGGAAAATGACTTTATTAATCATTTTAGTAGAGGTGTTGTGATCAGCGATACGTCTCCAACGTATATGTAATTTTATTATTGTTCCATGCTATTATATTATCATTCTAGGATGTTTTGCAATCATTTTATATCATTTTTTGGTACTAACCTATTGACATAGTGCCTACTGCCAGTTGCTGTTCTCTGCATGTTTTTTACATCGCACAAAATCAATACCAAATGGAGTCCAAATGCAGTGAAACTTTTTGTGGATTTTTTGGGCCAAAAGACATCAGTGGGCTAGCAACGCACCTGAGGGGAACTCTGAGGGGAGCACAACCCACCAGGTCATGCCTGGGGGCCCAGGCGCGCCCTAGTGGGCTGGGCCCTCCTTGTTGGCCTCCTGCATCGCCTCTTTGCTCTATAAATACCCCAATATTCTAGAAACCCTAGGGGAGTTGACGAAAATCAATTCTAGCCACCGCAGTGTCCAGAAACACCAGATCCAATCTAGACACCATCTCAGAGGGGTTCATCATGTCCATTGGTGCCTCTCCGATGATGCGTGAGTAGTTCTTTGTAGACCTACATGTTCGTAGTTAGTAGCTAGATGGCTTTCTCTCTCTCTCTCTCTCTCTCTCTCCCTTGATTATCAATACAATGGTCTCTAGGAGATCCATATGATGTAAGTCTTTTTGCGGTGTGTTTGTTGCGATCCAATGAACTTTGAGTTTATGATCAGATCTATGTTTTTATCCATGAAAGTTATTTGAGTCTTCTTTGATCTCTTATATGCATGATTTATTATAGCCTCATACTTCTTCTCTCATTATTTGGGTTTTGCTTGGCCAACTTGATCTATTTATCTTGCAATGGGAAGAGGTGCTTTGTGATGGGTTTGATCTTACAGTGCTTTATCCTAGTGACAGAAAGGGAAACGCCACGTATGTATCATTGCTATTAAGGATAACAATATGGGGTCTATTTCTACATAAATAGATCTTATCTATATCATATCATCGTTCTTATTGCATTCCTCCGCTTTTCCGTGAACGTAATACACTAGACGCATGCTGGATAGCGGTCGATGTGTGGAGTAACAGTAGTAGATGCAGGCAGGAGTCGGTCTACTAATCTAAGATGTCATGCCTATATAATGATCATTGCCTGGATATCGTCATGATTATTTGAAGTTCTATCAATTGCCCAACAGTAATTGTTTTCCCACCGTTTGCTATTTTTATCGAGAGCCACTCGTGAAGCCTACGGCCTCCGGGTCTCTTTTCATCATATTTTCCTTTGTGATCTATTTCCTTTGCTTTTATTTTTAGATCTATTAAACCAAAAATACAAAAATACCTTGCTGCAATTTATTTATTCCGCGATCTATTTATCCTATGTATCACAATTATCTCACCTTATCTTACCTACTGAGGTGTCGTACCCAAAAAGGATTGACAACCCCTTTAACATGGGTTGCAAGTATTTGTTATTTTGTGTGCAGGGGCTGTTATCGTGGTGTTAGGAGGTTCTCCTACTGGTTCGATAACCTTGGTCTCATCACTGAGGGAAATACATACCGTCGCTATACTGCATCATCCCTTCCTCTTTGGGGAAATACCGACGTAGTTCTAGAAGACATCAAAAGGAATTTCTGGCGCTGTTGCCGGGGAGGAACTTCAACATCAACCACGTTCCTAATCACAAATCTCATCTCCTCGTAAATTACATTATTTGCCATTTGCCTCTCATTTTCCTCTCCCCCACTTCACAAAAATTTGCGTTTTATTTGCCCTCTATCGATGGAAACGACACCTATGGGATCACAAGAATCCCTACTGCGGTTGCGGGGCATGGGGTCGTGAGGAGAGCAGGACTAGCAGTCAGCACAAGCACGGGGGTCGTTTAACCAGGTTTGGGCCGCAAGGATGCGTAATACCCTAGTCCTGCTTTGATGTGTATATCTGTTTTCTTGGAGTTCTTGAGCTAGCTACCATGGGCGTAACTTGTCCAAGGGTCCGAATCCTTCTCCTGGGTGCCTTGGGCCTCCTTTTATATGCAAGGGGATCACCACAGTGGCACACAGGAGGTGGCATCAGGGTACTGTAGTTAAGCCTATCGCTAGCCATTATGGGACAAGACGCATTTAATGCACCTTCAACGTGTCCCCTTCACTTTACCACCGCTTTGCCCTGCCTTGACACGCGCCTGGGCCAGCGAGGCGGTCAGCGCCATGTAAGTTGGCAGGCAGGTGAGGTGGCGCGGCGGTAGGGCCTTCTCAAAGATTTGCATGCCACCACGTAGGCATGCACTGAGTTGGCTGAGAAGCCTCGTGCCGACATGCAGGCACCTGCCCAGCTGGTGGGCTCGCAGCTGCATGGGAGCGGCGGTAGAAGCTTGGCGGGTGCGGGCCTGGCTGCGGCCTCACCGATGCCCTTGGCAAGGGCCTTGCCGGGGCCCCGGCAAGGGTCTTGCCATGGTGTTGCGGTCGTCCCCGGCAAGGACCTTGCTGGGGGTCTTGTGGGTTTTTTGGTAAGGATCTTGCCGAGGTTCGTCCTCTTCTAATCCTCCTCCGATTTGGAGTGTTTCTTGTCTTCACAAAGATCTGCATGCCACCATGGAGGCGCCTCCCGAGCCCAGGTCCCAACGCGGTTGGCGGTGTTGGAAAAAACAGGGGCTCGAGGGTGGCACGCTCTGCTAGCGTCGGGTAAGCTGCCCCGGCAAGGTCCTTGCCGGGGCCGTGGAGGCCGCCCCAGCAAGGGTCTTGCCGGGGTAGTCCACCTCGCCCTCTTGTTCTTTACGTCTCTGTCTCAGTGTTGCTTTTGCCGTCTTGTGTCCTTGATTTCCTGGCTCGGCCCCACTTATGTGTGGCTGTGGGCGCGGCTCCGACTGCCCGTGCACAAACAAGGGGTACAAAAGAGCGCCCCTATTTTGGTACACTGAAACCCTCTTTTTCGTTCGCCGTTTTCTTGTCAGATCTGTTTTTGTGTGCATTCTTGTTTGCGTAGTCATGATGCCTCAAAGAAAATATTATGATGTTCCTTACCCAAATATTTTGCTTGAAATTGAGAAAAGTACTAAGGAATATATGACCACACAATTTGAGCATAATAAATATTTTTCTGAAGAACTTAAGGAACACTCCGTTTTGTTAGAGGCTATAACAAAACAACTTGGTGATATTAGTAGAGAAGTAACTTTTCGGTCCGCTGCACTTCCCCACGACCCACATTGAATGCGTGACGTGGGGATCGTGCGTGACGTGGGGGGCATGCGTGGGGCGGTTGCTGCAGGTATGCATCATGTCGCAATGAATGGAAAAGAGGCGGCCCGCATCTTCCCCATAAAAAGGAATAACCGCGGGCGCGCAACTCATTTACCTCTTGTGCTTTCCCCCATCTTGGCATTGTCTTCCCTATCTTCCTCTTCTTCCTCAAGCTCCTGCTCGCCGCCGCCGCTCCCCCCACCGCCCCCGATCCCTTGCCCCCTCCCCAGCCGCCATGGCGCCCAAATCTGGCAAGGGCAAGGGTGCACCCAAAGACTCGAAGGAGAAGGAGATGCCAGAGAGCGAGGCGGTGTCGCGGCGGGTGCAGTCCGCCTATTTCGTCCCGTCGTCAGTCGATGTCTTCGAGCTCAGGGACTACTTCAGGCCCTTGTGGGGGGTGGAGACGACGACGCATCCTGCCATTCGCTTCCTCCCTGTGGATTGCAACAAGGGTGGCCCAAAACGGTACCCATTCTTCGTCGACTTCTTCTACTGCGGGCTCTGCCTCCCTTTTTCTGATTTCTTCAACGATATCATGCACACTTTTGGCTTTTACCTGTTGGACCTCACGCCGAACGTCATGGCGTGCTTGGCGTGCTTCTCCCACCTCTGCGAGGGCTTTGCCGGGGTGGTTCCCAGCATGGCACTTTTCTGCCACTACTTCTACCCCCGTGTCCAACCTGGGGGTGCCCATTCTGGGAGCGTCTCCTGGATCTTGAGGACCCAGGAGAAGGGCGCGTACCCAGAGGGTGCCGTGAAGGAGAGCTGGGATGAGTGGCGGGGCCGGTGGTGCTGGATTTCGAAGAAGGACCCACCGGAGTTCTGCTGGAGTGTTCGTCAGGAGCCGCTGACCCGCAACGCGGTGTGGGGCAACCTCGACGCTGATGACAAGAAATTCTCGAACGCCGCCACCAGGATCCGCCGCCTCACCGAGTCCGGGCTCACCCTTGAGATGATTGCGGCAGATTTCATCCGCCGCCGAATCGCTCCACTGCACAACAAGTGGAGGCCGGCCTGGGATTTCAGGAACGCGGCCGACATCATGAGGCTCTGCACTGGCCTGAAGCACAACGTCACGATGATGGGACACTCCTGGTACTGCCGGTGACTCTTCCACCTCGATGTGTTCGCCGACGGCAAGGTGGAGAGGACCGGCAAGGCCATCAAGGGGCCCTTGTTCGGGCTGCCGCCAGGGGTGGTCCCGCTGAGCAACAACACCTAGCGGGCCGACATCCTCGCCATGATGCTGGTCTTCGATGCACACGGTCTCGACCCAGCTTGGGTTGAGCCCCCAGCACGCGAGGTGGAGGAGTTCTTCGACAACCTGGTTGAAGAACTTGCTCATGATGAGCCGGTGCTCATCTAGGACACCACATAGGAGGAGCTGAACTACATCGCCGCCAGGGCGGCGGAGGCGGAGCTTGCCAGGTTGGCTGGCGATGTCGGCGGCATGGAGAACGAGGCCGCCATGGCCACCGAGGAGAGGGAACACGCCCAGTGGGTGAAAGCCGCCAAGGAGGTGGGCGGCGACAGCACCGAGGCCCCCCTTGCTGGGGACGCGGTTGAGGAATCATCCGAGGAGGAGGCTGAGGCCGGCGACCCCTCGTCCATAAAGACGGGACGCACCCTGCACCGGGTCAGCTCTGGCGAGCCGGTCCGACGCGGCAGGGGCGAGCCACGGCAAGTGGCACCAACAGGAACCGCACGCGTGACAAGGGACGCGGAGGCGAAGAAGAAAGCTGCGGTGGTGAAGAAGAGGGCGACTGCCTCTTCTTCATCCAAACGCTACCGGACTCCATCGCCTTCTCCTCCTCCGGCAAGTGCGAACACAAACTGCGCCTTCGACTTCCCGTCCCTCGGCCTGAGGAGGAAAAGGAAAGTAACAGACGAGGAGACGGAGGAAGAGTAAGCATCCTGCCCCTCGTCATTCCTGTCCTTTCCAGCCGTTGCTTATCTTGACTTGTCTTTATCTTGGCAGGTGAGGGAGTCCTGGATTAGGGGGTATCCGGACAGCCGGACTATATACTTTGGCCGGACTATTGGACTATGAAGATACAAGATTGAAGACTTCGTCCCGTGTCCGGATGGGACTCTCCTTTGCGTGGAAGGCAAGCTTGGTGATTCGGATGTTAGATCTCCTTTTTTGTAACCGACTCTGTGTAACCCTAGCCCCCTACAGTGTCTATATAAACCGGAGGGTTTCGTCCATAGGACAAGAACAACAATCATAATCATAGGCTAGCTTCTAGGGTTTAGCCTCTACGATCTCGTGGTAGATCAACTCTTGTAATACTCATATCATCAAGATCAAGCAAGCAAGAACTAGGGTATTACCTCCATCGAGTAAACATCATGTCCCCAGCCTCCTATTACCATTAGCCTTAGACGCATAGTTCGGGACCCCCTACCCGAGATCCGCCGGTTTTGACACCGACATTGGTGCTTTCATTGAGAGTTCCTCTGTGTCGTTGCTGCAAGGTTTGATGGATCCTTCAACCGTCAACAACAATACGGTCCAGGGTGGGACTTTTCTCCCCGGACAAATCTTCGTGTTCGGTGGCTTCACACTATGGGCCAACTCGCTTGGCCATCTGGAGCAGATCGACAGCTACGCCCCTGGCCATCAGATCAGGTTTGGAAATCTTAACTACACGTCCGACATCCGCGGACACTTGATCTTTGATAGATACGGCCCTGTCTCAGGAGCGTCGGACGGCCACGACGAGCATGACTTAGATCTGTCGTCAGATAGTGTTCAGGATATCGCATTGCTGCAGCTCCGGACTTCAATCTGGAGCAGATCACGCAATCTGAGGACGGGTGGATGGACCCCGCCATGGAGGCCGCACACTCACCAGCTTTGGAGCCGAACATAGACTCTGCCTCTAAGGAAATCTGTGCCGCCAGACCCCCGGACTCGTCTCTGACTTTAGTGTCCGAACCACGTGCATTCGTGCCCATCGAATCTGATTCGGCACCGATCATGGGATTCACCGCCGCGGACATCTTTCAGCACTCACCCCTCGATGACGTGCTAAATTCATTAAGGTCTCTCTCTTTGTCAGGAGACTCTCGGCCGAACTATACCCGGCTCGAGTGGGAAGCAGATAACAAAGAAATTCGTTACCCACCCACCACCAACTTAATTGCCATTGTCGATGATTTAACCGACGTGCTCGACTTCGACTCCAAGACATCGATGGTATGGACGACGATGCAGGAGAAGAACAGGAATCACCCCCCATAGGGCGCTGGACAGCCACCTCTTCACATGATATATATATGGTGGACACTCCCAAAGAAAACAATGGCGATGAGGCAACAGATGATAACCCCTTAGGGAAGCAATCAAAGCATGGGCGTCATCGGCGCCGCTCTAAGCCCTGCCACAGCAATACCGGCACAGGAGACAAAAGCAATCCGGATGGTGCCGAAGACGGATACAACCCCGACCAGCCTAACTTCGAGCAGGGCGAATAGGAGGACGGGCAAGCTAGCCCAGATGAACAAGCGACTGACGGAGACTTGGAGGATGACAACTATATGCCTCTCTCCGAAGACGAGGTGAGCCTCGGCGATGATGAATTTGCCGTGCCTAAGGATCCCATCCAGCAGGAGCGTTTCAAGCATCGACTTATAGCCACTGCAAGAAGCCTAAAGAAAAAGCAGCAGCAGCTCCAAGCTGATTAAGATCCGCTCACACATAGATGGACTGAAGTCCTGGCAGCCGAGGAATACGGACTCGAGCGCCCAACCAAAGGCTACCCAAAACAAAAGTTGCTACCTCAACCTGAGGAGGAGGCCCTAGAGCCTACACTACCAGCACAGGACGGGGCTGCCGGCTACCTCGTGGCTGGGATAAATCGGCGTGTCAAACTAAACACCAGCCCGCACCCCGACACCCATACACTACGACCCAGGGCAATACGCAGGACCTGCAAGACATACTGGAAAACAAAGCAGGACAGACAAGATCGATCTATGGATCACAGGGACGCGCCACAACGTGTGATGATGACCGTCATAACAGATATACTAACAACAAGTCCGGCCGGGCCGAATATAGCAGACCTGACTTATTCGAACTGCGTTGTGACATAGCCCGACATAGAGGCACCGCGCACCCCCTCTGCTTCACTGATGAAGTAATGGATCATGAATTCCTAGAAGGGTTTAAACCCGTAAACATCGAATCATATGATGGCACAACAGACCCCGCGGTATGGATTGAAGATTTCCTTCTCCACATTCACATGGCCCGCGGAGATGATCTACATGCCATCAAATATCTTCCCCTTAAGCTCGAAGGACCGGCCCGACATTGGCTGAATAGCCTGCCAGCGAACTCCATTGGCAGCTGGGAAAACCTGGAGGATGCATTCCTCGACAACTTCCAGGGAACTTACGTGCGACCACCGGATGCTAATGACTTAAGTCCCATAACCCAACAGCCCGAAGAGTCAGCTCGGAAATTCTGGACTTGGTTCCTAACTAAAAGGAACCAAATTGTCGACTGTCCGCATGACGAAGCCCTCGCGGCCTTTAAGCATAACATCCGTGATGAGTGGCTCGCTCGACACCTCGGCCAAGAAAAGCCCAAGTCCATGGCAGCCCTCACGACACTCATGACCAGCTTTGCGCGGGTGAGGACAGCTAGCTGGCTCGCAGCGGCACCACGCCAAGAAACTCCGGCACTTCAGATATCCGTGATAGCAACAAAAAGCCATGGCGCAACAGGCATAAGCATCGTAACAATGGCGACAACACCGAAGACATGGTAGTCAATGCCGGATTCAACGGCTCCAAGTCCGGTCAGCGGAAAAAGCCATTCAAAAGAAACAATCCGGGATCGTCCAGTCTAGACCGCATACTCGACCGCTCGTGTCAAATTCACGACACCCCTGATAAACCTGCCAACCACACTAACAGAGACTGCTGGGTGTTCAAACAGGCCGACAAGTTGAATGCCGAAAACAAGGACAAGGGGCTGCATAGCAAGGACGACGAGGAGCCCCGGTGACCGAACACAGGGGGACAGAAGAAATTTACTCCCCACGTGAAAACGGTAAATATGATCTATGCCACCCACATTCCCAAGCGGGAACAAAAGCGTGCACTAAGGGACGTCTATGCGATGGAGCCAGTCGCCCCAAAGTTCAACCCATGGTCATCCTGCCCGATCACTTTTGATTGCAGAAATCATCCTACCAGTATCCGTCATTGCGGTTCAGCCGCATTGGTCCTCGACCCAATCATTGACGGATTCCACCTCACGCGAGTCCTCATGGACGGTGGCAGCAGCCTGAACCTGCTTTATCAGGACACGGTGCGTAAAACGGGCATCGATCCCTCAAGGATCAAACCCACCTGTCGCTATCAAAACCGGCGGATCTCGGGTAGTGGGTCCCAAGTAGTGCGTCTTAGGATCAATGGTAACAGGAGGCAAGGGACACGATGTTTTACCCAGGTTCGGGCCCTCTTGATGGAGGTAAAACCCTATGTCCTGCTTGATTAATATTGATGATATGGGTAGTACAAGAGTAGATCTACCATGAGATCGTAGAGGCTAAACCCTAAAAGCTAGCCTATGGTATGATTGTTGTTGTTGTTGTTGTTCTACGGACTAGAGCCATCCGGTTTATATAGACACCGGAGAGGGCTAGGGTTACATAGAGTCGGTTACAATAGTAGGAGATCTACGTATCCGTATCGCCAAGCTTGCCTTCCACGCCAAGGAAAGTCCCATCCGGACACGGGACGAAGTCTTCAATCTTGTATCTTCATAGTCTTGGAGTCCAGTCGATGATGATGATAGTCCGGCCGATGATAGTTCGGCCGATGATGGTAGTTCGGCTATCCGGACACCCCCTAATCCGGGACTCCCTCAGTAGTCCCCTGAACCGGTCTTCAAGTTAGGGACGCTCCTCGATTCTTCCGAACTATTCTTCATCTTCGGCTGCCGGTCTTGAAAACTGGTTCAACATATCTTCTCATCTTCTATCTTGAGGATCGCCGAAATGCATTCGACGAGTTTACGCGTTGGGTATCCGAGGAGCCCCTTTAAGTTTACGGCCTTTATCAATGCCTTGCTATTTTTATGCCATGCCTCGGGTTTGAAGTTGTTCCCGGGTGGCAACGTCCTCTTGCGTCCGAGCTCCAACGCCGGACTGCATTCGAGGTATCTTTTGCAGCCGAGCACCAATGCCGGACTGCTTCCCAGATCTAACACCGGACTATGTATCCGAGCTCCAACGCCGGACTGTATCCGAGCTCCAACGCCGGACTATGTATCCGAGCTCCAACGCCGGACATGCCCTCTAAGGAGCTAGCCACTTGCATCCAAGCTATATGCCGAACTGCTTCCGAGGTGGTTAAGCACCTCGGTCATGGGCTGATTTTTGGTCAATGTTTTTTATTGATGTAATTTATTCTCTGACGAGATATATAGCCAGTAGCCCTCAAGGTATGTATCGGTCTAAAACCCGACATGCACCTGAAGGATGACATAAGACCGTTGATCCCCGTAGCTGCTGAGAGTCAGGTTGATTTGCAAAATCGGTCTGAGGATCAAGTCCTAGCTCGGCAGAATACTTCGGGACACAAAAAGCAGCGTGCTCAGTCCTCGAGACTCAGGTTGGGTGCGGCCGACCAACCTGAGGAACAAAATCTCCTCGGAAACTGTATTGCACTTAAGAATTTCTGCATAGAACAAGCAATGCAGTAGCCCCCGAGACACTGGTCGGGTGGCAACACCAGATCAGGGGATCAATGTGCCCCTTTAATATTTGTAAATAATAAGCCCGAAGCCCAGTAGCCCCCGAGCCTTAATGCGGGCACGGGTGGCCGAATTAAGGATCAATATCCATAGTAAAATCACAAATTATGTGTAATGACTCAATGTATCCAAGTACTTTAAGTCATTAATGCTCGGATCCGCATTGTACAAAACTTTGTTGACCGACCATGGGCTTCAACCTCCTCGGCCGGTAGCCGAGGAGTGTTTGTCCTACTTTATAAAGCCTTTATGAGGGCAAAGATTTACGACAAACAAGGCAATCTGGTCATACGGCTTTCTAAACAAAGTTACGCAGAGAGATATTTTATATTGCTATTTAACAGAAGAAATGTCTTCCAAAGAAAATAGTCCCGCTATCGGTTCCTTTCTTTGGGTTGTCATGCTAAGCATGATGATGAAACCTCAGCTCCAATGTAAGAGCAAAAGATCGAGGACTTAGTTTGGGAGGCCAGTTAATAGCCCCCGGTAGTGTTCGGCGATAGTCGAGGTCAAGCCGGAAACACTTCGGCCAATGTTATGAATGGCCCGTCATTTAATATAGTCATCGGATCGCTGACCAGTTTACACCTATTGTGACAGTCAGTTTTCGGCTTTCTCCACTGAGGTGCTTGACCATGCAAGCTGGAAGCACAATCGCAGTGGTTCTTCCTTTACACACCTAGCCGAACAAAGCAGAACGTAGGAGGCAAGCGCGGGAGCCGGGCAACCCAACTATTGACCGAAGACACAATTCGAAGCTGATGCATATATAGCAATATCCGAGAATGTTTTTGCCGAATCTCTAAAGGTGTCCGGCGTTGCACTGCGAGACTTGTGCTGAAAACACACAAATAGTTAAAAGTGCCAAAAGCTTGGAAAACCAAAAAAACGTCAGTAAAAACATGATGTCCGAACAAGATCAAGTGTTCGGTGCCAATCCGAAAATTGGACTTTAGAAAAAAGTGCTTCTGCCGTGCTTTAACTTTGCAACGACTAAGAAGAAAAACACTTAGTATGAAACGGCTCAAATAAACATAAGAGCCCCCAAGCGACTTGGGTAAAAGTTGAAAATGTAAGGTGACATGTAGAATGCCTTCTAGCCGGATTGTAGATTGTTTGTCGTAGCGGACCTTTTCGCTTCAACCTCTGGACCCAATAGTCCGGAGTGTGTCCGAATACCCTCGCGGTTATAAAAACCAAGGCATGCGTGGAGACCAGGCGTAGGGGTCATTAGTTCTTTATCAGACAAGTGCCCAACTAGCTATGTTATATTACATGGTTAGTAAGAAACATCTTCCAGGGAGAATAGTTCCGTTAGGGGTTCCTTTCCCTGGGAGGCATGCCCTAAAGTGCATGTCCGGGCTGCGAAAAGAGCAGAAAAACATCTGGGGGCAGGTAAATAAATAGGTAAGAAATCATCTTTTAGTTCACCGACCGAGTGTTCCCTTAAGAACGCTAGCTTTCGGCTTCACTCAGTCTGAGGTACACATCCGGCTGACCCGGTAGTAACAATCGCAAAGGTGCTCCCTTTACCACCTAGCCGAACAATCGGGAACGTAGGGGTAAGCACAGGAGCCAGGCAACCCAGCTTGGCCAAAATTTAAGTCATATCGATGCATATAATGGTGAATAAAAGGTACATGCGGAAGTGTGACACATGTGTTGGGCATAAAGCCCGTATTAATAAGATTCTGTTAAAGAAGCCCCCAGGTATAATGAGCGCGGGTAGCGCATTATGTGTGTGCGAACAGAGGTCGGACAAGGAAAAAATTTTACAAGCAACTTTTTTCCAAAAAAGTATAATGCTTGGTCGAGCCGAACACAAATAAAAAATTTAAAACTTTGAGCATGAAGGCAACTTAGCTGGTTAATGTGTTCGGTATTGACGACGCGGTCCGAGCTTGATGTGGGACAAGGTTCCATCCCCCAAGCCGGTCCCAAGGTGGCGGAGCAAGGAGCTCGGCACTCCGAAGTGGTGACATAGCACGGTCAATGCAGGACAGCAGAGTGATGCCGATGTCCCCGGCATGGGGTAATGAAGTGTTGACGAAGCCCCCCGTCCAGCCGAAGTGACGTCAAAGGATATAGTCCGGCTGGATCATTTTCCTGTGCACAAAAAATAGTGCAGACCGGGGATAATAGTAATAATAGGAATTAAAAAAATGTTGCATAATAAATAATTTATGCAAAGTGAGTAGTAAAAGAAATATGGCCTGGCGCCGAAGTCGATGTTGATGCAGGTCGTCGACGTAATGCAATAAAGGCATGGCAAAGCCTGGATTCACAGGTCGGTCCGAGTTCCGGATGTGGCGTTCGTCGAAATGTGTACGGAAACTGACCGAACCATCATGCGACCGTTGATAATGCGGCCACCATTTGATAGAACTGTGTACATATGCTAGACTAACCAGAGTAATAATTCCTTGGGAAAAATTTAACCCAAACAAGTAAAAAGAAATACTAGGATTAATAGCACCTGGTTTATTTGTTGTAGCAATCTGAAGGAAGGTGATTCCCAAAATTGGGACTCGATCCGTGCACCCATGCCTGGTCGGCTAGTGACGCTGAAGTGTCCGGAGTAGGTTGATGAAGAGATGGCGAAGCCCCTGGTCCAGCCGAGATGTCGAAGTAGGTCGGCGTGATGGACACCAGCTTGAAGAAGCAATAGTGCAGCCCTGCCGATGCAGGTCGTGACGTGGTTGATTCCGGCTTGATGAAGCGACCGTGCGGCGATGCCGGTATGCCCGCTCTGTGTAATCCGTGGGGCGGCCATGTTGGTGATGATTTATCCTTCGTGATGCCGGACTCTTGTTCGGCTTGACAAGATGATGATCCGAAGAAGTTGAGCTTGGCTCAACAAAGTGACGACGTGTCTAGCGCAGGTCGGCAGCCGTGGAGCAATATTGCCAGACTGGTTTGACACCAGCATGATGTTGAAGATCATGTTCAAAAGATCTTAGAGTTAGTGGGATGTGTTCAGGAACAAAACACAATACCCCATACAAAACTTCCTTTAAAAAGGATGTCCGAAATCCCGTTCATAAAAAAGACGAACTCGGGTCGGATTCGTTTTCGCGCAGAAAACAGATCCGAAAAGTGATGCACTAATCGGAAGGTTCCTGGAGTTTGGACGGTCGGATCGAGCTGAATTTTTGGCAGATGGTAGATAAGGGAATTCCGCAGCAAATCAACGGTTGGATCCTCCAAAGGACATCCGAGCTAGATGCTGGATACCACGCCCTAAACTCGTCCGGATTCTCGTCCAGATTCAACAGGGCTCCGGTATATCGGAGATTGCCGGAGATTCCTCCATCGGAACTCGACGAAATTTTTGCTGGGTTGTTGTAGACTTAATTCCGCATAATTCCACCGAAGTAATCGTTTAAGCGACACTCGAGAAGGCGGTGGTGGCGGATACAACTTTGCTGTCCAGAAAAACAGCGCGGTCGCCTGAGGGCAATGTTGACGTTAAGCCCCCGAGCTCCATGGATGACTCCTCCATGATCTTGATAGAGATCGGAGTTGGTGTTGATGAAGGCCTTCATCCGAACATGACGATCGGAGGTAGGGCGCAGTCCTCGGTCAAGCCAAGGTGACCAGTCGAGCTGGTGACGAAGAAGCCGACGTCGCAGTTGACCTGCAGTCGAGCCATTGATCCTTCCGCCGATCACACAGCGGAACTCTCAATGAAAGCACCAATGTCGGTATCCAAACCGGCGGATCTCGGGTAGGGGGTCCCAAGCAGTGCGTCTTAGGATCAATGGTAACAGGAGGCAAGGGACACGATGTTTTACCCAGGTTCAGGCCCTCTTGATGGAGGTAAAACCCTACGTCCTGCTTGATTAATATTGATGATATGGGTAGTACAAGAGTAGATCTACCACGAGATCGTAGAGGCTAAACCCTAAAAGCTAGCCTATGGTATGATTGTTGTTGTTGTTGTTGTTGTTCTACGGACTAGAGCCATCCGGTTTATATAGACACCGGAGAGGGCTAGGGTTACATAGAGTCGGTTACAATAGTAGGAGATCTACGTATCCGTATCGCCAAGCTTGCCTTCCACGCCAAGGAAAGTCCCATCCGGACACGGGACGAAGTCTTCAATCTTGTATCTTCATAGTCTTGGAGTCCGGTCGATGATGATGATAGTCCGGCCGATGATACTTCGGCCGATGATGGTAGTCCGGCTATCCGGACACCCCCTAATCCGGGACTCCCTCACCACCAAAACCACCTTTAAAGGTGTAATCCCAGGTGTAGAGGCCTGTTGTACGGGCTCAATAACACTGGAAGTGGTCTTCGGATCTTCGGATAACTTCCGGAGCGAGGAGTTAATCTTCGATATCGTCCCTTTCTGTAGTGGCTATCATGCACTACTTGGACGAACCGCATTTGCTCGATTCAATGCGGTACCACACTATGCATACCTCAAGCTCAAGATGCCAGGACCTTGCGGGGTTATAACAGTCAATGGAAACACAGACCGCTCTCTCCGGACAGAGCAGCACACTGTAGCCCTCGCAGCAGAGGTACAAAGCAGCCTTCTTTGGCAGACCGTCAACTCGGCGATAAAAACCCCGGACACCCTTAAGCGAGTCTAGAGTACTCTGCAACAGGCTCGACCTGCGCGACTAGAGCTCGACTAGCAATTTGGCCTCTGTCCTAGTCCCATCCAGGCGGTATTCGTGCCGCGCGTACACAACTACGCACTCAAAATACCATGGGCATAGGCGGAGGCACGACGATGATGCAGTCCACGGTGCGGCTCAACCGTCACGAGACCCACATACCTTTATCATCTTCTTTCTTCTTAAGGACCCTACTTTCGGGCAGACCCTTCAAAGAGTCTGATCATCGGACTCACCACGGGAAGGAAAACCAAGCAGGCAAGAGGCTTTGCATATAAGGGAATACCCAGGTGGTCTCTGTTAACGATTGATATACCTGTTTTACATACCCACACACAGCCTGCCCTCGGATAGTACATGTCAAATAGTCCTATTTTTTTCTTATCGCATTACTCGTACACATACGCTTTGACGTATTATTTAAATAACAACGGGAAACAATATACAACGTCAGCTTATTATTACTTTCTTCATATTTTCCCTTGACTGTTTATTTAATATTGCACCCGTACACTTTGGTACGTTCAGTTCGCCAGGGGCTTTACTATGGCCCATAACACGGCAAGAAAAGTCCAAACACTTTCGACAGTGCGGCAGCCCGAACTTATAGCATTATATGCATCAACTCTGAATCATGTCTTGGGTCAATAGTTGGGTTTGCCTGGCTCCCTTGTTTTGGTAACTTACATTCGGTTCTATCGGCTAAGGTAGCGCAGGGAGAACTACTGCGATTGTGTCCCGGTTCTTCCGGACGAGCACCTTAGTAGACAAAGCCGAAAACTTACTGTCATCATGCGGCGAGAGCTGGTCGCCGTTCGAGAGGTCTTAAATCCTTAAAGATTTTTTCTGCTTCAGGCGAGGAATCGGCCTTGTCCAATTTAGGCGTATATAGCGCCCCAAGTTCGGCCTTCCGAATACTAGGGGCTTCGCCAAAGTTTAAAATTGTAGACCTCTATGGCTAAGTGAGAGTGATAAAGTCGAATAGTCCGATTGCCTTGTTCGCTGCGCTAAACACCTCCTTAAAGGACCAACAATTTGGATAAAGAGTGTTTGGGTTTTCCACGAACACCCCAGTACTAGTTACACGGGGGCAGAAGCCGACGACTGGACAACTTTTAGAATTTTATAAACAGCCACACAGAAGGTAATATTTTAAATCAAAAAGCGTTGTATAGCGCACACGAACTTGTTTTCATATTACAAGACGACATGAGTACATTCACTCGAAAATTACATCCATGGTACATTCATCGGCCATGAGGCGGGCGCCTTTCATAACGCCGTCATAATACTTCTCGGGATAACAATGCGCCTTGCCCTCTGGTGGTCCATCCTTCACCAACTTCTCTGCATCCATTTTGGCCCAATGCATTTTCGCGCGGGCAAAGGCTCGACGGGAACCCTCAATATAGATGGAGTGCTTAATAACTTCCAGCAGCAGACAAGCGTTTACCATCCGCTTTATAAGGCCGGAGTAGCTGTCGGGCGGGGGCTCGCCAGGCCATAGCCGGACTATGAAGTCCTTCATGGCCAGTTCAGCCGCCTTGTGGAGTTCGACCAATTGTTTCACTTGGTCACTCAAGGGCATCGAGTGTTCGGCCCCAGCATACTAGGACCAGAACAACTTTTCCATAGAGTTCCCCTCTTCGGCATGGTAGAACTCCGTGGCATCTGATATGCTACGCGGCAGATCTGCGAATGCCCCTGGAGAGCTTCGAATTCGGGTAAGTAATAGAAATGTCTCCTCCACATGCTTGCTTTGCATAACGAATGCCTTACCCGTCGCTATCTTTTTGGCCGCCTGGATCTCCTGGAGGGCCTTTTGGGCTTTGGACTTGGCGTCTTTCGCGCTCTAGAGGGCCTTCGCAAGCTCAGACTCTTGCGTCTTGAAGTCATGCTCCAAGGACTCGAACTTCTTGCCAAAGTCCTGGAGCTCTGGTTGTACCTCGCCTACCCGAGCATCTTGTTTTTCACGCTCGGTGCGCTCCTTGGCTGCATTTTCTTCGGCCTCGGATAGCACTTTCTTCAGGGCCACCACTTTGGTCGTGGCCCCTATTAAAAAATTATGATGCTTTTCTTAGCATCACCAATTTTTCTCCCTTTATATGACACACGGACGGGGTATCACTTACCTTCGTTATCTTCGAGCTGCCTCTTTGCGAGGCTGAGCTCTTCCTCGACCTGCTTCAGGTCCCACTTGAGTCCAGCAACCTCCGCAGTACTGGCGGCAGCGGCCAGCAGCGGCGCCTGCTTATTAATTTAGACATTTACTATTAGACTCCTGCGGATACAAGTTGACCCTTCGTTTGGCTTTTCTTTCCGAACACCAAACAGAGTATCAGGGGCTTGTGTCTATCGGGTGATATTTTCTTACACTTTTGATTACTTACCTCAAAGCCTGTTAGGAGGCTGGTGCAGGCGTCAGTCAATCCGCTTTTAGCGGACCGAACCTTTTCAATCACCGTACTCATAAGAGTACGGTGCTCTTCGTCAATGGAAGCGCCGCGAAGCACTTCCAATAAATTATACGATGCCTCCGGCTGGATGGAGGTCATCGGCACGGCCGGCTCGCCCTCCTTAGTGAGGGGCTGCCTACTTGAATCCGGAACCTTTGAGGGTTCCGGCACAGTATCCGGCCGGGAGCCAGACTTGCTGCGGCTCCCGTCAGCATAATCCATGGGGATCTTACCCCCCATGTGCCCGGGGTCTGGGATTTCTCCTTGGGGAGTCTCCAGAACCATCGCCCCCTGCTCCGGTATCCTTTGGGATAACACCTTGGTGTCATCCGCAGGCCGTGGGGAGGTGGCCGTCGGGAGTGAATTGCTATTCATCTTCGATTCACTCAAGGACCCATCCGAAGAGGATACCTCGAGGTGGGACCCGGCCAGACTGCATATGTGTGTTTGGCGTTATAACAAACAATGAAGCTAAAACACATAAAACGTACTATAGAGTACATATGCTTACGATTTCGCCAGGGGCTTGCCCCTAGGCAACCACTCCTCCTCGCTGTAAGCGGCCGTGGTGGAGTAGTCCGGAAGGGATGTCTTTCCCTTCTTCGGCGTCCTAGCCTCCCCCTGCGGGGTGACTTTTCTATTCCTCTCCTCCCCATCTTCGTGGGAGAAATCTACCTTGGCGTCCTAGGATGACGAGTCTATTACGGTCCGGCGCCGAAGACCTTTTCTTGTCCCTGTGGCCGCCTTCTTGGGCCCTTCGGCCTCCCCAGATGGGGCAGACTTCCTTCTCTTCTCCTCCCTGGTCGGGTGAGGCATTTCCTCTCCCTCCCCCTCATCTTCAGACGAGGCGTCCGATGTGGCCTTGCGCCGGAGACCCTTCCTGGTCCCTGTAGCCTTCTTTTCGGCCTTCTTCTCCAGCACCTTGTAAGGCGCGGGAACCAGCATCTCCGTCAGGAGTGCGGAAGCTGTATCTTTGGGCAGTGGAGCCGGACAATCGATCCGCTCCGCCGTCTCCACATATTCCTGTTTTGCC
This sequence comes from Triticum dicoccoides, assembly GCF_002162155.2. Taxonomy (NCBI): domain Eukaryota; kingdom Viridiplantae; phylum Streptophyta; class Magnoliopsida; order Poales; family Poaceae; genus Triticum; species Triticum dicoccoides. Next base: position 110,430,142 of record NC_041385.1, on the reverse strand, counting down.
AGAATGGTGGCTTAAAATCCTCCCACAAATATACTGGGAAAGGCACATTTTGTGATATTTAGAGAGCTTACCGGATTGGCAGGGCGCTTTGCGCTGAGTCCACGGTCCTCAGAAGTGGGAGGAGGTACTTCGGCGGCCTTGAACAACACCTTCCAGACGTCTTTGTGCATCGTGTCGAAGAGCTCTTGCAGCGTCTGGTGTTTGGCCGGATCGAACTCCCACATATTGAACGCATGTCTTTGACACAGGTGGATCCGACAGAAGAGCATGACCTGGACCACATTGACAAGCTCTATCTTCTTGTCTATCATATTTTTAATGCAATTCTGGATACTGGTCAGCTCCGCGGGTATGCCCCAAGCCAGGCCCTTCTTTTCCCAGGAGGTGAGCTGCATGGGTATGCCGGATCGGAATTCGGGGGCCACCGCCCAGTCGGTATCGCGCGGCTCGGTGATGTAGAACCACCCCGATTGCCACCCCTTCATGGTCTCCACGAAGGAGCCTTCGAGCCAGGTAACATTGGGCATCTTGCACACCATGGCACCTCCGCACTCTGCTTGCTGGCCGCTCACTATCGTCGGCTTTACGTTGAAGATTTGTAGCCATAGGCCAAAGTGGGCCTTGATGCGGAGGAAGGCCTCACACACGACGATACACGCCGAGATGTTGAAGACGAAATTTGGGGCTAGATCATGAAAATCTAGCCTATAGTAAAACATGAGCCCACGGACAAATGGGTGAACTGGAAATCCCAGTTCGCGGACGAAATGAGAGATGAACACTACTCTCTCCCGAGATTTCGGAGTGGGGGTGACCTGCCCCTTCGTCGGAAGCCTGTGCGTGATGCTCGTGGCCAGGTATCCTGCCTCCTGAAGCTTGGTAATGTCCTCCTCCGTAACGGAGGAGGCCATCCGCTTGCCTCCCGCTCCAGACATGCTGCGAATGGTCTAATGGAGAAGGTGAGAACTTGGGAGCTGGGGCTCAAGGGTGCGAGAATGGATGAGTAAAGGAGGAAGAAGGCGTGGGTGGGGATGGGGGATCCTTATCTCTTTATAAAGGCGGTAGAAACTGTGTGCCTCCCCACTTGCCTGTTAAAATCGCTTACTTTCCAAAGCGCCACACGGTTGGGTTACCCGTGCCCGTATTGATGAGAATCCCGTAATAGGGGGACACAATCTCTGCTGTGAGAAGACATGCCAAGGAAACCGCCTCACATATGTGCGGTGGCTGGTTGAGAAGAAAATGGTTTGAATAATAACTGGGCCGTGGTGTGATGTCACGCTGTGTAAAGTTGTCAGCAGATTTGATTCGTGGAATATTGTTCTCTCTACGGTGGTACGTGGAATTTGTTTTGCAGAGCCGGACACGATCCTTGTGGTCGAAATTTGCCTTGGAGTATTCGGAGATGGAACCCGCCTTGCAATGCCGAAGACAAACTGCACGCCGGACTCATCGTCATTGAAGCCTGGTTCAGGGGCTACTGAGGGAGTCCTGGATTAGGGGGTATCCGGACAGCCGGACTATATACTTTGGTTGTACTGTTGGACTATGAAGATACAAGATTGAAGACTTCGTCCCATGTCCGGATGGGACTCTCCTTTGCATGGAAGGCAAGCTTGGTGATTCGGATGTTAGATCTCCTTCTCTGTAACGGACTCTGTGTAACCCTATCCCCCTCTGGTGTCTATATAAATCGGAGGGTTTAGTCCGTAGAACAAGAACAACAATCATAATCATAGGCTATCTTCTAGTGTTTAGCCTCTATGATCTCGTGGTAGATCAACTCTTGTAATACTCATACCATCAAGATCTATCAAGCAAGAAGTAGGGTATTACCTCCATCGAGAGGCCCGAACCTGGGTAAACGTCGTGTTCCCAGCCTCCTGTTATCATTAGCCTTAGACACATAGTTTGGGACCCCCTACCTGAGATCCGCCGGTTTTGACACCGACAGCAGGGACGTGGAGATGTTGGCCCAGCGGGTGAGGAAGAGGGCCAAGGCTTCAGCGGGCAGCTAGCCCCTGGCGGGCACCTCAAGCACGCCACTGGTGGTGGTGAGCAACCCGGACAACAGCCCGCGGCATAGCCCCCGGCTCAGCCCCCAGCATAAGTTCACCATCCACCCTTTGTCAACGCTCGTCGGGGCCCGATTCTCTTGTCATTGACCTTGCTGCGGTTTGCAGGAGAAGAACGGCAGCATGAGGAGACACCAAGGGCCTCCCCCACCACGCCGCCCCCATCGACCACGCCGCCCCGAGGGGCGTCCCCGGCAAGGGCGCCAGATACCGAGCACATGCGCACGGAGGAGGAGGAGGTAGACTTGGGCGCTGGTGGCCCGTCCCAGCAACAAACATTGGCGGGGAGGGGGCCACATCTTCCCAGCCCGGCACGGGTGAGTCATGTGCCTTTCCCTTCCTTCTTTTCTTCTTCTCTCTCTTTTTTTGAACCTTGATCTTGGCCTTGCCTCATTCTCCTTCCTGGCATGTAGATCCTCCATTCATGGGCCAGGAGGGCATCGACATCGAGATTACGAAGGTCGCCAAGGAGGCCGAGGCTGAGGCCACCAAGATCGCTACCGAGGAAGCCGCCAAGGATGCCGAGGATGCCGCCAAGGAGGCCGGCAATGGCGCCACTGAGGAGGCCAGAAAGGGGCCAGCCGGGGAGGGGATGGTCGATGACCAACCCTCCTCCTCCGCTGCCTCTAGCTCAGGAAAGTACTTGAAGGTGGGCGACGACTTGTTCGTCCACCTTCCTGGGACGGCGAGCACCGAAGCGCCTGCCGAAGGAGAGGTATTTGATGATGACGTGCTCGCCGCCGCCGGGCTTGAGGTCGTCGACGAACCGAGTGCTGGTGGTGGCACTCAAGAGGACTGTCTCCTCCAGGCCATGAGTGCCAGCTTCAAAAAGCTTCAGGCACTCCACCGCGCCCGCCTGGACAAGGCGAAGTCCAAGGAGGCGGTGGCGCACAAGGTGGAAGCAGACCTTGAGGAGCGCGTTGCTGAAGCGCAGACATGGTTCCACCAGGCCCACGAGGAGCTGAAGGCCGCCCAAGGCCAACTGGCGCAGCGTGATCTAGAGCTCCTCCTGAAGCAGGCCGACATTGAGAAGGCCCGGGAGGTAGCAAGGGAGGAGGCCTCCAAGGCTGAGGCCATCCGGTCCCAGCGCGAGGGTGAGCTGAACTCCCAGGAGGAGGACCTCGCCACCCGTGAGGCGACGCTTGCCGCTATGCTCCATGGCAAGGATGAGGAGGTTGAGAAGCTTGCCGTGGTGCGGACCCAAGAGTTGGAGCATAAGCACAAAGAAGCGCTCGATGCCCAGGCCCTGGCACACGGCAACAAGGTAAAGGAGCTGGAGGCGGAGCGGGATGGCCTGGCGAACCAAATCCTGCACCTGTCCTCGGAGAAGAACATGCCCAATGAGGCTCTGGTCGAGGTGTATCCCGCGGTCCTCGGCAAGGCTGGGCAGGTCTCCACAGCCAATGACACCATCAAGGACCTGAAGCTCAAGCTGGAGGGCCTTGAGGGGGCGCTTTCGGAGGCCCAGACCTGGGAGGGAGCCCTGACCAAGAGCCTGGCAGAGGAGAAACGGCTGCGGAAGAACGACGCCGCCAACCACGCAGATTCCGTGAAGGGCGAGAAAATCTGGATCGGCCACCTCGCCGAAGTTGCCAACAGGATCACCAAGCAGTTGGCCGACATGAAGATGCCGGAGGTGAGGTACGCCCCAAAACTAGGCTCGAGCCCCAATGCCAAGCTGACCTTGTTCTTCGAGGGCATTCTTGGGGCTCTGGAGCGGCTCCACTCCAATCGGGCAAGCTCCCTGGCCGACGAGGCCTGGACGGTTTGTCGGGGCGCCATGACCAAGGTTCTCACCAAACTGGCGTACTGGAACCCCAACCTCGACTTTGACACCGCGTTGGACAGCTTGTTGGGTGATGCAGACCTCACGGTGCTCGAGGAGCGCATCGAGCCCACCATCAGCCGCGTTATCGGAATCCAAAGGTTGGATGGCCAGAGCCAGGACTAGGCGCCCCGTTCCTTGTTGCCGTTGTAGGTTCATGACCAAGATAATTCATATCTTTAGTTAGAACCGCGGCAACAATTGGTGTAATATAACTCTGCAGTACTTTTGTTATGATGCATATTATTTCCCTGTTCAACATTTCTCTGGACGTCCACCCTACGCTTATTGGGTAGGCTTGCCGGCACGTAAACCCAAACTACTGCGCTTTGAAGGACAGATCCTTTAGCGGTCGGCAGGGTGTGCTTGCTGCCGTGCGAACCACCTTGCCATTCTCAGCCGCTCGAACTGCCGAGCAGACTCGAGGCAGAACGAGAGCGTTGCCAATAGCGGAAGGCCACCCTGCCGCTCTCGACGCACGCTCGATCTGTTGAGCGGACTCTAAACAGACCAAGAGCGTTGCCAATAACGGAAGGGCCCCACTGCGTGCAGGTTTCCCATACAGAGGAAAGATCTCCGAGGAAGATAAACTTGTATTAAAAGGAATTACTCAAATATTTTGCATGACTTAGCTTTCTTGTCGTCGTGCGAACGTTTGCTGCACCTGGTGACAGAGCTGCTTGCTTGGCCGCCTTCTTCCTTGGAAGCCATGGTGATGAAGAACTGCTAAACTAAACGCTAGACCAGATTCTCACAACTGCGCCCCCAACCTAGCCCGCCAAAGATGTCGGTGGAAACGACACCTATGGGATCACAAGAATCCCTACTTCGGTTTCGGGGCGCGAGGTCGTGAGGAGAGCGGGACTAGCAGTCAGCACAAGCACACGGGTCATTTACCCAGGTTCGGGCTGCAAGGATGCGTAATACGCTAGTCCTGCTTTGATGTGTATATCTGTGTTCTTGGAGTTCTTGAGCTATCTACCATGTGCATAACTTGTCCATGGGTCGGAATCCTTCTCCTGGGTGCCTTGGGCCTCCTTTTATAGGCAAGGGAATCGCCATAGTGGAAAACAGGAGGTCGCATCGGGCTACTGTGGTTAAGCCTATCGATAGCCATTAAGGGACAAGACACATTTAATGCGCCTTCGATGTGTATCCTTCACTTTTACCGCCGCTTTGCCCTGCCTTGACACGCGCCTGGGCCAGCGAGGCGGTCATCACCATGTAAGCTGGCAGGCAGCTGAGGTGGCGCGGCGGTAGGACCTTCACGAAGATTTGCATGCCACCACGTAGGCATGCGCTGAGTTGGCCGAGAAGCCTCGTGCCAACACGCAAGCGCCTGCCCAGCTGGTGGGCTAGCAGCTGCATGGGAGTGGTGGCAGAAGCTTGGCGGGTGCGGGCATGGCTGCGGCCTCGCGGACGCCCTCGGCAAGGTCCTTGCCGGGGCCCCGGCAAGGGTCTTGACGTGGCATTGCGGTCGTCCCCGACAAGGACCTTGCTGAGGGTCTTGTGGGTTTTCTCGACGAGGATCTCACCGAGGTTCGTCGTCTTCTAATCCTCCTCTGATTTGGAGTGTTTCTTGTCTTAACAAAGATCTGCATGCCACCATGGAGGCGCCTCCCGAGCCCAGGTCCCAACGCGGTTGGCAGTTGATATGTCTCCAACGTATCTATAATTTATGAAGCATTCATGCTATTATATTATCTATTTTGGATGTTTATGGGCTTTATTTTACACTTTTATATTATTTTTGGGACTAACCTATTAACCGGAGGCCCAACCCATATTGTTGTTTTCTTGCCTATTTCAGTGTTACGAAGAAACGAATATCAAACGGAGTCCAAATGGAATGAAACCTTTGGGAAATTTATTTTTTGAACGGAAGCAATCCAGGGGACATGGAGTGCACGTAAGGGAAGCTTCGAGGTGGCCCCGAGGCAGGGAGGCGCGCCCACCTCCCCTGGGCATGCCTCGCACCCTCGTGGGCCCCTCGTGGCTCCCCTGACCGACTTCTTTTGCCTATATATCTCCATATACCCTAAAAACATCAAAGAGCAAGATAGATCAGGAGTTCCGCCGCCGCAAGCCTCTATAGCCACAAAAAACCTCTTGGGAGCCCTTTTCGGCACCCTGCCGGAGGGGGAACCCATCACCTGTGGCCACCTTCTTCATCCCGGCGCTCTCCATGATGAGGACGGAGTAGTTCACCCTCAAGGCTAAGGGTATGTACCAGTAGCTATGTGTTTGATCTCTCTTTCTCTCTCTCGTGTTCTTGATTTGGCATGATCTTGATGTACCACGAGCTTTGCTATTATAGTTGGATCTTATGATGTTTCTCCCCCTCTAGTCCCTTGTAATGGATTGAGTTTTCCCCTTGAAGTTATCTTATCGGATTGAGTCTTTAAGGATTTGGGAACACTTGATGTATGTCTTGTCGTGCTTATCTGTGGTGATAATGGGATATTCACATGATCTACTTGATGTATTTTTTTGTGATCAACTTGCGGGTTCAATGAACCTATGCATAGGGTTGGCACACGTTTTCATCTTGACTCTTCGGTAGACACTTTGGGGTACTCTTTGAAGTTCTTTGTGTTGGTTGAATAGATGAATCTGAGATTGTGTGATGCATATCGTATAATCATGCCCACGGATACTTGAGGTGACAATGGAGTATCTAGGTGACATTAGGGTTTTTGTTGATTTGTGTCTTACGGTGTTATTCTAGTATGAACTCTATGATAGATTGAACGAAAAGAATAGCTTCGTGTTATTTTACTACAGACTCTTGAATAGATCGATCAGAACGGATAACTTTGAGGTGGTTTCGTACCCTACCATAATCTCTTCGTTCGTTCTCCGCTATTAGTGACTTTGGAGTGACTCTTTGTTGCATGTTGAGGGATAGTTATATGGTCCAATTATGTTATTATTGTTGAGAGAACTTGCACTAGTGAAAGTATGAACCTTAGGCCTTGTTTCCTAGCATTTCAATACCGTTTGTGCTCACTTTTATCATTAGTTACCTTGCTGTTTTTATAATTTCAGATTACAAAAACCTATATCTACCATCCATATTGCACTTGTATCACCATCTCTTCGCCAAACTAGTGCACCTATACAATTTACCATTGTATTCGGTGTGTTGGGGACACAAGAGACTCTTTGTTATTTTGTTGCAGGTTTTTTTGAGAGAGACCATCTTCATCCTATGCCTCCCACAGATTGATAAACCTTAGGTCATACACTTGAGGGAAATTTGCTACTGTCCTACAAACCTCTGCACTTGGAGGCCCAACAACGTCTACAAGAAGAAGGTTGTGTAGTAGACATCAGCGGTGTTGGAAAAACTGGGGCTCAAGGGTGGGGCGCTCTGCTGGCGTCGGGTAAGGTGCCCCGGCAAGGTCCTTCCCGGGGCCGTGGAGGTCGCCCTGGCAAGGGTCTTACCCGGGGAGTCCACCTCGCCCTCTTGTTCTTTCCGTCTCTGTCTCGGTGTTGCTTTGGCCATCTTGTGGCCTTGATTTCCTGGCTCTGCCCTGCTTAAGTGTGGCCATGGGCGTGGCTCCGATTGCTCATGCACAAATAAGGGGTACAAAAGAGCGCCCCTACTTTGGTACACCGACACCCTCTTTTTCGTTCGCCGTTTTCTCGTCAGATCTGTTTTTGTGTGCATTCTTGTTTGCGTAGTCATGATGCCTCAACAAAAATACTATGATGTTCCTTACCCAAATATTTTGCTTGAAATTGAGAAAAGTACTAAGGAATATATGACGACACCATTTGAGCATAATAAATATTTTTTGAAGAACTTAAGGAACACTCCGTTTTGTTAGAGGCTATAACGAAACAACTTGATGATATTAGTAGAGAAGTTTGCAATCTCCAATCTAAGTATGCTTTTTCTGAAAGTTTGTTGGGAAAAATATCGAATGCACAAGCTACTTTAGTGAATCAAATGGCTGCCAAACCAATCTCGTTAGAAAATAAAAGTGATGATCTTAAAATGATTGGTGTTTCTTGACTTCTATTGATTCTTTGTTTAGTAAAATTAAGATTGATGAAAAAGGGATTGGAGAAGAGTCAACTTTAGTTAGAAGGCATCCCTATGATTCGGAGGGTGAAAATCTTGTTCAAAAAATTGATAAAAGTGGGTTTGAAGAGGTCAAGAATTTAACTAGTGATGTGCCCACTATTTTGGATTACAAAGACTTTAATTATTATAGTTGCTCTTTGGTTGATTGTATTTGTTTGTTGCAATCCATGATAAATTCACCCCATACTTATGAACAAAATAAAGCTTTTACTAAATATATTGTTGATGCTATGATGAAAGCTTTTGAAGAAAAGTTGGAATTAGAAGTTTCAATTCCTAGAAAATTACATGATGAATGCGAACCTACCATCAAAGTAAAGATTAAAAATTATGAGTGTTTTGCTTTATGTGACTTGGGTGCTAGTGTTTCTACAATTCCGAAATCTTTATGTGATGTGCTTGGTCTTACCGATATTGAAGAATGCTCTTTAAATTTGCACTTGGCGGATTCTACTATTAAAAAGCCTATGGGAAGAATTAATGATGTTCTTATTCTTGCAAATAGGAATTATGTGCCCATAGATTTTATTGTTCTTGATATTGATTGCAATCCATCTTGTCCAGTTATTCTTGGTAGATTATTTTTACGTACTATTGGTGTCGTGATTGATATGAATGAAGGCAATATTAAATTTCAATTTCCACTAAGGAAGGGTATGGAACACTTCCCTATAACAAGAATTAGGACACCATATGAATCAATCATGAGGGCATCATATGGATGTAGAACCAAAGATGACAAAACTTAGATCGTACGCATTATGCCTAGCTAGGGGCGTAAAACGATAGTGCTCATTGGGAGGCAACCCAACTTGTATCTTTTTGCTTTTTTGGTTTTTTGCTGTTTTGAATAAAGTACACAATTATACCTCTGGTTAGATGTGTTTTTGTTGTTTAAATTAGTGTTTGGGATGATTTGGGTGAAAGTTGATTTGATCTTGCTGAAAAATAGAAACTTTTGCGCTCATGAAATTATTTCTCATTTTATCAGAAGAGTGATTTTGAGTTGATTCTTTTTTTAGAAGATTAATAAACAAATTATTCAAGTGTTCCTAATTTTTCAGAATTTTTGGAGTTACAGAAGTATTCGAAGTAGTCAGATTTCTACAAATTGTTCTGCTTTTGACAGATTCCGTTTTCTTTGCGTTATGTGCTTGTTTTGATGATTCTATGGTTTTCTTTGATGAGTTTTTGCCATAGAAAAGTTCGAATACAGTATATATAATGCAAAAATAAAATATGAATGTGTTTGCAATAGTACTTATGGTAGTGGTTTGCTCTCTTATACTAACAGATCTCACGAAGGTTTTGTTGAGTTTTGTGTGATTGAAGTTTTCAAGTCTTGCGTGATCTTACGATGGATGAAGGAATAAGGATTAGCAAAAGGCTTAGCTTGGGGATGCCCGAGGCACCCCAAGATAATATTCAAGAAGTAGCAAGCAACTAAGCTTGGGGACGCCCCCGAGTGGCATCCCCTCTTTCTTCTAACAACCATCGGTATTTTACTTGGAACTATATTTTTATTCGTCACATATTATGAGTTTTGCTTCGGGCGTCTTGTATGATATGAGTCTTTGCTTGTTTTGCTTTGTGTTTTAAGTGTTGAATCCTTACTGGACACACCTTTTTGAGAGAGCAAAAAATTATGCAATGCTTGCTCCTATGCTTCACTTAAATTTTTAGAGCCATGGAATTGCTCTAGTACTTCACTTATATCTTTTTGAGCATGGTTTGCTTTGTTATTTTTGAGGAAATACTCTCATACTTCACTTACATTTATTTGAGAGTTCATAAACTTTTTAAGAAATTCTCTCTTGGTTCACTTAGATTATTTTGAGAGAAAGAAAATATTATGCTCATGTTCTTCACTTAAATTTGTTTGAGCTTATCAAAAGCAACATATAAAAATAGTCCCAAAGTGATAGATATCCAAGGAGGATATAATAAAAACTTTCATGAAGATCATTGGACAAAATAAACTTGATTCATAGTAATAGTTTTGAGATATGATGATATGATATGTGAGTCATGTTGATGAGTAATTATGCTTTAATAAGAATATTGGTGTTAAGGTTTGTGATTCGCTATCCAAGCACGAAAGTCAATAGTTATGCAATGAAATTTATATCCTACTTGTGGTGCATTATTCGGTGTTACTTATGCTTAATGCTTGGGTACAAGATTTTTTGTTTCTTGGTTGGTCGCTTCTCAATCTTTTTGCTAACCTTCATTTTTGCACTAAGTATGATCACTACTTGTGCATCCAAAACCCTTTAAACCAGTTTTGCCATATGAGTCCACTATACCTACCTATATGCGGTATTTCCATGCCGTTCTAAGAAAATTTGCATGTGCCATCTCTAATTTCAAAATAATTTTCTCTTTTGTGTGCTCTACCGCTCGCGAGGCGGTGAGGGGTGGCCAATATTTTCCATGCAAGATGTGTTATTCTCACGATGAGTGTTTATTCACTTGTCATTGCACGAGAGTACGAAAAAGGTATTAGGGATGCCCGGTCCCGAAATGAAAAATGAATTTACTTTATATTGTCAAATAATAAATTCCTTGGAAAGTGTTGGTATGGAGGGCACACATGGATATGGTTAGCCATGGAAAGTGAAAGTAATGGTGGAAAAAGGATAAAACTTTATTTTCTATTTGGGAACCGCCTAAGATGTATCTAGCATGGAAAGTGTTGGGAGCTCTAAGTCGTTTTCGTTGGTGGGAAAAGTATGCCTCCCAAAATGTTTTTATCTCTCAATTTTCGCTTTGAGCTCTGGCACCTCTACAAATCCCTACTTCCCTCAATGAAGGGCCTTTCTTTTACTTTATGCAATTTTTATTTTGAATTTGAGTCTCCACCTTCTCTTATAAAGCACCAACTAAGGAGCACTATCATATTTGAGCACTGGTTGTAGCTAATATTCGAGTGTGTTTCATGAATGGATCAATGGTTGAGCATAATGGGCAAGGGATAACTTGCTTTAGTGTTGATATTATGAAAGACATGGTTGCTTGTTGGTACGCTTGGGTATTAAAGTCTTCATGTAAAAATTAGACTATTGGTTTGAACCATATAAAAGTCCAAATGTCCATGCTATAAAGAAAATATTATGTGACGAACATGTTGGGCAGCATTCCACATAAAAAATTCTGTTTTTATCATTTACCTACTCGAGGACGAGCAGGAATTAAGCTTGGGGATGCTGATACGTATCCAACGTATCTATAAGTTTTTATTGTTCATGCTATTATATTATCATTCTTGGATGTTTTACAATCATTTTATAGTCATTTTATATCATTTTTGATACTAACCTATTGGCATAGTGCCCAGTGCCAGTTGCTGTTTTCTGCATGTTTTTTACATTGCAGGAAATCAATACCAAAGGGAGTCCAAACGCAGATTTTTTGGGGCCAGAAGACATCCAGTGGGCTAGGAACGCACTTGAGGGGAGCTCTGACGGGAGCACAATCCAACAGGGCGCACCTGGGGGCCCAGGCGTGCCCCGGTGGGTTGTGCCCTCCTCATTAGCCTCCTGCACCACCTTTTTGCTCTATAAATACCCCAATATTCCAGAAACCAAAGGGGAGTCGACGAAAATCAATTCCAACCGCCGTAGAGTACAGAAACACCAGATCCAATCTAGACACCATCCCGGAGGGGTTCATCATGTCCATTGGTGCCTCTCCGATGATGCATGAGTAGTTCTTTGTAGACCTACGGGTCCGTAGTTAGTAGCTAGATGGCTTCCTCTCTCTCTCTCTCTCTTGATTATCAATACAATGGTCTCTTGGAGATCCATATGATGTAAGTCTTTTTGCGGTGTGTTTGTTGGGATCCAATGTACTTTGAGTTTATGATCAGATCTATGTTTTTTTCCATGAAAGTTATTTGAGTCTTCTCTGATCTCTTATATGCATGATTGATTATAACCTTGTATTCTTCTCCGATATTTGGGTTTTGTTTGGCCAACTTGATCTATTTATCTTGCAATGTGAAGAGGTGATTTGTGATGGGTTTGATATTACGGTGCTTGATCCCAGTGACAGAAAGGGAAACACGTATGCATTGTTGCTATCAAGGATAACAAGAAGGGGTCTATTTCTACATAAATAGATCTTGTCTACATCATGTCATCGTTCTTATTGCATTACTCCGTTTTCCATGAACTTAATACACTAGATGCATGCTGGATTGCGGTAGATGTGTGGAGTAATAGTAGTAGATGCAGGCAGGAGTCAGCCTACTAATCTTGGACGTGATGCCTATATAATGATCATTGTCTGGATATCATCATGATTATTTGAAGTTCTATCAATTGCCCAACAGTAATTGTTTTCCCACCGTTTGCTCTTTTTCTCGAGAGAAGCCACTAGGGAAACCTATGGCCCCCGGGTCTCTTTTCATCATATTTGCCTTTGCGATCTATTTTCCTTTGCTTTTTATTTTCAGATCTATTAAACCGAAAATACAAAAATACCTTGCTGCAATTTATTTATTCTACAGTCTATTTATCCTATCTATCACAATTATCTCATGTTATCTTGCCTACTTGAGGCGCCGTACCAGAAAGGGGTTGACAACCCCTTTAACATGTCGGGTTGCGAGTATTTGTTATTTGTGTGCAGGGGCTGTTTACGTGGTGTTAGGAGGTTCTCCTACTGGTTCGATAACCTTGGTCTCGTCACTAAGGGAAATACCTACCATCGCTATACTACTAGTTGGAATAGCTTTTACCCACTTAGTAACATAATCAACAACAACCAAAATATGTGTATACCCATTAGAGGAAGGAAAATGTCCCATGTAATCAAATCCCCATTCATCAGATGGTACAGCAAGAGAATAATTCATAGGCATTTCTTGACGCTTACCAATATTTCCAATTCTTTGATATTCATCACAAGATAAAACAAACTTATGGGAACCTTTGAAGAGAGTAGGCGAATCAAAACAGGATTGCAATACCTTGTGAGCAGTTCTATCTCCCGCATGATGTCCTCCATAACCTTCAGAGTGACATTTTTGTAGGATTTGTTCTTGTTCTTGCTCAGGTACACAACGTCTAATAATACCATCTACTACTTTATAAAAGTGTGGGTCATCCCAAAAGTAATGTCTTAAATTATCGAAGAATTTTTTTCTTTTATTGGTACATGAAGCTAGGTGGTATGTATTTAGCAACAATGTAATTTGCATAGTCGGCATACCGAGGAGTGTTATGAGAAACATTTATTGCAGCAATTGTTCATCAGGAGAACTATCATTAATAGGTTGTGGGTCATCAAGAATATTTCCAAACCTAGACAAGTTATCAGTTATGGGGTTCTCAGCTCCTTTTCTATCAGGGATATGTAAGTCAAATTCTTGTAGCAAAAGAACCCACCTAATAAGTCTAGGTTTAGCATCTTTCTTTTCCATAAGATATTTTATAGCAGCATGATCAGTGTGAACAATCACTTTAGGAACAATGTAATATCTAAATTTATCACAAGCAAACACCACTGCTAAGAATTATTTTTCAGTAGTAGCATAATTTCATTGAGCACTGTCTAGATTTTATTAGCATAATGAATAACATTTAATTTCTGATCAACTCTTTGTCCTAGAACAGCACCAATAGCATAATCACTAGCATCACACATAATTTCAAAAGGCAAGTTCCAATCAGGTTGTTGAACAATAGGTGCAGAAATCAAGGCTTTCTTAAATGTTTCAAAGGCTTCTACACAATCATCATCAAAAACAAATGGAACATCCTTTTGTAAAAGATTCATAAGAGGCCTAGAATATTTAGAGAAGTCTTTAACAAACCTCCTATAGAAACTAGCATGACCGAGTAAACTACGAATACCTTTGATATCTTTATGACATGGCATTTTCTTAATTGCATCAACTTTAGCTTTGTCCACCTCAATACCTCGTTTGGAAATTTTATGTCCCAAGACAATACCTTCATTAACCATAAAGTGATACTTCTCCCCATTCTGGACGAGATTACTTTGTTCACATCTTTGCAAAACTCGATCAAGGTTGCTCAAGCAATCATCAAAAAAAGTTCTGTAAACGGAAAAATCATCCATGAAAACCTCAACAATATTTTCATAAAAATCAGAGAATATAGCAGTCATGCATCGTTTGAAAGGTAGCAGGTGCATTGCATAAACCAAAAGACATACGTCTATAAGCATAAGTTCCAAAAGGACAAGTAAAGGTGATTTTCTCTTCATCAGGTTGTGAGACGGGTATTTGAGAAAAACTGGAATATCCATCAAGGAAACAAAAATGTGTGTGCTTTGATAACCTTTCTAGCATTTGATTAATAAAAGGTAGAGGGTAATGATCTTTTCTAGTAGCTTTATTTAGTTTTCCAAAATCAATTACCATTTTGTAGCGAGTGAAAATTATTTGTGGAATAAGTTCATTTTTATCATTAGGAACAACAGTAATACCTCCTTTTTTGGGTAAACAATGAACAAGACTTACCCATATACTATCTACTATGGGATAGATTATACCTGCTTCTAGAAGCTTCAATATTTCATTTCTTACCAATTTTTCATTTTAGGATTTAACCGTCGTTGGTGATCAACAACGGGTTTAGCATCAGGCTCCATATTAATTTTATGCTGACAGAGAGTGGGACTAATGCCCTTTAAATCATCAAGAGTATATCCAATAGCAGCTCGGTGCTTCTTCAGAACCTTCAGTAATCTTTCTTCTGCATGTTCTGAAAGGTTAGCACTAATAATATCAGGATATATCTTTTTCTCATCAAGATAAGCATATTTCAAAGTGTCTGGCAAATGTTTTAACTCAAACACAAGATCACCTTTAGGTGGAGGAGGACCTCCTAGAGTTTCAATAGGCAATTTGTGTTTAAGTAGAGGACGTTGTTCAAAGAAAATTTTATCTATTTCATTTCTTTCATGCAGATGCATATCATTTTCATGGTCTAGCAAATATTGTTCTAGAGGGTCAGTAGGAGGTACGACAATAGAAGCAAGACCAATTATTTCATCCTTACTAGACAATTCTTTCTTATGGTGCTTTCTACTAAACTTGGAAAAATTAAACTCATGAGACTCATCACCAAAACTAACACCGATAGTTTGCTTCTTGCAATCTGTTTTAGCATTATCCTTGTTCAAGAAAGGTCTACCAAAGATAATGGAACAAAAGTCATCTTGTGGGGAACCAAGAACAAGAAAATCAGTAGGGTATTTTATTTTCCCACACAAGACTTCAACATCTCTAAGAATCCCAAGTGGTGTCATGGTGTCTCTGTTAACAAGTTTAATAGTAACATATATGTATTCTATTTCACCGGGTGCTATATCACTCATAATTTCTTGATATAAGGTAAAAGGAATAGCACTCACGCTAGCACCTATGTCGCATAAACCATGATAACATTGATCTCCTATTTTAACTGACAGAACAGGCATGCCAACAACGGGTCATGTTTATCTTTTTCATCGGGTTTGGCAATTCTAGCAGCTTCATCACAGAAGTAAATAACATGCCCATCTATATTTTCAACCAGGAGACCTTTAACCATAGAAACACTAGGTTCCACTTTGATTTGTTCAACAGGCATTGGTACGCGTTGGTGCTATACAACCGGTTTAAAACCCCTTTCCGCGACGGCATTTGGAACCGTCACCTAGTGAGTGTGGGCGATTAGGGGGTCCTTCCCACACGAACCAGAAACCATTAGGGATAGGCCCTCCTGGGACACAAAATGAGTTCGTGTGCGATCGGGTGACCCACGGAAACCCAATCATTTCAGTAGGTATGTACATCCCACACGGTGAATCCCAGAAAACATTTCCGTAGGTATGTACATCCCACACAGTAAATCCTAGAAAACATTTCCGTAGGTATGTACATCCCACACGGTGAATCCCAGAAAAACATTTCCGTAGGTATGTATATCACACACAGTCAATCCAAGGAATATGTTTTCATTCTTATGTAGCTCCCACACAGTCAATCCAGGGAAAACATTTCTGTTCGTATGTACATCTCACACAGGTTTATGTATAGGCTCGTGTGTGATACGTGTAACTATCACACAAGCTCTGCCTTGGTTAACCTTTTGCTTTTATCAACTACATCACACACGATTTGATGAACAAAACTGGGTGGCATTGGGCTATCCATCACAAGTGTTTTTACTGCTAGAACCGTTTGCAAAGTTCCATGACCCATTTAGCAGGTTTATTAGTTTACAATTAATAATTCCAGTATTGCGCAAATTCACATTTCATATCGAA
>NC_041385.1:110326399-110413420 GCF_002162155.2 Triticum dicoccoides | reverse complement strand
CATCACGGTACAATAGCTACCTGAAAACAACACAATACAACATATAGCTAGTTCAGCTTCATAAGAACAATATTAGAAAAATATATTCATTTCCCTAATCGAGATCATCCAGGCTCATCTTATCCACCTCTGCTTTGAGTTCAGTCAGAACCTATTTTGCACTAGCCAACTGGGAGAGTGCCTCCTCCTTCGCCAACACCATCTTAGCAAAGTTTGATTTAAAAATTCTGAACTCATTCTCCACCTTCCTCTTTTTATCCCGCATCTTCAAATATTCTTCAGCGTTGACAACACTTTCTCTAAGCCTACCTCTGTTCTCTGCCTCATACATGCTCTAGAGCTTTGCAAGGCACATATTCAAAGACTGTGGCCACTCTTGATCAACCCACTCCAAGTAAGAACACTTTCGTTCATCCTATATATTTAAAACTAGATCAATAACAATTGTAGGGGAAATAGGTTTATAGCAACATAGAAAATCACCAAATACTTATTTTGGAAAACTGAAGAAACAAGTTAATTATGACATATATTCTCAAAAAGATCAATGTGCAAATGAATTAAATGCTACTGAGAAAACAACCAAATCCTCAAACATCGGAAGCTATAATTAACTACAACAACACTATAAGTTCTTACTCATGTACTATAAATAACAAATTGAACATTTTATGAGGAAGGTAAATATAACTGCAACAACATAGCGATAGTGTTTGGATGACATCAAATTGATACTAACAGGTGTGTACATGCACAAATTTAGTAACATAGAACTAATAGCACTAAGGCTCCACTATGTATGCCAAAACCGGTGTAAAGACAACTGTTGCTACATCTCGCACCGGTGCCCTGCACTGGCGAGCCGATGCAGCGGAAACAAATCTGGACCCGAACTCCGGAGCACCTAGTTGCTTAGATGCCATGTTCCTTCATGCATAAAGATTTAGTATTTTACTGCTTGGCTGCTCGGATGTGTGGACAAGTTGGCTCCACAAACTGCTGAAGCAGTGCCAAATAATTTTCTAATGGCACCGCTGATGCGATAGCAACATTTTTACATACTAGGTACAAACTGTGACACTGTCTTAGGATGCATTTTGTTGAAGGTGTGCTATGAATGGGATGGGACCGTGAAAGTGTCTGAATCACATCTAACAATTATTTTGTAAAAACTAAAGAGGATCTAACCTTCTCTGCACATGCCAGAAACATTCTCCCACTGTCCACAGATTCAAACGGAACTAGCTTGACGCATGGAGATTGATGGTGACAACGAGAAAACAGATCTTTAGCCACCCCGCTCCATTCGATGCAACTGAAGGTCTTGGGGAACTACAAGAGGATGAAATGACTCAAATCAATCGCCAGGTAAAAATCCTTCATTCAAAGTCATAGCCCAAGAGAGAGGAGAGAGGCATACCCGGGTGGTGGAGTCATCGTCGGAGGAGGATCCGCTGGAGAGATCTTTGAAGATGACCATGGCGACCCCGGCAGTAAGATGCGAGATGGCGAGAGCGAGGAAGCAAGCGAGGAAGTGGCTATATCTTAGGAAGTAAGGAAGGGGGAAACAGGGGAAATGTGACTTGTGGTCAGGAAGAAAAGGGGATGGGGAGGGGGTAGATATTTCGGCGGTAGACCAAAACTTTTGAAATGTGGAAAGAAACTTTGCACGCGGTGCTGCTAGACACCATTGACTTTGAACAATAGTGTGCATTACAAACAATTCTTCTGCCTAACGCGCATGGCATGAGTTTGAAAATTGAAATTTTGGTGGAAATTTCACCGTGTATGTCATTGCATAATTTAACATCGCTTGCTAATTTGGGCACAAAAGAGCGTACAAGACATAGACCAGACTTACTGAACTAAGCAATTTTAGTAATTAAACAGAGACAGTTCACCTAAACATTTCTCTAACAAAAGACCAGCATTAAAAAAAGCCTAAGTATGAATAATTTTCACAAATCCGCCACCGCGCCGGCCTATGCATCGCCGGTGTGAAATGAGAGGTCGATAACTTGTCCTGGAGACATGCTGCCGTTGGTGGACTCCGCGTCCCCCCTGCTGAAGTCGACCGCGTCCTCGTCCTCGTCCTTGGCGTCGCCCTCTAGGTTGTAGTACTCGTAGTAGTGGATGCGCCAGAGCTCGCGTTGTTACTCCACCGCCGATTCCTCGATGGACAGACTCTTCTCTACCTCGACCTAGGCCACACAAAACTCCTCCTCCCGGTGCTCCTCGATCTCCGCCGCCTCCTGCATCTCCAGCTCCCGATCGATGACCTCATGAGGCAGCAGGTGCTCCATGGCCACCTCCGCCTATTCGAACATGGGTTGCATGTTGGATTCCAAGGTGGCCTGGAATATCTTGGCGTGGATGGCCTCCACCCGGGCCAGGGTGACATCAGCGGCATGGACGGCAGCTCTAGCACTCTCGGTGTTTGCAGCCACCGTTGCAGCAGCAGCTGCCCTGTCGGCTGTCGCCGATGCCCTCTCGGCGGAAGCGTCCACACTCAATGCGGATGCGGCGGCACTCTCGGTGTAGGAGGCCACGCTCACTGCGTAGGCGGCCGCGCTCTTGGCTTAGGCGGCCGCACTCTCGGCCTAGGCGGCGGCGCTCGGGGGGGGGGGGCATCGTACGGGCCTTCACGAAGCATTTCCACGGCATCATCTTTGCAAGAAGGGGGTGCGAGAATGGGGATCGGGATTTGTGGATTCGGCGGTTGCCTGCACTGGAGCAGACGAGCCGGTGAAGCTTCAGGAGGAAGACTTAAATAGACCCATATTTTTCATCGCAAACGATTCCTACAAAACAACTATGTGTGATGTTGTAGATATTTTTTATTAGCTGTGAAAGACGAATTTGGAGTAAAGTGGCAACGGATGGTGTTTTAAATTAACGAGAAAATTTGTAGTACTAATACAATTGTCATGTCAAATTTTGGAAAATTTCAGGGGTCATTTGACCTTTTAAGACATTTAAGTTATTTTCTAGCCATTTAATGACCGTAATTTAAAATTTGAACTCCATGTACATGCAGCAGCTAACCAAAACGGTTTGAAAAGTCATATTTTATGTACTTGTGTGCGACTTAATTCCACGTGCGGTAAATTGGAAGGAATTTTCAAATATATTGGTCTAACGGCTATGGCACAATTAAGCATGGAGTGCCATGGCATTTAAATTCCAAAAAAATAAAAACATGAAACCTTGCTTGAGCTAATGTCATACCACCAAGATGATGTGGTACAAAAATTTGCCTGTTTAACGAAATTTTGGACACACACCCCTCACAAACTGGAGCATCTCACTAGAAGGCTTGTGGTTCCGAGAGCGAACAATGCATGTTTGCTGACGAACGACGGATAGCTTCCTCTTACGGCCTTCAAAAAATTTATACGTGTAATGTGCACTGATACTAACTGTCATGTGAAAAATTGGAAAACTTCAGGGGTCATTTGACCTTTTAAAGAGATTTAAGTGATTTCCTAACCATTTAATGACCGTACGTAATTCAAATTTGAACTAGATGTACATGCAACGGCTAACCATAACGGTTTGAGAAATCATGTTTGTGTACTTGTGTGTGAGTTAATTCCATGTGCAGTAAATTAGAAGGAATTTTCAAACATATTGGTCTCACGCATGGACACATGCATGTACATGCATGGAGTGCCATGGCATTGTTATTCCAAAAAATTAAAAAATGATCACAAAAACCCGAAACCTTGCTTGATGTAATGTCATGCCACAAAGATGATGTGGTACAAAAATTTGCCTGTTTGACGAAATTTTGGACACACACCCCTTACAAACTAGAGCATCTCACTAGAAGGCTTGTGGTTCCGAGAGCAAACAATGCATGTTTGCTGACGAACGACGGATAGCTTCCTCTTACGGCCTTCAAAAAATTTCTATGTGTAATGTGCACCGATACTAACTTTCATGTGAAAATTTGGAAAATTTCAGGGGTCATTTGACCTTTTAAAGAGATTTAAGTGATTCGTAGCCATTTAATAACCGTATGTAATTCAAATTTGAAGTAAATGTACATGCAATGACTAACCATAACAGTTCGAAAAATCATATTTTTGTACTTGCGTGCGAGTTAATTCCATGTGCAATAACTTAGAAGGAATTTTCAAACATATTGGTCTCACGGCATGTACACATGCATGTACATGCATGGAGTGCCATGGCATTGTTATTCCAATAAATTAAAAAATTATCAGAAAACATGAAACCTTGCTTGATGTAATGTCATGCCACCAAAATGATGTGGTACAATAATTGGCTTGCTTGACGAAAGTTTGGACACACACCCCTCGCAAACCAGAGCAACTCACTAGAAGGCTCGTGGTTCCGAGAGGGTACAATGCATGTTTGATGACGAACGACAGATAGCTTCCTCTTACGGCCTTCGAAAAATTCCTACGTGTAATGTGCACTGATACTAACTGTCATGTGAAAATTTAGAAAATTTCAGGGGTCATTTGACCTTTTAAAGAGATTTAAGTGATTTCCTAGCCATTTAACGAACATATGTAATTCAAATTTGAACTAGATGTACATGCAACGGCTAACCATAATGGTTTGAAAAATCATATTTGTGTATTTGTGTGCGAGTTAATTCCATGTGCTGTAAATTAGAAGGAATTTTCAAACATATTGGTCTCACGGCATGGACACATGCATGTACATGCATGGAGTACCATGGCATTGTTATTCCCAAAAATTAAAAAATGATCAGAAAAACATGAAACCTTGCTTGATGTAATGTCATGCCACCAAGATGATGTGGTACAAAAATTGGCTTGCTTGACGAAAGTTTGGACACACACCCCTCACAAACCGGAGCAACTCACTAGAAGGCTCGTGGTTCCGAGAGGGAACAATGCATGTTTGATGACGAATGACAGATAGATTCCTCTTACGGCCCTTCCAATTTTTCTACGTGTAATGTGCACTGATACTAACTATTATATGAAAAATTGGAAATTTCAGGGGTCATTTGACCTTTTGAAGACATTTAAGTGATTTTCGAGCCATTTAAGGACCGTAATTCAAATTTGAACTACATCTACATGCAACGGCTAACCATAAGGGTTTGAAAAATCATATTTGTGTCCTTGTGTGCCTGTTCAAAAATCATCAGACGATGTAAATATCTGGTGTTCAAAAAAGAAAATCTAAAATCTGGCAAGACAACCGGGCCCGCACGATTAGCACCATATTTCGCGCCTCGAGTTTTGGAAGGTGGGTGGTGGGCTTTATTAATCAGACATGGTTCTACATTGGGAACCGTCAGCTATTATGTTCACACATGGATTTTGCTGCAGGAATCATGTGTAATTCACACTACAGTACTCGTAAATTCCGGCGACCGGCGCGTGTACTATTCCCGGCGATCTAGATTTTGGCAGCCAATAAATACTACCTTACTCACGTCATCCCGCCTGCATTCTCATCTAGATCCTCCCCTTGCTCGTCCTCTCTCTCTCTCTATCTCTATCTCAAATCTCTGCCATGGCGCCGCCGGTCTGCCCATGCACCGACGAGGAGTCGCCACCCCCCGAGGAGGCTCACTCGAAGAGTAGCGACGAGGACACCTACGCGCCGCCAGACGAGGTTGCGCCGGACCCCCCAACTTTGGATTGGTTTTGGGGCTAGTACAATCTTTGTCTTTGGAAGTCGCTGCCGCCGGCTGAGAAAGCCAGGCAAGTGGCTTTCAAGAAGGAGATGGCGGAGGAGGATGCCAGGTACTAGGCGGCCTATGAATCCCGTGATGCCACTTGGAAAAAGGAGGCATCGGAGCTTTGGGGCAGTCGTGTCGTCATGCAGAGGAGGTGTACGAAGACGGGTACTCCGCGAGGAAGGCCAGAGGCGCTAGGCGCCTCGTCGCTGCGTGGAGCTGGGCCGATAAGCTCCAGCGTGCCACCGACGAGGAGCTCCGATGGGCACCCAACAAAATGGCAAGATCGTTCGCGCAGGTCCACCCGCAAGAGGCAGATCGGCACGTCAAGCGGTGCGAGGCGGAGGAGGAGGAGTGCTTCCTCCGCTCTGGGAAGATGCCGCTCACTAGGGAGATGCTGGCGAGGGGCTGCCGGAATACTGGCCCCAGGAGGGATTATTAGTTTTAGTAATGTTCATTTTCAATTTTATGCATTGTACCTAGTAATTAAGTATCATCACGTATATGTGATGATATTATATGAACTGATGAACAATTAATATTATATATGTTATGAATTCTATTTTCTATCTGTTTTTGTATACTAATTTGAATCTATCTGTTATCATCCACATATACAAAATGGAAAGCGTATAAACACACATTGAAAAAGAACATATAAGAATGGAAAACAGAGTACACACATTGAAACAGAGCAATAAACAGAGCAATAGTATGATTGCTGTGAATACATAGTTATCCACGTCGAAACGACTCAACAAAATAAAACGCGTCCATGAGACCATGACTAGCAGCCCTTGCCTCTGGTAGCTCTTGGCTCTGCCTGAACTCGTGTAGGCGTTCGTCCAAGCGGTCGACATGCTCGTGGTACATCTGGAGCGCGATCTTGAGCTCCAAGTTGGCTATTTCATCAGAGATCACCACCTCGAGGACACGATGGCCATGTTCCTCTATTGCTCCCAGGTAGACACCTAGGCCAAGGAGGCGGTCGAGCCTACGGACCAGCGCATTGGCATCGAGCGGGCCGCAGACAAGGCAAACGGCACGACCCATACGAACGGCACGGCAGGCGTCCGGTGCAAGTACGACGCGGCCGGCCTCTGGTGCAAGTACGGCGCAGAGGGCCTGTGCCCACTCCTGGCGAGGAATGGGGGTACTGACGGGACGTGTAACCAGCTACGATGCCCTGTCGACAGCAGGAAAGCGCCGACGGATCTGCTCTTGCTGTGCGGCACGCCGCACCTCTCGCTCTGCAGCGCTCCAACCTCTTGCCGTGCGGCGAGCCGCAGCTTGCCAGCGCGGACGCGTCTAGCTTTCTCTGCAGCGCGCCATTGATCATGTTGTGCGGCAAGCTACAGCCTCTCGGCGCTGACATGCCTATCTTGATCCGTGGCGCTGAAGCGCCATGCGCCAAAGGTCTGCTCAACCCTGGGGATGACGCGCATCACGGTGTCGTCCATCGCGTTGCCGGGGAGTGCCACGGCCTCGACGGGCCATGGCGCCTTCTGGTTTTCCTCGTCGACGAGGTTGATGGCAGAGGCAGCGCTTTGGTGCATTGGCATGCTTGGAAAAGGTGGATGTGCTATAGGCTATGCTTGTTGCCTCCGTGTGTTGCACCGCGCCTAGGTTTATGTGCAATATCGTTGGGTGGTAGGAAATATGTGAGGAAATGGCGGGAACCGGTGGCGTGTTCATATAATGCCATCAATTAATGGAAAATTACAATATAAAGGAACATCAAGCTAGCACAAGAAGTAGATAATGATGAGATGAACACATACCACACTAGGGAACCCGTCGGTGATGAATTCATCAATCGCAAACGGTTGTACACTAGCAAGTGTTTGCCTACAACACACATGTCTTATTTCATCACAAACAGGTCGGATGGATCAACTGTATGCCGCGTATACACATTGTCAAAAAGTAATGTGGTAGACCTTCTTTAACATATGTTAAAAAATAAAATAAAAATAAAAAACAAGGACCTCAAGGTTAAATTAGCTGAGGGAATGGGTCATTTTTGTCATTTGACCAATATGACCCATCCTATCAGTTAATTTAACATCAACACAACTTCCCATCCAGTCACCCATTCCATGGCTGATCCAGCCTGAGCACACTTAACTTGAGAGTTCTCTTAGATGAGCTACTGGTGGAACAGCTAGTCCTTGCTGATATAGGATGCCTCTTCACATCCTTATGGCGTATCTGGATGACCGCCCGTCCCTCAATGGCCAATACATCTTATTAGCAGCAATCGTCTGTGTTACTATCGGTCTTCGCACACATTTATGATTACAGACCTGTTTGCCACGTATCACACACATCTTGTTATATTGAACCATTTCTGTTATCTTGTCTCAACGCAAATAGTTCATCCGAGTGAACTGCATGTCGTATATCACACACACCTTCATCTGCCTGACCGTTTCTTTTGTGTTGCCTAATCAAAAACAGTTCATCCTAGTGAACCGTATGTTGTGTATCGCACATGCCTAAATTGGCTGCCCGTTTCTTTTGTTCCACCTCATCGCAAACAGTTAATTAAACTGAATCATATGCCCTACATCAAACACGCAACTAAAATCTGAACCGTGTTTGATGCATCCGTCATCGCAAATGTTTTAGACATTTTTGACGGTTCTCTGACACCACCGTTTGTGATTATTGCATCACACACAGTTTCTCGAAGGGTCTCTGATTGCAGTGTCGCGTTAGCAGCATTCTGAAGTAGTGAGGTTTGGAAGTTCTAATATAAGTTTTGTTGGCCACAGTTGAAAGTTTAGCATGTTCCTTATCCTAATAGGGAAGTGTGGTTTTTCAATATAAGCAGTAGGAACAAGTGGATCAAAATTATAAATAATAGTTTCATCTTTAGGTGTTACTGGTTCTTTAATTTCTTCTTTGATAGGTGGGTGATATTTAAACCACTTCTCCTTAGGGAGATCAACATGAGTAGTAACTGATTCACAAAAGGAGGCTACTATCTCATAGTCAAGTGCATATTTAGTTTTTTGAAAAGCATTGGTATTCATAAAAGATTTAACACAATCATACTTGAGCTTGATACATGACTCTTTACCTTCGTCGATTTCCAATCTTCAGAGCTACATTTAATTATTTCTAAAAGATCCCACCGAAAGTCAATAGTCTTCTTCATAAAGGAACCAGTACAAGAAGTATCGAGCATGGATCGATCATCATGAGAAAGCCGAGCATAAAAATTCTGAATAATAGTTTCTCTTTAGAGCTCATAATTGGGGAATGAATATAACATTGACTTAAGCCTCCCCCAAGCTAGATCGATACTTTCTCCTTCACGAGGCCAAAATTTATATATATAATTCCGATCACATTGAACTAGATGCATAGGATAATTTTTTTGTGAAATTCCAATTTCAATTGATTCCAATTCCAAGATCCAATATCATCGCATAGCTATACCATGCTAATGCTTTCCCTTCAAAGATAAAGGGAAAAACCTTCTTCTTAGCTTCATCTCTGGGTAAACCTGCAAGCTTAAATAATCCACAAATTTCATCCACATATATCAAGTGCATATCAGGATGTTTGGTTCCATCTCCTGCATAAGGATTAGCTAGCAGTTGTTCTATCATATCTAAAGGAATTTCATAACCAATATCTTCAGTAGGTGTAGTAGGTTCAGGGGTAACTAATTGTGGTTTCGGTCAATGTGAAGATACCTCAAACAAACCCCCCAAAGGATTGTTCTCCATAGTAACAAGTGACAATAAGTTTCATCACATAGTAATAATATTTCCTTACCGATTTCCACTTACCAAGAGCGCTTCACTCCCCGGCAACAGCGCCAGAAAAGAGCCTTGATGACCCACAAGTATAGGGGATCAATCGTGGTCCTTTCGATAAGTAAGAGTGTCGAACCCAACAAGGAGCAGAAGGAAATGACAAGTAGTTTTCAGCAAGGTATTCTCTGCAAGCACTGAAATTATAAGTAACGAGTAGTTTGATAGTAAGACAATTTGTAACGAGAAAGTAAAGGTAATGGTAAGAAAATTGCAGCAAGGTAGCCCAATCCTTTTGTCGCAAAGGACAGGCCAAAATGGTCTCTTATGATAAGCAAAGTGTTCCTGAGGGTGCACGGGAATTTCATCTACTCACTTTCATCATGTTGGTTTGATTTGTGTTTGCTAGTTTGATAATTTGATATGTGGGTGGACCGGTGTTTAGGTGCTGTTCTTACTTGAACAAACCTCCTACTTATGATTAACCCCCTCGCAAGCATCCGCAACTACGAGAAAAGTATTAAGAATAAATCTAACCATAGCATTAAACTTTTGGATCCAAATCTAACCATAAATCTAATAAATACTGCACAATGCATTCCCTTAGGCCTAAATATGGTGAAGTGTCATGTAGCCGACGTTCACATGACACCACTAAGGGAATCACAACATACATACTATGAAAATATCGAACACATATCAAGTTCACATGATTACTTGCAAAGAGATTTCTCTCGTGACCTCAAGAACAAAAGTAACTACTCACAAATGATGATCCTGCTCAAGATCATAGGGTATTAAATAGTATAATGGATTTGAACATATAATCTTCCACCAAATAAACCATATAGTAAACAACTACAAGATGTAATCAACACTACGAGTCACCCACAAGTACCAATCTATAGTTCCGGTACAAAGATTTAACACAAGAGATGAACTAGGGTTTGACAGGAGATGGTGATGTTGAACATGTTAATGGAGATTGCCCTCCCCAAGAGGGGAGAGTTGCTAGTGATGATGATGACGATGATTTCCCCCTCCGGGAGGGAAGTTCCCCCAGTGATATCGCTCCGCCAGAGGGCAAAAGTTCTCCTGCCCAGTTGCACCTCGAGACGGTGGCGCTTCACCCCGAACGTCCTCCCCTTATGTTTTCTAGGTCAAAAGGACTTATATACTAGAAGAGGGGCACCATAGGTGGGACAAGGAGGGCAGAACCAACCAGGGCGCGCCTGGGCTCCCTGACGCGCCCAGGTGGGTTGTGCCCACCTAGTGGTCCCCCTCTAGTAGTTATTTGCTCCAGTAATTCTTAATTATTCCATAAAAATTCCTCGTGAAGTTTCAGCTCACTTGGAGTTGTGCATAATAGGTAACCTGACGTAGCTTTTTCAGGTCCAGATTTCCAGTTGTCGAAATTCTCCCTCTTTGTGTGAACCTTGCATATTATGAGGGAAAGGCATTATAATTACTCCAAAAGACATTATTATGCATAAAAACATTATAAATAATAGTAGGAAAACATGATGCAAAATGGATGTATCAAGAAGCGATCTTCTAATATCCATAGAGATGGACTCAACTGTGGCAGTAAAGTTTATTCAGGCGAAAGAACTTGATAGATCGATTATTCTTTGTTAGTTACATAAATTAGACATCTCTTGGGTCTTCGTGAATCTTGTATTACTCATATTTCTCGATCCCAAAATAGGGTTAGTGACAATTTAGCTAAGTTTGCTTGTGCTGAAGGTCGAACAATGACATGGTTAGGTTCTGATCCAAAGGAAACTGTCTAGCTAGCTGCTGATGATTGTAATTCTATGAGTTGAGTAATACAAGCTTTTCACCCGCAAAAAAGGTTGAGATTCCCAAATTATGTAAAAGCTCAAGAAGCTAGGTAGTCCCATCTCACTGGCTGGAAGGCTTTGTTGCTATCAAACTTGAATAACATAGGTGGTGTGTTACTTGAGTGAAGGTACCCATCAAACTTAATAGACATGAAGTTATCGTGGATGTTTTGAACACTACTGCAAGCATTCTGAGATTATCAGATCAAGTTATTCATGTGGCAATTGTTGCGAGTAATAAAGTCCTTTGGCCACAATCTTCATGGTGGAGCAAATGAGATCAATGGGGCGATCATTAGAAATGTCTTCCGACACTCTTCCTTCGAAAGCAAAGCAAGTCCTGGTGAGTATGACCAATAAAAATTAGTGACATGCGGACAGGAGAAGAGCTCGACTAGTAATCCAATAAATTAAATCATAGGGGAGTAAAATGCCTCATTAACGGGAACATTGTGATAAATCACAAGAATGTTTCACTAATAATGAAGCAGGGAAAGTGTGACGGAACTTCTTTGGGAGCACCTATGTGTCCAATTCCTGAAAAAATGTTTTAGTTTTGTCATGGTATTCTCACAAGGGGTGCCACGTCATGGCAGATGCCATGGGATGGCTTGAAGAGGTGAGAGCAAGGCTGCAGTGGAGATCCGGGACGGGATTGGGCAACAACATGTGGTGGTTTACCCAGGTTTGGGGCCCTTGCTGGGAGGTAACACCCCTAGTCCTGCATGTCTGGTGTATATGCAATGTCTACCATAGTACAGAGTTGCTCCTAGAGCTGTATCTAAGAAGAGAGCCGTGGGCTTCTTGCGTTACATGTGTGCGTGTGTGTGTGTGTATGTGTGTGTGTATGTGTGTGTGCAATATTTGTTCCATGCTACTATATTATCAATCTTGGATGTTTTATATACAGTTACAAGCAACTTTATATCATTTTTTGGGACTAACTATTAAGTTAGTGCCTAGTGCCAGTTGCCATTTTTTGCTAGTTTTTGACTTTATAGAATATCAGTGCCAAACGAAGTCCAAATGCCACGAAACTTTTTGGAGATTTTTTTCTCGTGATAAGAGACCCTGGAAGCTTCTGGAGGCTACAAGAAGATGGAAGAGGGGCCAACTAGGCACCAGGGTGCACCAGGGGCCTCTAGCGCACCCTGGTGGGTAGTGGGGCCCACGAGCATCGCTTTGACCCACCTCTGCCTCTATAAATACTCTAAAATCCCAAAACCCTCAGGGGAGTCCATGCAATACTTTTTTCGCTGCCACAAGTTCCAGAATCACGAGATCCAATCTAGAGGCCTTTTCTGACACTCTGCCGGAGTGGGAAGCCATCACGAAGGGGTTTTTCATAATCCTTGTTGCCCCTCCGATGATGCGTGAGTAGTTTACCACAGACCTACGAGTCTGTAGTTAGTAGCTAGACGGCTTCTTCTTTGTTTTTGATCTTCCATACAATGTTCTCCTAGGTGTTCTTGGAGATCTATTTGATGTAATGACTTTTTGCGGTGTGTTTGTTGGGATCCGATGAATTATGGGTTTATGATCACATCTGTCCATGAATATTGTTTGAGTTTTCTCTGAACTCTTTTATGCATGATTTTTATAGCCTCGTACTTCTTCTCTGATTTATTGGTTTGGTTTGCCAACCTAGATTGATTTATCTTGCCATGGCAAGAGGTGGTTTGTGACAGGTTCGATCTTGTGGTGCTCAATATTAGAGACAGAAAGAGGCATGACACGCATGTATCGTTGCTGTTAAGGGTACCAAGATGGGGTTTATTCATACGTTAGTTTATCTTGTCTACATCATGTCATCTTGCTTAAAGCATTACCCCGTTTTTCCATGAACTTAATACACTAGATGCATGCTGGATAGCGGGCCATGTGTGGAGTAATAGTAGTAGATGCAGGCAGGAGTCAGTCTACTAATCTTGGACGTGATGCCTGTATACATGATCATTGCATTGGATATCGTCATAATTATTTGCTTTTCTATCAATTTCCCAACTATAATTTATTTACCCACCGTATGCTATTTTCACGAGAGAAGCCTCTAGTGAAAACTATGGCCCCCGGGTCTATTTTATATCATATATTAAAACCAAAAATACCTTGCTGCAATTTCCTTTTTTTGTATTTTTGTTAGATCTATGTATCAAAACTTATACAATCTAATCTTTCTCAATACCGTCGAGGGATTGACAACCCCTCTACACGTTGGGTTGCAAGTATTTGTTGTTTGTGTGCAGGTGTTTTTTACATAGTGTTTCTTGGTTCTCCTACTGGATTGATAACCTTGATTTCATAACTGGGGGAAATACTTATCTCTACTATACTGCATCATCCTCTCCTCGTCGGGGAAATCCCAATGCAGCTCACGAGTAGCAAGAAGAATTTCTGGCGCCGTTGCCGGTGAGACATAATCAACATCTATCAAGTACGTACGCACAAACTTTCATATCTTTGCATTTACTTTATTTGCCATTTTCCTCTCATTTTCATCTCCCCCACTTCTAGAAGTTTTTAGAAAAATGCAAAAATATTTTTTGTTTGTCTTTTTCTTGTTTGATATTTTGTTTCCTCGTGATCTCGTTTGCGTAGTTACATGTCTCAAGAAAATACAAAATTGTGTAATTTTTCTAATATTAATACTAATGATATTATTAGTACTCCTATTGCTCCTCCCGCCGCTAGTGCGGAGTCTTATGATATTAATGCCGCTTTGTTGAATCTTGTTAGAAAAGAGCAATTTTCCGGTAATCCTAATGAGCATGGCACGTCCCATCTAAACACTTTCATAGAATTGTGTGATATGCAAAATAAAAAATATTGGACAATGATATTGTGA
Source organism: Triticum dicoccoides (assembly GCF_002162155.2). Classification (NCBI taxonomy): domain Eukaryota; kingdom Viridiplantae; phylum Streptophyta; class Magnoliopsida; order Poales; family Poaceae; genus Triticum; species Triticum dicoccoides. The sequence goes on along the minus strand of NC_041385.1, from coordinate 110,399,275 downwards.
AATTAAAATTATTACCTTTATCTTTGCGGGATCGTGCAAAAATTTGTCTTTACTCTTTGCCACGAAATAGTATTGATTCTTGGGACAAGTGCAAAGATGCTTTTATTACTAAGTAGTTTCCTCCCATGAAAATTATTTCCCTTAGAAATATAATTATGAACTTCGAGCAACTTGAGAATGAACATGTTACCCAATCTTGGGAACGGATGAAATTGATGATAAGAAATTGCCATAGTGATGGTTTAGAATTATGGATGATCATACAAAAAAATTATGCGGGATTGAATTTTGTTTCTAGAAATCTTTTAGATTCCACCGCGGGTGGTACTTTTATGGAGATTACTTTCGGTGAAGCCACTAAGATACTTCATAATATTATGGAAAATTATTCACAATGGCATACTGAAAGAGCTCCTACAAGTAAAAAAGTGAATTCTATTGAAGAAATTAGTACTTTGAGTGATACAGTTGATGCTTTTATGAAATTGATTGATAGTAAAAATGCTCCTATTGATCCTAATGATGCGTCTTTGTCCACTTTGATTGAGAAAAATAATGATCCCGTAGATATGAATTTTGTCTCGCAAAACAATTTTAATAGCAATGCTTATAGAGGTAATTTTAACCCTAGGTCGTTTCCTAGAAATTCCTCTAATAGTTATGGCAATTCCTATGGTAATTCTTATAATAATAATAATAATAATAATAATAATAATAATAATAATAATAATAATAATAATAATAACAAAAATAATAATAATAATAATAATAATAATAATAATAATGATAATAATAATAATAATAATAATAATAATAATAATAATAATAATAATAATAATAATAATAATAATAGGACGCCCTTTGATCTTGAAAGTAAAATTAAAGAATTTATCAATGCTCGAAAAGTTTTCAACACTATGATAGAAGAAAAATTGAGTAAAAATTGATGATTTTTCTAGGAGTATTGAGAGAATTATTCATGATGGGAAATCTTAAGACTAAAATCTTGCCACCGAAGGTGACATTAATGAATCAGTTAAAGCTTTATATGTCTCTATGTATGAAAGTATGAAAAGAACCGCTATGCTTAGAGCTAAAAGAGGGTTTTTTTTTAAAAAGTGATCCATCCCTATTTCTTTCATAGTAATGATGAGGAGATTAAAATGATTAGTGTTTCTTCTATTTATTACTTGTTTAGTAATGTTAAAATTGATGATAAGAGGACTAAATAAGACTCAACTTTAGTTAGAACGCGTCCTCATGATTCTAAGGGTGAAAAACTTGATGTAACAAATTACTAAAAGTGGGTTTGAAGAGGTAAAAACTTTAACAAGTGATGTGCCCACTCTCTTGGATTACGAAGATTTTAATTATGATATTTGCTCTTTGATTGAGTGTATTTGTTTGTTGCAATCCATGTTAAATTCACCCGATGCGTATGAACAAAATAAAGTTTTATAAACATATTGTAGAAGCAATGATGAAAGCTTTAGAAGAAAACTTAGAATTAGAAATTTTAATTCCTAGAATGATGAATGGGAACACACCATTAAAGTCAAGATTTAAAGTTATGAATGCAATTCTTTATGTGATTTGGGTGCTAGTGTATACACGATTCCAAAATCTCTATGTAATGTGCTAGGTTTTACCAATATGGATGAATGTTCTCTTAATTTGCACTTGGAGGATTCTACTATTAAAAAGACTTTGGGTAGAATTAATGACGGTCTTCTTCTTGCAAATAGGAACTATGTTCCCATTTATTTTATTGTACTTAACATTGATTGTAAATCCATCTTGCCCCACCATACTTGGTGGACCGTTTTTTACAAACTATAGGTGCCCTTATTGACACGAAAGAAGGGAATATTAAATTTTAGTTTCCGTTAAAGAAGGATATGGAACACTTCCCTAGAACTAGAATTAAACCACCATATGAGTCAATCACAAGGGCCACCTATGGAACAAAACCAAAGATGACAATACTTGAACTTTGCATTATGCCTAGCTAGGGGCGTAAAACAATATCGCTAGTTGGGAGGCAACCCAATAGTTATGTTTTAATTTTTTTCTTTCTTTTCTATTTTTCAATAAATATGCAATTATGCTACTGTTACGATTGTATTTTAGTGTTTTAATTAGTGTTTGTGCCAAGTAAAGCCTTTGGGATGATTTGGGTCATAGTTGATTTGATTTTGTGCATTAACAAAAACTTTTGTGTCCATTAGGCCCATAGACCTCCCGGGGGTATCCGGAACCCCTTCCGGTGATTCGATGAATACCCGGTGCACTCCGAAACTCTTCCGGTGTCCAAATAGTATTGTCCTATATATCAATCTTTACCTACGGACCATCCTGAAGCTCCACGTCATGTCCGTGATCTCATCCGGGACTTTGAACAACATTCGGTCACCAAATTATATAACTCATATGGCACCATATCGTCAATGAACGTTAAGCGTGCGTACCCTACGGGTTCGAGAACTATGTAGACATGACCGAGACACCTCTCCGATAAATAGCCAATAGCGGAACCTGGATGCCCATATTGGTTCCTACATATTCTATGAAGATCTTTATCGGTCGAACCTTATGACAACATACGTAATTCCCTTTGTCTGTCGGTATGTCACTTGCCCGAGATTCGATCGTTGGTATCTTCATACCTAGTTCAATCTCGTTACCGGCAAGTCTCTTTACTCATTTCATAATACATCATCTTGTAACTAACTCCTTAGTCACTTTGCTTGCAAGGCTTCTTATGATGTGTATTACCGAGAGGGCCCAGAGATATCTCTCCGATACACAGAGTAACAAATCCAAATCTCGATACATGCCAACTCAACAGACACCTTTGGAGATACCTGTAGAGCATCTTTATGAACACCTAGTTATGTTGGTGACATTTGATAGAACACAAGGTATTCCTTCGCTATCCGGGAGTTGCATGATCTCATAGTCAAAGGAATATGTATTTGACATTAAGAAAGCTGTTGGGGATATAACTATTGAGTATAAACAGCCCAGGAGGGGCCGGGTTATACTCATAACAAGTCATTCATATTGAAGCCCATGAAGACAAGGAGTGTGGCGCTTCACTAAAGAGACTTGGAGGCCCAGGGCCCAAGGGAGGATTAGGACTTGATGTCTACGACACAACCTTCTTCTTGTAGACATTGTTGGGCCTCCAAGTGCAGAGGATTGTAGGACAGTAGCAAATTTCCCTCAAGTGGATGATCTAAGGTTTATCAATCCGTCAAAGGCGTACGATGAAGATGGTCTCTCTCAAATAACCCTACAACCAAATAACAAAGAGTCTCTTGTGTCCCCAACACACCCAATACAATTGTAAATTGTATAGGTGCACTAGTTCGGCGAAGAGATGGTGATACAAGTGCAATATGGATAGTAGATAAAGGTATTTGTAATCTGAAATTATAAAAACAGCAAGGTAGTGATACGTCTCCAACGTATCTACTTTTCCAAACACTTTTGCCCTTGTTTTGGACTCTAACTTGCATGATTTGAATGAAACTAACCCGGACTGGCGCTGTTTTCAGCAGAATTACCATGATGTTGTTTCATGTGTAGAAAACAAAAGTTCTCGGAATGACCTGAAAATCCTCGGAGACAAGTTTCAGAAAATATAAAAAATACTGGCAAAAGATGAAGACCAGGGGGCCCACACCCTGTCCACGAGGGTGGGGGCGCGCCACCCCCTCTAGGTGAGCCCCCCTGTCTCGTGGGCCCCCTGCAGCTCCGCTGACCTCAACTCCAACTCCATATATTCCGTCTCGCGGAGAGAAAAATCAGACAGGAAGTTTCATCGAGTTTTACGATACGGAGCCACCGCCAAGCCCTAATCTCTCTCGGGAGGGCTGATCTGGAGTCCGTTCAGGGCTCCGGAGAGGGGGATTCGTCGCCATCGTCATCATCAACCATCCTCCATCACCAACTTCATGATGCTCACCGCCGTGCGTGAGTAATTACATCATAGGCTTGCTGGACGGTGATGGGTGATACGTCTCCAACGTATCTATAATTTTTGATTGCTCCATGCTACTTTATCTACTGTTTTAGGCAATATTGGGCTTTATTATCCACTTTTATATTACTTTTGGGACTAACCTATTAACCGGAGGCCCAGCCCAGATTTGTTGTTTTATGCCTATTTCAGTGTTTTGAGGAAAAGGAATATCAGACGGAGTCAAAACGGAACCAAATCAACTGGAGAAGTTAATTTTGGAAGGAAACCCACCTGATAGACTTAGAGTGCACGTCAGGGGAGTCTCGGGCTGCCCACGAGGGTGGGGGCGCGCCCACCCCCGTAGGGCGTGCCCCCTGCCTTGTGAGCCCCCCGGAGGTCCACCAACGTACTTCTTTCACCCATATATACCTACGTACCCTAAAACTTCCAGAACAGAAGATAGATCGAGAGTTCCGCCGCCGCAAGCCTCTGTAGCCACCAAAAACCTCTCGGGAGCCCTTCTCGGCACCCTGCCGGAGGGGGATCCCATCACCGGTTGCCATCTTCATCATCCCGGCGCTATCCATGACGAGGAGGGAGTAGTTCACCCTCGGGGCTGAGGGTATATACCAATAGCTATGTGTTTGATCTCTCTCTCTCTCTCGTGTTCCCTCTATGGCATGATCTTGATGTATCCCGGGCTTTGCTATTGTAATTGGATCTTATGATGTTTCTCCCCCTCTACTCTCTTGTGATGAATTGAGTTTCCCCTTTGAAGTTATCTTATCGGATTGAGTCTTTTATGAGAACACTTGATATATGTCTTGCCGTGCTTATCTGTGGTGACAATGGGATATCATGTGCCTCTTGATGTATGTTTTGGTGACCAACTTGCAGGTTCCGCCCATGAACCTATGCATAGGGGTTGGCACACGTTCTTGACTCTCCGGTAGAAACTTTGGGGCACTCTTTGAAGTACTTTTATGTTGGTTGGATGAATCTGAGATTGTGTGACGCATATCGTATAATCATGCCCACGGATACTTGAGGTGACAATGGAGTATCTAGGTGACATTAGGGTTTTGGTTGATTTGTGTATTAAGGTGTTATTCTAGTACGAACTCTTTTATAGATCGATCCGAAAGCATAACTTTGAGGTGGTTTCGTACCCTACCATAATCTCTACGTTTGTTCTCCCCTATTAGTGGCTTTGGAGTGACTCTTTGTTGCATGTTGAGGGCCTGTTATATGATCTATCTATGTTATTATTGTTGAGAGAACTTGCACTAGTGAAAGTATGAACCCTAGGCCTTGTTTCCTATCATTGCAATACCGTTTACGCTCACTTTTATCGCTTGTTACCTTGCTGTTTTTATTATTTCAGATTTCAAAAACCTATATCTACTATCTATTTTGCACTTGTATCACCATCTCATCACCGAACTACTGCACCTATACAATTTATTGTTGTATTGGGTGTGTTGGGGACACAAGAGACTCTTTGTTATTTGGTTGCAGGGTTGTTTGAGAGAGACCATCTTCATCCTACGCCTCCTACGGATTGATAAACCTTAGGTCATCCACTTGAGGGAAATTTGCTACTGTCCTACAAACCTGTGCACTTGCAAGCCCAACAACGTCTACAAGAAGAAGGTTGTGTAGTAGACATCAATGGTTTGGATGAGATTTATCATGTAATCAAGTTAGTTTTGTTAGGGTTTGATCCCTAGTATCCACTATGTTGTGAGATTGATGTTGCTATGACTTTGCTATGCTTAATGCTTGTCATTAGGGCCCGAGTGCCATGATTTCAGATCTGAAACTATTATGTTTTCATGAATATATGTGTGTTCTCGATCCTATCTTGCAAGTCATTAGTCACCTATTATGTGTTATGATCCGACAACCCCAAAATGACAATAATCGGGATACTTCTCGGTGATGACCGTAGTTTGAGGAGTTCATGTATTCACTATGTGTTAATGCTTTGCTCCGGTACTCTATTAAATGGAGGCCTTAATATCCCTTAGTTTCCGCTAGGACCCCGCTGCCACGGGAGGGTAGGACAAAAGATGTCATGCAAGTTCTTTTCCGTAAGCACGTATGACTATATTCGGAATACATGCCTACATTACATTGATGAATTGGAGCTAGTTCTGTGTCACCCTGTGTTATAGCTATTACATGAGGAATGGAATCCGACATAATTATCCATCACTTGGCCTATGAGCTTTTCATATACTGTGCTTCGCTTATTTACTTTTCCGTTGCTATTGTTAAAATCACTACAAAACCCAAAAATATTACTTTTGCTATCGTTACCATTACTATCATACTACTTTGCTACTAAATACTTTGCTGCAAATACTAAGTTATCCGGGTGTGGTTGAATTGACAACTCAACTGCTAATACTCAAGAATATTCTTTGGCTCCCCTTGTGTCAAATCAATAAATTTGTGTTGAATACTCTGCCCTCGAAAGTTGTTGCGATCCCCTACACTTCTGGGTTATCAACACTAATTATGGCGTCGTTGCTAGGGAGCATAGCTCTATTCTCTGAGCCACTTGGGATTTATATCTGTTAATCACTATGAAGAACTTGAGAGATCAAAGAACTAAAATTTATCCTTCAACTACGAGGGGAGGTAAGGAATTGCCGTCTAGCTCTGCACTAGATTCTCCTTCTGTTATGAATAAGTTTGCGATGCCTAAACCTGCTACTGCTATGAATTCTGATATGTCGCATCTTATTGATGAATTCACTTCTGCTATGCATGATACTTATGATGAAACTACTTCTATGCTTGATACTACTTTGCCATTAGTTGAATTTCTTGATGAACAACTTACTAGGGCTAGGGAGGATGAAATTATAGAAAATGAAATTATTGATGAAAGCGATGATGAAAGTTCTCCTCCTAATTATGAATTGCCTGTTGTTCCTGAGGGTTATGTTATGGATGAAGAAACTGCTAGAGATTTTCATGCTTGCAATGATAGATCAGATCTTAAGAAATTGTTAGCTAAGCTGAAACAAAAGACTCTAAACGCTAGAATGAAACATGACCCCGCTTTTGCCACTTCACATATCTTTGTTACAGATAACGAATATGAATTCTCTTTTGATCATGAGATTATTACTTTAGTTGAATCCAATCCTTTCTATGGCACTGAATCTGAAACTGTTGTGGCACATCTCACCAAGTTAAATGATATAGCCACCCTGTTTACTAATGATGAGAAGTCTCATTATTATTATATCCTTAAGATATTTCCGTTCTCGTTAAAGGGTGATGCTAAGACTTGGTTTAATTCCCTTGATCCTGGTTGTGTGCGTAGTCCCCAGGATATGATTTATTACTTCTCTGCTAAATATTTCCCTGCTCATAAGAAACAAGCTGCCTTGCGGGAAATATATAACTTTCTGCAAATTGAAGAAGAGAGTCTCCCACAAGCTTGGGGGAGGCTCCTCCAATTACTTAATGCTTTGCCTGATTATCCTCTTAAGAAAAACAAAATACTTGATATCTTCTATAATGGACTAACCGATGCTTCCAAGAACTACTTGGATAGTTGTGTTGGTTGTGTTTTCAGGGAAAGAACAATCGACCAAGCTGAATTACTATTGAATAATATGTTGACTAATGAAAATAATTGGACTCTTCCTGAGCCAATTCTTGAGCCAATTCCTGAACCAATTGAGCCAACTCCTTAGCCTATTACTAAACCCACTCCGAAGAAAAGAGGTGTTCTATTTCTCAGTCCTGAAGATATGCAAGAGGCAAAGAAATCAATGAAATAGAAAGGTATTAAAGCTGAAGACATTAAGAATTTACCTCCTATTGAAGATATACATGGTCTTAATATAACGCCTATTGAAGAACCACATTGTCTTGATAACCCGACAAGGGTAGTTAAGGTAAATTCTCTCTATAGATATGATAAAGTTGAAATCCCGTCTACTAAATTTCATAGTCCATGCTTAGATGAATTTGATGATTTCATGGATAGACAAGCAAATTTCAATCATTATGTTGGTAGGTAATTGAAGAATAATGCTTATATGATAGGGCGCTTGAATGATTATATAGCTAGAGTTAAAGGTGAACTTAAGCTCACTAGTAAACATGTTTCTATGGTTGCTACTCAAGCGGAACAAGTACTTAAAGCTCAGAATGAATTGCTAGTTGAATTAAATAATAAACCTGACTTTTTTGTTAGAGTGGCTACTAGAACGGGTAAAATGACTCAGGAACCTTTGTATCCTGAAGGCCACCCTAAGAGAATTGACTAAGATTCTCAGAATAATAATCTAGATGCTCCTAGTTCTTCTAGGAAGAAGAAAAAGAAAAATGATAGGACTTTGCATGATTCTAGTGAACCTAATGTAGAAACGCGTGAGAATCCTAATGATACTTCTATCTCTGATGCTGAAACACAATCCGGAGATGAACATGAACCTGATGATAATGCTAGTAATGATGTCCATGTAGATGCTCAACCTAGTAATAACAACGATATAGAAATTGAACCTGCTATTGGTCTTGATAACCCATAATCAAGAAACCAATGTTATGATAAGAGAGATTTTGTTGCTAGGAATCATGGTAGAGAAAGAGAACCATGGGTTCAGAAATCCATGCCCTTTCCTCCTAAACCATCCAAGACAAAGGATGACGAGGACTTTGAGCGTTTTGCTGAAAGCATTAGACCCATTTTCTTACGCATGCGCTTAACTGATATGCTTAAAACAAACCCTTATTCTAAATATATGAAAGATATCATCACTAATAAGAGGAAAATACCTGAAGCTGAGATTTCCACCATGCTCGCTAAGAAACGGGTGATCCCGGAGTACCTACTATACCATGCTCCATAAAAAGAAATTATGTTAAAACTGTTGTATGTGATTTAGTAGCCGGTGTTACTGTTATGCCTCTTTCCTTGTACCGTAGACTTGAATTAAGTAAGTTGACACCCACTGAGATATCCTTGCAAATGGCTTATAAATCAACTGATATACCTATCGGGATTTGTGAGGACGTGCCTGTTGTTGTTGCGAACGTTACTATCCTAATAGACTTTGTCATTCTTGATATTCCTGAGGACGATAGTATGTCGATTATCCTCGGTAGACCCTTTTTAAATACTGCAGGTGCTGTCATTGATTGCAACAAAGGCAATGTCACCTTTCATGTTAATGGAAATGAGCATACGGTACATTTTCCGAGGAAACAATCTCAAGTTCATAGCATAAATTCTATTGAGAAAATTCCATCAATTATTATTGGAGGTTTTGAATTTCCTCTCCCTGCTATCAAGAAAAAGTAGGATATTCTTATTGTTGGGGATGTTCATATCCCCGTTTAGGTAACCTAGTGTCACTTTGAAATTTCTCCGGTTCCGTGTTATTCGGAATGAGTTTGTTAACAAGACTTTATAAACCTTGTTAGTGGATTCATTTTGATGATCATGAGATGGATGAAACTAGTAGGCACGACCTTCTGTACCCTATTCTTACTTTCTGTTATTTAAAATAAATAAAGCAAAAATAGTATTATCTGTCTATTTTCTGAATTATCTGTGCAATAAAAAATATCCCTAAAATAAAAGTGCTCCAAATGCCCTCCAGATTTAGTATGATTTTTTATGGAATATTTGAGGATTTTCGGCACTGAAATCACTACAGGAGGGGCAAGCACCAGGCCACGAGAGTGGAGGGCGCGCCCACACCCCCAGGGGGAGCCCCCTGTCTCGTGGGCCCCTGGTGGACCCCTTCCACTTATGCAAGCACCCACACACTCCATCTTCTTCCCAAATAAATCCCCATCCAGCTCAAGCATGAGTTCTAGCTCATTTTGCTGCGATTTTCGATCTCCTTGCTCAAAGCTCCATTCACAAAACTGCTTTGGGAAATTGTTTCTTGGTATGTCACTCCTCCGTTAGTCCAAATAGTTTTTGTTCTAGTGCTTTATTCATTGCAAATCCTTGCTCCCTTGGTGAGCCTGTTCTTGAGCTTGCATGTTAAATTTATGAGGTCCCAAGTAATTCTAATGCATGATATAGGCTCTAGGCACTTGTAGGAGTAGTTGCTATCAAGCTTGTTTTGTTTTATTTACTTTTATTTTGAAGTTACTAAAATTTCAGAAATTTTCAGAAAATGTTAAAGAGATTTTTGAGGGGCTCTTCTAGACAAGGCTCCCAGGAAAAACAAGCTAAAGAGAAGGAAAAGGCCAAGTATAATCTTCCTCGCATAGTGGAAGTACGGCCGTGTGAATGGCCATGCGATAATTTCTTGAGAGAAGCTGGAATATATGAAAACTTTTGTTCTTTGATTGAAAATGCAGGACTCACCAATTTCCTCCACGACCGGATCGATCAGTATCTCTTACTCACCAATACTTTCATGCAAAACTTTTATTATTATCCTAAGAAGTCATCGCCTTCAGTATCATTTCATTTATATGATGAATTCAGGGAAATGTCTTTACGTGATTTTTGCACGGTATGTAGGATATCCTTTGAGGGAAAATTAGAGGAACCACATCCTAGGGATGTGGATGGCTTTGTTAACACTATCACTGTAGGGGATCTAAAGAAGGGTTCCGATGGGAGAATCTCTAGCATACACTTTCCTGTTTTACGCTACTTTGCCATATTTTCTAGTAGATGCTTGATTGGTCGTGGAAATAGTGGAAACTTCAATGTTCCAGATATTATTATTCTATACCATGCCCTGTTTGGTGATAATAGTTTTAGTATGGGTGCCGTTATTGCTAAACGTCTAAACCTGAATCATACAAAAGGCCCCATCTTTGGAGGTATCTATGTTGCACGTCTTGCTAGACATTTTGAGATACTTATTAGGCACTATGAGGAAGAGGATACAATTTTGCCTCCTTACATTTTAGATTACAGGAGCATGGTAGCACATGAGTTTATTGTTCAAAATGATGATAAGATGCTCCTGTATAAATTTATATTTAATAAGAAACATAATGAGACTATTATTCTGCCTGCACCTCTGTTGTTTGATTCGACTGTAGATAATTATCTTATCACACTAGAAGTGGTGTACGCTCATCGAGGCCAAGCATCCACTCCAACTCCTGAGCCAGAGCCGTAACCTTCATCGGACCCTTATCGCGCATCATCTTATCAGTGGGATCCGGAGGAGACAGCCAGCCAGTGGTATCCTGATTACACCCGTCAGTACACCGAGGAGAGTAGCCATGGTCCGTGGCATTAGACCAACTTAGGCCAAAAGCCTAAGCTTGCGGGAGTACGTATTTCTCACCTACTTTACATTCATCTTCACACACTATTCTAGTCGTCAGTGATCATACTCTTGCATTGTATTATCCATGCTAGTTTAATTTTCTTTTTTCTAGTTTTCTTCTTATGTGTTTGATAAACCTTAAGAAAAACCAAAAAAATTAGTTAGTTTAATTTCCATGCTTGTAATAGAAATTAAAATGAAAACCCAAAAATATTTCCCGTTCTTCTTTTATTTGTTGGGAGCTTTCCCGTGTAAATAGTTTTATTTTATTTTCTTTCCTTTGGGGGGTTGAGAATAGAAGACCATATTGAAAATGTTTAGTGGCTCTCATATGCATGATTGTTTATTTAACTTAGAGCCCATATTATTTTGTATTCTCTCTTGAGTTGAATGCTTGCAGATTCCAGCTTAGTCCAATGCACATGCACTATTATTATTATACACATCGTTCGGTCGTGCGAGTGAAAGGCAATAATGACAATATATGATGAACTGATTGAGATAAGAAAAGCTGGTATGAACTAAACCTCTCTTGTTTTTGTAAATATGATGAGTTCATCATTCCTGATTCAGCTTATTATGAAGTAAACATATTTGCAATGACATTTAGAGATTATAGTTGCTTGTGCCATGCTCGATTAGCTATGAGTTATAATGGTTTACCTTGCGTGCCAACATGCTATTAGAATGATTATGATGTGGTATGATGGGATGGTATCCTCCTTTGAATGAATTGAGTGACTCGACTTGGCACATGTTCACGCATGTTGTTGAAACAAATCAACATAGCCTTCATGATATTTATATTCATGGTGGATTATATCCTACTCATGCTTGTACTCGGTGTGAATTAATTTTAATGCATGTTTATGACTGTTGTCGCTCTCTCAGTTGGTTTCTTCCCAGTCTTTTGCTAGCCTTCACCTATACTAAGCGGGAATACTGCTTGTGCATCCAAACTCCATAAACCCCAAAGTTATTCCAATGAGTCCACCATACCTTCCTATATGCCGTATTTACCTGTCGTTCCAAGTAATTTGTATGTGCCAAACTCCAAACCTTCAAATGAAATTCTGTTTTGTATGGTCGAGCAGCTCATGTTTCAACTAGGGCTGCCTATATCTTCCATGCAAGGTGGGTTATTCTCAAGAGGAGCGGACTCCGCTCCTCATTCACGAGAAAGGGCCGGTAACCGGGATGCCCAGTCCCATGATCCAAAAAGATCAAAGCAAATCAATTTAATTAAACAAAACTCCCCCAGGGCTGTTGTTAGTTGGAGGCACTCGTCATTTCGAGCAAGCCATGGATTGATGCTTGTTGGTGGTGGGGGAGTATAAACTTTTACCATTCTGCGTGGGAACTGCCTATAATGCATGTAGTATGGAAGATACAGCCATCACATAGTTGTTGCGTTGACAGTGAAAGTATGCCGCTCAAAATGTTATTCAATCTCTATTTCAAAATCGAGCTCTGGAACCTCTACAAATCCCTTCTTCCCTCTGTGAAGGGCCTATCTATTTACTTTTATGTTGAGTCATCACCTTCTTATTAAAAAGCACCCGCTGGAGAGCACACTGTTATTTGCATGTATTACTATTGGTTTATATTGGGTATGACTTGACTGGATCTGTTTTACCATGAATTACAATGTTTAGTCAGTCCTTGATCTTTAAGGGTGCTCTGCATTTATGTTTTGCGGTCTCAAAAAGGGCTAGCAAGATATCATTTTGTTATATCATGTTATGATTGTTTTGATAAAGTGTTGTCATCCGAGTTTTATTATTATCACTCGCTAGCTGATTATGCCATTGATATGAGTAATTGTGAGACCGAGGTATTATTGTGAGTGTGGTTAGTTCATAATACTTGTTGAAACTTGAATGCTGGCTTTACATGTTTACAACAACAAGAGCAAATAGAGTTTGTAAAAGTTTTTCTTTATCACTTTCAGTTTATCAACTGAATTGCTTGAGGACAAGCAAAGGTTTAAGCTTGGGGGAGTTGGTACGTCTCCAACGTATCTACTTTTCCAAACACTTTTGCCCTTGTTTTGGACTCTAGCTTGCATGATTTGAATGAAACTAACCCGGACTGACGCTGTTTTCAGCAGAATTACCATGATGTTGTTTCATGTGTAGAAATCAAAAGTTCTCGGAATGACCTGAAAATCCTCGGAGAAAAGTTTCAGAAAATATAGAAAATACTGGCAAAAGATGAATACCAGGGGCCTACACCCTGTCCACAAGGGTGGGGTCGCGCCCACCCCCTCTGGGCGCACCCCCCTGTCTCGTGGGCCCCCTGCAGCTCCACCGACCTCAACTCCAACTCCATATATTCCGTCTCGTGGAGAAAAAATCAGAGAGGAAGTCTCATTGCGTTTTACGATACGGAGCCGCCGCCAAGCCCTAATCTATCTCGGGAGGGCTGATCTAGAGTCCGTTCGGGGCCCCGGAGAGGGGGATTTGTTGCCATCGTCATCATCAACCATCCTCTATCACCAATTTCATGATGCTCACCGCCGTGCGTGAGTAATTCCATCGTGGGCTTGCTGGACGGTGATGGGATGGATGAGATTTATCATGTAATCAAGTTAGTTTTGTTAGGGTTTGATCCCTAGTACCCATATGTTCTGAGATTGATGTTGCTATGACTTTGCTATGCTTAATGCTTGTCACTGATAACCCACAAGTGTAGGGGATCGCAACAGCTTTCGAGGGTAGAGTATTCAACCCAAATTTATTGATTCGACACAAGGGGAGCCAAAGAATATTCTTGAGTATTAGCAGTTGAGTTGTCAATTCAACCACACCTGGATAACTTAGTATCTACAGCAAAGTATTTAGTAGCAAAGTAATATGATAGTAATGGTAACGGTGGTAAAAGATAAAGATAGTAATAGCAATATTTTTGGTGTTTTGTAAGGATTGTAACAGTAGCAACGGAAAAGTAAATAAGCGAAGCACAGTATATGAAAATCTCATAGGCAATGGATCAGTGATGGATAATTATGCCGGATGCGATTTCTCGTGTAATAGCTATAACATAGGGTGACACAGAACTAGCTCCAGTTCATCAATGTAATGTAGGCATGTATTCCGTAAATAGTCATATGTGCTTACAAAAAAGAACTTGCATGACATATTTTGTCCTACCCTCCCGTGGCAGCGGGGTCCTAGTGGAAACTAAGGGATATTAAGGCCTCCTTTTAATAGAGAACCGGACCAAAGCATTTACACATGGTGAATACATGAACTCCTCAAACTACGGTCATCACCGAGAAGTATCCCGATTATTGTCACTTCAGGGTTGTCGGATCATAACACATAATACATGACTATAGACTTGCAAGATAGGATCAAGAACACACATATATTGATGAAAACATAATAGGTTCAGATATGAAATCATGGCACTCGGGCCCTAGTGACAAGCATTAAGCATAGAAATGTCATAGCAACATCAATCCCAGAACATAATGGACACTAGGGATCAAACCCTAACAAAACTAACTTGATTACATGATAAATCTCATCCAACCCGTCAGCGTCCAGCAAGCCTACGATGGAATTACTCACGCACGGCGGTGAGCATCATGAAATTGGTGATGGAGGATGGTTGATGATGATGATGGTGACGAATCCCCCTCTCCGGAGCCCCGAACGGACTCCAGATCAGCCCACCCGAGAGAGATTAGGGCTTGCCGGTGGCTCCGTATCGTAAAACGCGATGAAACTTTCTCTCTGGTTTTTTTTCTCCCCGAGACGGAAGATATGGAGTTGGAGTTGAGGTCGGTGGAGGTCTAGGGGGCCCACAAGATAGGGGGTGCGCCCTATAGGGGGGGTGCCCCCCTGTCTCGTGGACAGGGTGTGGGCCCCCTGGTGTATTTCTTTCGCCTAGAAATTCTTATTAATTCCAAAAAGTGCCTCCGTGGATTTCCAGGACATTCCGAGAACTTCTCATTTCTGCACATAAAACAACATCATGGCAGTTCTGCTGAAAATAGCGTCAGTCCGGGTTAGTTTCATTCAAATCATGCAAGTTAGAGTCCAAAACAAGGGCAAAAGTGTTTAGAAAAGTAGATATGTTGGAGATGTATCAACTCCCCCAAGCTTAAACCTTTGCTTGTCCTCAAGTAATTCAGTTGATAAACTAAAAGTGATAAAGAAAAACTTTTACAAACTCCATTTGCTCTTGTTGTTGTAAACATGGAAAGCCATCATTCAGGTTTCAACAATATTATAAACTAACCATACTCACAATAACACTTAGGTCTCACAATTACTCATATCAATAACATAATCAGCTAGCGAGCCATAATAATAAAACTCAGATGACAACACTTTCTCAACACAATCATAACATGATATAACAAAATTGTATCTCGCTAGCCCTTTCTGAGATTGCAAAACATAAATGCAGAGCACCTTTAAAGATCAAGGACTGGCCAAACATTGTAATTCATGCTAAAAGAGATCCAGTCAAGTCATACCCAATGTAAACCAATATTAATGAATGCAAATGACAGTGTGCTCTCCAGCGGGTGCTTTTTAATAAGAAGGGTGATGACCCAACATGAAAGTAAATAGATAGGCCCTTCACAGAGGGAAGCAGGGATTTGTAGAGGTGCCAGAGCTCGATTTTAAAATAGAGATTGAATAACATTTTGAGCGGCATACTTTCGCTGTCAACGCAACCACTATGAGATGGTTGTATCTTCCATACTACATGCATTATAGGCAGTTCCCACGCAGAATGGTGAAAGTTTATACTCCCCCAACCACCAACAAGCATCAATCCATTGCTTGCTCGAAACAACAAGTGCCTCCAACTAACAACAGCCCGGGGGGAGTTTCGTTTAATTATTTTGATTTGCTTTGATCTTTTTGGATCATGGGACTGGGCATCCCGGTTACTAGCCTTTCTCGTGAAAGAGGAGCGAAGTCCACTCCTTTGAGAATAACCCACCTAGCATGGAAGATATAGGCAGCCCTAGTTGTAATAGCTGCTCGAGCATACAAAACAGAATTTCATTTGAAGGTTTAGAGTTTGGCACATACAAATTTACTTGGAATGGCAGGTAAATACCGCATATAGGAAGGTATGGTGGACTCATATGGAACAACTTTGGGGTTTAAGGAGTTTGGATGCACAAGCAGTATTCCCGCTTAGTACAGGTGAAGGCTAGCAAAAGACTGGGAAGCGACCAACTGAGAGAGCGACAACAGTCATAAACATGCATTAAAACTAATTCACACCGCGTACAAACATGAGTAGGATATAATCCACCATGAACATAAATATCATGAAGGCTATGTTGATTTTGTTTCAACTACATGCGTGATCATGTGCCAAGTCGATTCACTCAATTCATTCAAAGTAGGATACCATCCCATCATACCACATCATAATCATTCTAATAGCATGTTGGCACGCAAGGTAAACCATTATAACTCAAAGCTAATCAAGCATGGCACAAGCAACTATAATCTCTAAATGTTATTGCAAATATGTTTACTTCATAATAAGCTGAATCAGGAACAATGAACTCATCATATTTACAAAAACAAGAGAGGTAGAGTTCATACCAGCTTTTCTCATCTCAATAAGTCCATCATATATCGTCATTATTGCCTTTCACTCGCACGACTGAACGATGTGTATAATAATAGAGTGTACATGCACTGGACTAAGCTAGAATCTGCAAGCATTCAACTCAAGAGAGAAGACAAATAATATGGGCTCTAAAATAAATAAACAATCATGCATATGAGAGCCACTAAACATTTTCAATATGGTCTTCTTGACCCCCAAAGGAAAGAAAAATAAAACTATTTACACGGGAAAGCTCCCGCAAGTAAAAGAAGAACTGGAAATCTTTTTGGGTTTTCCATTTTAATTCTACTACAAGCATGAAAATTAAGCTAACTAAATTTTTTTGTTTTTTCTCAAGGTTTATCAAACACACAAGAAGAAAACTAGAAAAAGGAATTTTAAACTAACATGGATAATACAATGAAAGAGTAAGAGCACCGACGACTAATATAGTGTGTGAACATGAATGTAAAGTTGGTGAGAAATACGTACTCCCCCACGATTAGGCTTTTGGCCTAAGTTGGTCTAATACCAGGGACCTCCTGGATGATATCCATAAGTGAAACCAGGGTCGTACTGAGATGCAGCGGCAACCGCCTCCTGAGCTGCAGCGTGTTGGCGAGCTGCCTCCGCTCTCCTCTCGTGTTCAGCTACTTCCTCCGTGGTGACAACATATCTTTCTTTTGCCTGATAATCAAAAAGGTAGGGAGCAGGAAGAGTAACATGGATGATGTTGCATCTATCATAGGTTAGTCGATATTGGAGGAATTGATCATTCCTCCCAAGAAATTGATGACTGGCCATAGCTTCATAATCCAAATAAATAGGAGGTATTATCACATCTCCCTCTCGTGGGGCTATACCAAGATAATTATCCACACGGGTTGCATAAATTCCTCCAAATAAATTTCCCTTTATACTATTATTCTGCAACCTACGTGCAACTATTGCCCCCAAATTATAACCTTTAAAACCTAACACAGCGCTCTTAAGGATACTAAGATCACAGACACACATGTGACATGCTTCATCCTTACCATTAATACATCTACCGATGAAGAGAGCAAAATAATGTATAGCAGGAAAATGAATGCTCCCTATGGTAGCTTGTGCTATGTCCCTAGATTCTCCCACAGTAATACTAGCAAGGAAATCTCTAAATTCAGATTTGTGAGGATCATTAATATTACCCCACTGCGGGAGTTTGCAAGCAATTGTAAAATCCTCTAAGTCCATGGTATAAGATGTATCATAAATATTAAATATGACACTAGGAGAATTACGCAAACAGTTATATTTAAACCTCCGGACAAAGGATTCGGTCAATTGATAGTACTGCGGACACTTATCTTGTAAGAAGTCCTCCAGCTCAGCATTACGCACATACACGTCAAATTCCTCCTTGAAGCCTGCTTTGACCATAAATTCATCGGATGGCCACTCGCAAGCTCGTACGTCAGCGTTCCTCGGCAATTCAACATCTTGCTCAGATATAGCAATCCTGGGCCCTTTCTTCACCGAAGAACCACCTTGGTACATTCTCCTAAGCATATTTCATTTTCTGAAATAATTCTGAAAATTTAGTAACTTCAAAATAAAAATGAATAAAACTTAACAAGAATGGTAGCAACTACTCCTACAAGTGCCTAGAGCCTACATCATGCATTAGAATTACTTGGAACCTCATAAATTTAACATGCAAGCTCAAGAACAGGGTCACCAAGGCAGCAAGGATTTGCAATGAATAAAGCACTAGAACAAAAATTAATTGGACCAATGGAGGAGTCACATACCAAGCAACAATATCCCAAAGCAGTTTTGTGAGTGGAGCTTTGAGCAAGGAGATCGAAAATCACAGCAAAACGAGCTAGAACTCGTGCTTGAGCTGGATAGGGATTTTTTTGGGTAGAAGATGGAGTGTGTGGGTGCTGGCATAAGTGGAGGGGGGCTACCAGGGGCCCACGAGACAGGCGGGTGCGCCCTATAGGGGGGGCGCCCTCCACTCTCGTGGCCTGGTGCTTGTCCCTCCTGCAGTGATTTCAGTGTCTAAAATCCTCAAATATTCCATAAAAATCATACTAAATTTGCAGGGCATTTGGAGCACTTTTATTTTTGGGATATTTTTTATTGCACGGATAATTCAGAAAACAGACGGATAATACTATTTTTGTTTTATTTATTTTAAATAACAGAAAGTAAAAAAGAAAGTACAGAAGGTTGTGCCTTCTAGTTTCATCCATCTCATGGTCATCAAAATGAATCCACTAAAAAGGTTGATCAAGTCTTGTTAATAACTCATTCCGAATAACATGGAACCGGAGAAATTTCGAAGTGACACTAAGTTACTTCAACGGGGATATGAAAATCCCCAACAATAAGAATATCATACTTTTTCTTGACAGTAGGGAGAGGAAATTCAAAACCACCAATAATAATTGATGGAATTTTCTCAATAGTATTTATGCTATGAACTTGGATTTGCTTCCTCGGAAAATGTACCGTATGCTTTCCATTAACATGAAAGGTGACATGGCCCTTGTTGCAATCAATAACAGCTCCTGCAGTATTTAAAAAGGGTCTACCAAGAATAATAGACATACTATCGTCCTCGAGAATATCAAGAATAACGAAGTCTGTTAAGATAGTAACATTCACAACAACAACAGGCACGTCCTCACAGATGCCGATAGGTATGGCAGTTGATTTGTCAGCCATTTGCAAAGATATCTCAGTAGGTGTCAACTTACTTAATTCAAGTCTACGGTACAAGGAAAGAGGCATAACACTAACATCGGCTCCTAAATCACATAAAGCAGTTTTAACATAATTTCTTTTAATAGAGCAAGGTGTAGTGGGTACTCCGGGATCACCAAGTTTCTTAGGTATTCCACCCTTAAAGGTATAGTTGGCAAGCATGGTGGAAATCTCAGTTTCAGGTATTTTCCTCTTATTAGTGATGATACCTTTCATATATTTAGCATAAGGGTTTGTTTTAAGCATATTAGTTAAGCGCATGCGTAAGAAAATAGGTCTAATCATTTCAGTAAAATGCTCAAAGTCCTCATCATCCTTTGTCTTGGATGGTTTAGAAGGAAAGGGCATGGGTTTCTGAACCCATGGTTCTCTTTCTCTACCATGCTTCCTAGAAACAAAATCTCTTTTATCATAATGTTGGTTTCTTGATTGTGGGTTATCAAGACCAATAGCAGGTTCAATTTCTATATCATTATTTTTGCTAGGTTTAGCATCTACATGAATATCATCATTAGCATTATTATCAGGTTCATGTTCATCTCCGGATTGCGTTTCAGTATCAGAGATAGAAGTATTATTAGGATTCTCATGTGTTTCTACATTAGGTTCACTAGAAGTTTGCAAAGTCCTATCATTCTTCTTTTTCTTCTTCTTAGAAGAACTAGGAGCATCTAGATTATTATTCTGAGAATCTTGTTCAATTCTTTTAGGGTGGCCTTCAGGATACAAAGGTTCCTGAGTCATGCTACTAGTTCTAGTAGCCACTCTAACAGCACAGTCATTTTTATTATTCAATTTAGCAAGCAATTCATTCCGAGCCTTAAGTACTTGTTCATCTTGAGTAGCAACCATGGAAGCATGTTTACTAGTGAGTTTAAGTTCACCTTTAACTCTAGCTACATAATCATTCAAGCGTACTATCGTATAAGCATTATTCTTCAATTATCTACCAACATAATCATTGAAATTTGCTTGTCTATTCATGAAATCATCAAATTCATCTAAGCAGGGGCTATGAAATTTAGTAGATGGGATTTCATCTTTATCATATATATAGAGATAATTTACCTTTACTACCTGTGTCGGGTTATCAAGCAATGTGTTTCTTCAACAGGCGGTATATTAAGACCATGTATTTCTTCAATAGGAGGTAAATTCTTAACATCTTCAGCTTTAATACCTTTCTCTTTCATTGATTTCTTTGCCTCTTGCATATCTTCAGGACTGAGAAATAGAACACCTCTCTTCTTCGGAGTGGGTTCAGGAATAGGCTCAGGAGTTGGCTCAATTGGTTCAAGAATTTCCTCACGAATTGGCTCAGGGAGAGTCCAATTACTTTCATTAGTCAACATATTATTCAATAGTAACTCAGCTTCGTCGACTGTTCTTTCCCTGAAAACACAACTAGCACAACTATCCAAGTAGTCCTCGGAAGCATCGGTTAGTCCATTATAGAAGATATCAAGTATTTCATTTTTCTTAAGTGGATTATCAGGCAAAGCATTAAGTAATCGGAGAAGCCTCCCCCAAGCTTGTGGGAGACTCTCTTCTTTGATTTGCACAAAATTATACATTTCCCGCAAGGTAGCTTGTTTCTTATGAGTAGGAAAATATTTAGTAGAGAAGTAATAAATCATATCCTGGGGACTACGCACACAACCAGGAGCAAGAGAATTATCCCATGTCTTAGCGTCACCCTTTAATGAGAACGGGAATATCTTAAGGATATAAAAGTAGCGAGATTTATCATGATGAGTAAACAGGGTAGCTATATCATTCAACTTGGTAAGATGTGCCACAACAGTTTCAGATTCAAGGCCATAAAAAGGATCAGATTCTACCAAAGTAATAATTTCAGGATCAACAGAGAATTCGTAATCCTTATCAGTAACACAGATAGGTGAAGTAGCAAAAGCACGGTCAGGTTTCATTCTAGCATTAAGAGACTACTGCTTCCATTTAGCTAATAGTTTCTTAAGATCATATCTATCTTTGCAGGCAAAAATAGCTTCATCAGCTTCTTTATTCATAACATAACCCTCAGGAACAACGGGCAATTCATAATCATTCGGAGAACATTCATCATCACTATCATCAATGATAGCATCTTCAATAACTTCATTCTCTCTAGCCCTAGCAAGTTGTTCATCAAGAAATTCACCTAATGGCACAGTAGTATAACGCACAGAAGTAGTTTCATCATAAGTATCATGCAAAGCAGAAGTGGCATCATCGATAACATGCGACATATCAGAATTCATAGCAGTAGCAGGTTTAGGTGTCGCAACCTTATTAATAACAGAAGGAGAATCTAGTGTAGAGCTAGATGGCAGTTCCTTACCTCCCCTCATAGTTCAGGGATAGATCTTGGTTTTAGAGTCTTTCAAAATCTTCATAGTGATCAACAGATATGAATCCCAAGTGACTCAGAGAATAGAGCTATGCTCCCCGGCAACGGCGCCAGAAATTAGTCTTGATAACCCACAAGTGTAGGGGATCGCAACAGCTTTCGAGGGTAGAGTATTCAACCCAAATTTATTGATTCGACACAAGGGGAGCCAAAGAATATTCTTGAGTATTAGCAGTTGAGTTGTCAATTCAACCACACCTGGATAACTTAGTATCTGCAGCAAAGTATTTAGTAGCAAAGTAATATGATAGTAATGGTAACGGTGGTAAAAGATAAAGATAGTAATAGCAACATTTTTGGTGTTTTAAAGTGATTGTAACAGTAGCAACAGAAAAGTAAATAAGTGAAGCACAGTATATGAAAAGCTCGTAGGCAATGGATCAGTGATGGATAATTATGCCGGATGCGATTTCTAATGTAATGGCTATAACATAGGGTGACACAGAACTAGCTCCGGTTCATCAATGTAATGTAGGCATGTATTTCGTAAATAGTCATGCGTGCTTATGGAAAAGAACTTGCATGACATCTTTTGTCCTACCCTCCCGTGGCAGCGGGGTCCTAGTGGAAACTAAGGGATATTAAGGCCTCCTTTTAATAGAGAACCGGACCAAAGCATGAACACATGGTGAATACATGAACTCCTCAAACTACGGTCATCACCGAGAAGTATCTCGATTATTGTCACTTCGGGGTTGTCGGATCATAACACATAATAGGTGACTATAGACTTGCAAGATAGGATCGAGAACACACATATATTGATGAAAACATAATAGGTTCAGATATGAAATCATGGCACTCGGGCGCTAGTGACAAGCATTAAGCATAGCAAAGTCATAGCAACATCAATCTCAGAACATAGTGGACACTAGGGATCAAACCCTAACAAAACTAACTAGATTACATGATAAATCTCATCCAACCCGTCCGGCGATATATTGGGCGTTATGACCCGTCCGGCGATAAACCGCCGGGACAATTTTAAGTTTATTATATGCAGAAGCAGGATTGCATAAAACTTCTAAGGATCATAAGCAGACATAGCATAATCATGACGGATTAACAGTATTGTGCAAAGTAAATATGCACGATGGCATAACAGACCAAGTGTTTAAAACTAGCCTATTACAAGGCAGCAGACACCCAAAAGGATAATTGTTCATCACATGGATTACAGTGTGCAGAAGTTAAATCGGCCTCCGGATCATGATTCTTCACCAAGCTGACTTGAAGGTTGTGGATCCTCCAGTGCCGGTTCAGCCTCCTTCTCTCCACCCAGTGGCTGGAAGTCAATGGTTGCCCAGTCAATCCCAGTTAAGGCTTGGAAGACAGTTTCATCGTTTATAAGGGTGGACGGTTCAACATCAGGGGTGTAAGTATGCTTGTGGATTGGCGCGATAAGATTTTGCACATCATATGTTGGTGCATCAACCGTTTGTTTTTTGTGTCATAAATCGACCGGTAGAAAGACAAATCAGTGTCCTCAGCCAGTTTGCTTGCCAATGGATGCATCTCCCTTGTTATGGCCCTGAGGCCATCATTATCAAATTCTGACCCGTCCTCTTTTTGGCCTGGATAACCATTGCCAATATCCTCCGGATCAAGGTTAGATATCCAGGCCTTGGCCCGGGTCAATGCAGTCAGAGCACCGGCCCTCGCAGCTGATTTTTTTCAACTCCTCAAGTCGGGCAGGCATCATGGATAATTTCTCCAATGTTTCCTTGATTAAAGTTGGGGGCGGTTTATTATGTGAGGAAGTGCAGATGACCCGTTAAACGCTGGTATATAATTGCTCTATCAATGTATAGGCAGCCTTCAGTTTTTTTGCGCATATCCGAGCCAAGATGAGTAACACGGTTACCTGTAAAGGTCAAAAATATTGTTAAACCGGCAGCCTCATGACTGATACTTGTTTAAAGCTTATGAAGAGGGTTTTTTACCAAAGATAGCAGAGGTCATAGAATTGATCTGCTGCTTCAAGCCGGTCAGTTCTTCTGATACTGGGTTAAGGGTTGCTTCAGCATCTTCCGCCCGCTTTAGCAAAGTTGCTCTTTCAGTCTCCCATTTTGCCCGCTCACCTTTAAAGCCATCCTTCAATTCCTCCATGGATGTTAAAGCGTCGGTCAGTTCTTCTTTGGCTTTGGAGGTTTCTGCCTGCTAGGATTTAATATTTTCTTGAAGGTCGGCGATTTGAGATTCCTTCTTGGTTAAATCAGCCTGCACGAGACAGATAATGAGTTGGTAGTACATTTTTGAAGTCCCAAGCACATGACAAGTTATACACTTGGCACTTGGGGGCTAATGCGGATTGCTTTTTATCAACTGGCATTTTAAAGTCCCAAACACATAACAAGTTATACACTTGGCACGTGGGGGCTAATTCATATCGGATCAATTCTACTTGGATTACATGAGAGATGATTATCAGAAATTTTCGAACCTTCATGACCGGAAAGGAACCAGGTCATCCTAAAGGTATAAACCGGCCCTTGGGGGCTACGCAAGAAAAATTCAATATTATTCTACTACAAGTCCCGGTTCACATTAATATTATGAACCAACACTTGGGGGCTACTGGAGTTGATAATTTCAGTCGGTTCTAAGGAAAAAGAGCTTGTGCAAAGTAATTGATATTTACCTCATATCGCTCCTTCATCAGACCTACTAAACCAGACTCATAGTCACGGCTTGTGTACAGGCGATTTAAATATCTAGAATGAATGTCCTGAGCATTGAGATGGGCATAGCTTGTTAAATCTGTTTTCCACTTGCCCTTGTCCATAGCAGAAAATTCTTCTTTGGTAGTATGTTTCGATAAAGCGACCGGATTACCAGGGGAGGTGAAACCAGTGCCAGTAACAATAACATCGCCATGAATAGCTTTGGCTGGGCTTGGCGGGTTATCAATCGTCTTTGCTAGGCTTGGTGGATCAGCAGATGGGCTTGGCGGATCAGCAGGCTAGCTCGTCAGATTTATCTCTACCAGTTCAACAAAAGTATCCTGAACCTGAGGTACCAGATCATCCAGGATGGTATCAGCATTCGGATCACAGGCCTCTGGGGTCTTCTCTGGTTCAATGGTTGATTATCGTCAGTCGGTTTATTCAATTTGGCCTTCTTTCTATGTCTGGCTTTGGCGTTGGAAAGGACAGATACAAAAATTAGTGTAGTAAACAAATACAAGGCATAAAGGGTTAGGTGTAATATGCTTACCCAGGGACAGTTTTGAGGGGAGGGAGTTGCGTGGCCGATGACTCGCCGGATGATGAATGGGAGGTACCCTGATAATTTGAGTCAGACAAATTAAGAGGATATCGGAAGTGACCCGCTTTAGGACAAAGTTTGTCAGGAGTATAAGAAACCTCTTGGCGGCGTTTATGAACCGGGGAGTTCGGTAAACCGGAGGAGGTCACCACTTGGCCGCTATGACGAGTTGTGCGGAAACCTTCATATTGTCGTGTCTTAAAAAGAAAGTGCGGATCCGAATAAGCAAGAGGACATGAAAATTTTACTTTTCGGACTGCTCGACGGATTTTTGGTGTTGGCACAGGATCTGAGACGGAAGAAAGAATAGTTACCTCTATGTCACCAGTGCGACTAGCTTCCGCATCATCCTGATAAAGATCATTGTCAATGAGGTGTATGAAAAAAAGAACCAAGAGAGTCAAGTTCTACCTCTGATTCCAGATCATCAAGTTCTTCTTCATTGGGCAGGATAGGAGACTTAACGGTTTTCTTTTTCCCAGGTTTCTTTGTAGCTTTGGTCTTGATGCGAGGTGCTCTCACCCGTTTATCCTGCACAGATGGACAACAAGTTATAAAGGAATGTTTAAGAAGGGATGGATTAAGGCAACAATGAGGCAATTCTTACAGCTGGCGGTTTTTTGGAAGCACATAACGGACTAAGCCCTACTCTGCTACATGCAGCCACCGGTTCATCAAGCATTTTCTTGACATATTCGGTGACTTCATCATTAGCGAGTTGGATGTCAATATGACGTTGATGGTCTTTCAGATCCCCTGTCTATTCACACATTAAACCGGGGCACCGGCTTAAACAAAAAATGCTCCAAGAAACCCAGCATCGAACGAAATCAACGCCTATCAGACCATTTGCAACAAAAGCTCTGAGTCTTGATAGCTGAGGGGCATATTTTGATCGTCCTTTGGCAGTTAGTCGTTGAGGAACTGGATGAGTTTTGGTAAGCCAGTAAGCACGATAACCCGGCAGTGGATTTTCATCGTCCGGAGCTGTATTTCGGCAGTAAAACCAAGTCTGATTCCAGTCTTTGGGGTGGCTATGATGTTTGGCATGAGGGAAGTCGACATCCTTTCTCTTATGAATTGAAACGCCGCCAAGTTCAGTGTTGGGCCCGTCCATAAATTCAGTACGACCGTTTAAATAAAAGAAGTCCCCAAATAGCTCCACAGTGGGTTCTTCTTGCAGATAAACCTCGCAAAATACTTGAAAATTGCAAATATTGGACACGGAGTTCGGTCCAATATCTTGAGGGTAGATCTGGAAGCTAGCAAGCACGTCACGAAAGAATTTTGATCCGAGAGGACTGAACCAACGATTCAGATGATTAGTAAACACAATCACTTCTCCATTATTGGGGCTCAGGAGGATTTTCTGGACCGGGGACCCTCCAGTGGATGGTTTCTTTACTAGCTAAAGTGTCAGTTACAACATACCCGGTCAGCTGTTCTTCAGTAACCCGGGAAGGAACCCAATTGCAAGCATAGGACTGTTTGGCCATTTCAATGACAAGCTGGAAAAGAGAATCAATGGCGGTTTAAAATTTTTGACTGACATGCATAAACCGGCATACGGCCGGAGGAAGAAGGTATTGAAACATATGTACAAGATAAACCGGATTCTGACATTGAGTTGAGTTGGCGGTTTAAGAGAGGGCTAATGGTTCCTGGCGGGTTATCATTTTTTAAAGGTTAAACCGCCTACAATGGTGTGGAAGTTACAGATTTGAAAAATTACTAAGTGTTGCTCAAACAGGTTCTGCAAGTCGACATTATAATTCTGGATCTACCGCGGTTCAGAAAAGGGAGAAAAATTTGAAAACCCTAAGTGGTGACAGCGGAACAGCAAAGGTCCAGATGGGATTGTTTCATTAAAAATAGATGCCATAATAAGAAAATTGGATTATGACTACAGCCGCATAAGGATAATGCCAAGTTTTATCAGATACTCGTGTGACAGCAAAGTACAAGTGAAGAGCATCAACGAACGCTGACGAACACCGAAGAACACCGAAACCCTAGTGGTAGATCTAAGGTAAAAGAAAGGAAACTTACTGAGGTTGAGGAAGCAGCGGAGAGGTGCTGCGTTTTTCTGATCGAATCAGGTTGATGCAGCGGCCGGTGTTGGGGCAGAGATGAAGGTCGACGGCGGCGGCTATGCTCGAGCTCTGAGGTGACGCAAGGTGGAAGAAAGATGAAGAGGCAAAGGGAAAAATAAAGGAACCCTTGGCCCTATTTATAAGATGAAGGGATAAGTGACAGGCGCGGGAATCAAGGAGCCCAAAAAATGGATATGTGACAGAGTTGTTGCCTCGATTTTCGAAGTTTATTAATGAAAGGGAAGTATATACAGTTTTAATAAGCAGGTGACATCATGGCGGTTTATTACAATCTTGAAAGATGACGTCATGGCATTTTACAGGGTTCACATGAAGATATTCAAGAAGAAATTTTCTTAAGTGTTGAAGATTGACATGAACAGGTTCAAATCAATCTGGGGCCTAATGTTGGGGATATAACTATTGAGTATAAACCGCCCAGGGGGACCGGGTTATACTCATAACAAGTCATTCATATTGAAGCCCATGAATACAAGGAGTGTGGCGCTTTACTGAAGAGACTTGGAGGCCCAGGGCCCAAGGGCGGATTAGGACTCATAGTCATAAACCGACATACATTTTGTAACTTGTATTGTAAGATAGGAAAAGGTAGAAACCGAGCCGCACGTGTATGAGCCGGCGTCGGGATTCTGTAAACCGCCGGGCATCAACCTGTGTATATAAAGGGATGACCCGGTGGCGGTTTAGGGACAAGAAACAACAACTCGAGAGCCAGGTAAAGCGGATTCGCTCCCTGATCATCGAGACCCATCAATTCCACCACAACTGGATCATAGACTTTTACCTTCACCGCAAGGGGCCGAACCAGTATAAACTCCTCGTGTCCTTTGTCTGGTTTAACTCCTTTGAGCTAATCTCGTTGCGATGGCTCCATGACTAAGTCCTCACACTAGGACATCTGACGTGATAAATCCACGACAAAAGCAATAGCAATAAACTGAACGATCATATGCTAAGCTAACAGATGTGTCTTGTCCATCACATCATTCTACTAATGATGTGATCCCGTTATCAAATGACAACACAGGTGTATGCTTAGGAAACCTTAACCATCTTTGATCAACGAGCTAGTCTAGTAGAGGCTTACTAGGGACACAGTATTTGTTTATGTATTTACACATGTCACTCGTACAGCTAGGTGCTATACAAACAGTTTTTAACCCCTTTTTGTGACGGTGTTTCGAACCGTCGCCAAGTGAGTGACTGCGATAGGGGGTCCTTCCCACATGACCCAGAACCCGTCGGGGATATGCCCTCCTGGGACACATGTTAGGCAAAATGAGGTCGTGTGCGACCGGCGAGTGTTCAAATATGGTTATACGTACATTTGTGCTAAAAAATACAAATACATAGGCCAAATCGTTTCTGGTCGTAAGTACATCCCACACATTAGTCCCAGCTAAACGTTTCCATTCGTATGTACATTCCACACATTCAATCCAAGGAATACATTTCCGTTAGTATGTACATCCCACACAATTAATCCAAGAAGTGCGTTTCCATTCATATATACATCCGACACAGTCACTCCAAGGAAAATGTTTCTATTCGCAGGTACATCACACATAATTTTCCCTAACAAATCATTTGTGATAGCATTGACATTACACACGATATTAACAATTTTATCGTTTGTGTTATTGAATGCACCACACACTGTGCGTAGAAGAAACTATGTGGCAAAGGTTGTCCATCACACACACTTTTTATGTGGTAAACGTTTGCGCAAGGTGGCCTAATGCAAACAGTTTTCAAGAGGATGTCGTGTGTGATTGTTCATTGATCCAACACGGTTTTCTCGAAGAAATGGTGTGCGTTGCCTAAGGTCATCGCCCACAGTGTTTTCTCAATAACCGTTTACAAGGGGAAAACCCAATTAGTAGGCTAATTGCCCTATTATTAATAATCCATTTATTAATCTAATTGACATTTCATATTAAGCACACAATATATTCCATTTCCATATTAAGGAAGCATGATTTCATAATTGAAATACATTAGAGTACAACATCATATAGCTTCAGCACTCAGCTACCCCATTACACAACTGCACCAGCACCAAGTTTCACATGCAACATCTGTAACCTTTCGAAATTAGCACCATACACGTTACATAGACAGATGAATCTCATCTGGAAAACTGCTGAAGCGGAAGGTGAATATTGAGCCTTCATTGATGTTGAAGGCCTTTGCAACTTTGGGCCAGTGCCTGTGGATGATTGACCGTCCATCCTTCATCCTCTTCAGGAACACTTCACTATTGAACCGTGGGTGTTGTATGAAAACCTTCCTCGTCTCCTGACCATACAAGTGGTTTGAGAGGTAATCATAAGTGAACTATTTTGGAAAGTCCTGAAAATAAGGATGTGCATAAATATCTTCTCTATATTGGAAATGGGGCAAAGGAATAAAAAGGCAAGGTATAATAGTTAGTACCATCTTGTAGTGAACTGATGTCTTCTTCATTGTGCAGACAAAGATCTTGTTGTTTTTTGTCGCCAATTTCTTTATCCTAATAATCTTTCTGAGTTTCTTGACTTGACTGATATTCATGGACAACTCATTTCCCCATATGCAAAAAGGCTCAAACAGTGGGTCAAAACCTCCGATAGCAGAACCTACATGTGCAAGACCAAATTGTTAAAAACCTAAATATTATAATGGTTCCTGCAATTGCACAATAATGTGCTATTAGACAAAGGACCATGCATGTGCAAATCTTGATTGTAAATCTTAGTGCTTCCCATTGTTTCCCTGGAACACATATAAGGTAGTTAGTCATCAGGTTAAGTGAGGGTTCGCATGCTATCAGTAAAATATGTTCATGAAAAATAAGCACATTGCAGATTCATCAGATTAATTCAAGACACATGAAAAATCCATTTATCCAAACCAAGCATGATTAAGAACAAGGAAATATAGCGGTTGTATATGTTTCTTATGTATTAAGTGCCGCCAAATTTGATTTATTCCTCACATGCACAACAATACAAAATTCTACCCATGACAATTGGACATCGGATTGCAGAATTGGACCAAGCTGCTAACTGAACACCACAACTAATGAACCAAACATTAACTGAGCACCATTGCACAATATAACATACTCCTAATAGAAGATCAGAAAGTTAACCAAACCAAGCATGCTTAACAACTTGGAAATATAGCAATTGTATTTGTTTCTCATGTATTTAGTACAGCCAAATTCGATTTATTTCTCAAATGGTATAATAACATAATAAACCCACAACAATTGAACATCGCATTGAAGAATTGAACCAAACATTTAACTAAACACCACAACAAATGAACCAAACGTTAACTGAGCACCACATTGCACAATGTATAACATACTAGAAGATCAGAAAGTTAACCAAACCAAGCATGCTTGACAACTTGGAAATATAGCAATTGTATTTATTTCTCATGTATTTTGTAAAGATAAATTCGATTTATTTCTCATATGGAAGACAATAAAAAATTGTAGCCTAAATAATTGAACATCACATTTGCCGAATTAAACCAAACAGTTAACTGAAGATGACAACTAATTAACCAAACATTTAATAAGTGAGCACCACATTGCACGACATATAGAACATATACACTAGAGCAACTTATTGCATGGTAAAAATAGATATCACAATTCACTAGAATTTGTTAAGGAAAGGCAAGAGCAACACATGCAACGGGTGAACCGAGCATGCTTAACCGGCGTAGCTAGCAAGCTGAACATGGGTCCTTATAGTGAGCTAATAAGACAAGATACTCCTCATCGTCGGAGATATCGATGATGATTGGCTCCTTGGACATGGAAGAGGGCGAGGCCTCCACATTGTGGGTGCCCTCGTCGTAGTGGTGAGTTGCCTGAACCGCTCCGGGAACCAATCTGCTGGCTCTCGGGTTGAGGTAAGCACGTGCACGCTGAGAAAACACCTCGTAATCTTCATCGAAGGCACCGAGGGTGGCCTTGATAAAACGCCACGAACCGTCGTTTAAACCAGCCAACCGCATTGCAGCATCGGCGCGCGAGGCATCCACAGTGGCCTCGATGGTGACGTTCTCCTCCAAGATCTGGGGGTCGACACGAATGGCAGCCATCGCGACCTCATCCGCGCGTGCGACGGCAATTTGCTTCTCCGCTACCAAATGCTCCTTCAGCTCCTGGCTATACGGCATGCACCATGGCTTACAGTGGCGCTTATTTGGTGGAGGGGCCAGTGTTTTGGATGGAAGGTGTCGCGTCGGCGGTCGGGGCATGTGGGATGTGGAAGGAGGAGGAGGATGGGGGTCGGGTGTGGATTACCTGCCTGGATAGACGAGGCCGAGCAGCATGAAGGATGCTCACCGGTGAGGAGGCAGCGCTGCAAGCAAGGAGTGAAGGTTTCAACTTGCAAAGGAAGGAAGAAATAGGGGAAATGTGGATTTTGGTAAGGGGAGGGGGCGGGGAGGTAGATATTTCTGCGGAAGCCAAAAATTTTGAATCGATGCAGCGAAAAAACTAGCGCGCAAAGTGTCATCAGACATGGTCCCTTATTCAGCACTATGTACAATATGTGAACATCACAAACGATTCATATAGCTTAACCCGTGTGTGATAAGTTTGAACGTGCAAATTTTGGTTCGAATTTCCCTGGTTACAGTGGTCATCCACGTCATTGCATAATTTGGGTACACAAAGGAGACTACAGCACACCCACACTTCTTAATCGAGCAAGTTCAGCAATTAAACAGAGCTAGCCGACCTAAACACTACTCTAACAAATCAAAGACCAGCACTCTTAATTAAACAAAACAAAGAGTACTACTACGGCTAGTGCTCGTTAATCTCTGCCGCCTCCTCCATGTCCACCTCGCGCCCGACGATCTCATGGGGAAGGGGCTGCATGGCATCCATCGCACTGTACTCGGCAAGCATCTCGCCATCCGCGTCTGCCATATCTTTGGAAAAGTCCGCCAAGAGCTTGGCGTGGGCAGCCGTGATCTGGGCTTGGACGGGCTCCATTGTGGCAAGGTATGCGGTGGAGGAACCAACGGCTACTCGAACGCTCTGGGCGATTGCCAACTCCTCGGCCGTGGGTTGCCGATCGTTGTCGGAGAAGCTTCATTCGATATGTGCGATGACCTCCACGAGTTGGGCGTGGGTGGCCTTGACACAGTCGTGGGCGGCCTTGACATGGTCGTGGGGGCCTCCATCAGGGCTAAGGCCGCCGACGTGAAATGGACCACTGTTGTGCCGCTCTTGCCAGTTGCTATCCCCAAGGCAGATGTTGCTGCCGCCACCTAAGAAGCAACAGCAGCCGTTTGGGCTGCCTTGGCCGCCCGGTCGCAGATTGCGACTGCCCTCATGCACCTTGTCAGCATGCACATGGCGGCTGCGGTCGCGCTCTCGCCGGAGTGGGCCGCCGAAGTTGTCCTCACGACGCGGGTCCACGTCCCCATCTTTCATTGGCGATGATTGAATAGTGAAATGATATTTGGGAAGCGAGCTAATATGATTGACATACTGGCTATGGAGTGTAGTCGATGCACCTTCTCACGTAAGCCATAGGCGTACTACACTCCGACGATGCTCCAAGTTATTTTGTACTGCATCTCACACGGTTGGTGATAATAAATTGTGTGCAATCTACTTGATTTTTCATCATGATTTGAATTACATAATGGGGTCACAGCGCCAAAGGAGGGTGTTTGAATTGCTAGAATTTTTATTTGCAGTGAACATGCAATTATAGGTGTGTCATAAAAAAATTGGAATTATTCAGGGTTCGTTTGGACATTTTTATGCATTAACTTGGTTTTCTAGCCATTTCAGGTCCACAATTCAAAATTAAACTACATGCACATGCTCCGGTGCACCAACATGGGTTGTAAAATCATATATGTGTCCATGGGTTTATGCTTATGTCCCATGCAAGAAATGGGGATGAATTTCGAACACCATGACACAGTGGCTCTCGGGCAAAGCTTGAGGTACTTGCTTATGTAATTCTAGTAAATACAAAACCCGTCTGAAATTTATGAACCTTGACATGCTATAATGGAATAGCATCAACATGCTGGGGTAAAAAATACTGTCCCATTTGGGCAGGTTATGACATAAGGTTCTCACGAACTAGAGCTTCTCACAAGAGGCCTCATGGTTTCGTTAGGGAAACCTGTCACCTTTGTGGACAAAATGATATTCGTCGCCTCTTCTTGCTTTCAATTTTTTTCCTGGTGTCAACATAGAACAACAGGAGTGTCGTGTTAAATTTTGGAATTTTTCAGGAATCGTTTGGACATTTTTATACGTTAACTGGGTTTTCTAGGCATTTATGTGCATAATTCAAAATTGAAGTGCATGCACATGCTCTAGTGCATAAAAACGGGTTGAAAAATCAAATATGTGTTCTTGATTGCAAGCTTAGGTCACAGGCAAGAAATGAGAATGAATGTCAAACACGTTGACACTGTCGCTCGGCCGCTAACATTGAGATACATCGTTTTAAAATTCTAGTAAATCAAAAACTCATCTGAAATTCAAGAAATTTGACATGATATCATGGAACGGCATCGACATGCCAGGGTAAAAATATTGTCCCATTTGGGGCAGGTTTGGGTATAAGCTTCTCGCAAACCAAAGCTTCTCTCACAACAAGCCTAGTGGTTTCGATAGGGAATGTGCCACCTTGGGGGACGAAACGATATCTATTGCCTCTTCTTACTTTCAATTTTTTTTCTCGTGTCAACATAGAACAACAGGAGTGTTGTGTCAATTTTTTGGATTTTTCGGGGTTCGCTTGGACATTTTTTATACATTTAACTGAGTTTTCTATGCATTTATGTGCATAATTCAAATTTGAACTACCTGCACATGCTCCAGTGCATATAAATGGGTTCAAAATTGAAATGCGTGTCCTTGGTTGCATGCTTAAGCCCCATGCAAGAAATGAGAATGAATGTCAAACACCTTGCCACCGTCGCTCGACCGCTAACATTGAATTATATGGTTTTTAAATTCTAGTAAATTGAAAACGCGTCTGGAATTTATGAAACATGACATGCTAGCATGGATCGGCATCAACATGCCATGGTAAAAATATTGTCCCATTTGGGGCAGGTTGGGGTATAAGTTTCTCACAAACCGGAGCTTCTCACAACAAGCCTCATGGTTATGGTAGGGAATGTTTCACCTTTCTGGATGAAATGATATCCGTTGCCGCTTCTTGATTTCAATGTTTTTTCTAGTGTTAACATAGAACAACATGAGTGTTGTGTTAATTTTGGGAATTTTTCGGGGTTCGTTTGGACATTTTTATACATTAACCGAGTTTTCTATGCATTTATGTGCATAATTCAAATTTGAACTACAAGCACATGCTCTAGTGCATGTGATTGGTTGAAAATCAAATACGTGTCCTTGTTTGCATGCTTAGGTCCCATGCAAGAAGTGGGAATGAATGTCAAACACCTTGCCATCGTCGCTCGGCCGCAAACATTGAGATACATGGTTTTTGAATTCTAGTAAATCCAAAATCCGTCTGAAGTTCATGAAACTTGACATGCTATCATGGAGCGGCATCAACATGTTGTGGTAAATTTTTGTCCCATTTGGGGCAGGTTTGGGTATAAGCTTCTCGCAAACCAGAGCTTCTCGCAACAAGCCTGATGGTTTCAGTAGGGAACGTGCCACCTTTGGGGACGAAATGATATTCGTTGCCTCTTCTTGATTTCAAAATTTTTCTAGTGTCAACATAGAACGACAGGAGTGTCGTGTCATTTTGGGGGATTTTCGGGGTTCACTTGAGCATTTTTATACATTAACTGGGTTTTCTAGGCATTT
Source organism: Triticum dicoccoides (assembly GCF_002162155.2). Taxonomy (NCBI): domain Eukaryota; kingdom Viridiplantae; phylum Streptophyta; class Magnoliopsida; order Poales; family Poaceae; genus Triticum; species Triticum dicoccoides. The sequence continues at coordinate 110,364,066 of NC_041385.1, read as the reverse complement.
TATGTGCATAATTCAAATTTGAACTATATGCACATGCTCCAGTGCAGAAAAATGGGTTGACATATCAAATGTGTGTCCTTGGGTGCATGCTTAGGTCCCATGCAAGAAATGGGAATGAATTTCAAACACCAGGGCACTGTTGATTGCCGGCAAAACATTGAGATACTTTGTTTTTAAATTCTAGTAAATCAAAAACTCGTTTGAAATTCATGAAACTGGGCATGCTATCATGGAATGGCACCCGACATGTTGTGGTATTTTTCGTGTCCATTTTTAGAGAAGACGCACTCGAATAACAGCTAACAAAGGCATTTTGAAACAAATAGCTGCCACTTTAACATCTAAAACGTTTGTATAATTTAAATCGTGTGCGTTCTGTTAACCATTCACATGATGCCATGTGTCTCTCTTTTAATGGCTATAGGAGGTGTCGTGTGGAAAGCTGCTTGACTGGTCGGGAGGCGTGTGAGTGTTGTCTGGTGCGCAGGCTGAACAAGAGGCGTGCAAGCTATCCTCCAATGTGCGGGCTCACCGGGAAGTGTGTGAGTTGTACCATGAGCAGGCTCACTGGGAAGTGAGCCCTTTGACTTCCATAGCCGCCCGCCTTGCTCGCATCCTCTCCATTAACGGCGCTCGAGCCACTGTTTAATACGAGCGGCCTACTATTTGCTTCCCATTCCCCTCCCTCCCGTAGACCTCCACCAACGCCATGGCGCAAAAGGATCATCTGCCACTAGTCTTCAAGTTTGGTGAAGTCGACTCCGAGCTGGAGGAGATAGAAAATAAGGAGGAATGGGGCCTCATGGACATGGCCCTGACCGAGCTGGCCGCGACGGTTGCTTCCCCCGCGCCCGTCCCAGCTCCCATCCCCACGCCCGCGCCAGCGACCATCCCTGTAGCATTGACAGGCTAGTTGTCGAGCACTATCGTAGTGCTGGAAGCCACAGGCGTCAGCGAGGTGTCCACGGACCTGCGTGAGCTCATGTACATGCCAGCGCCAGTGCCCGTGCCCGTGTGCGCCCCTGCACCCACCGCGGTGCCGGTCCCCATGCGTTTGCCTGCACCCGCCGCACCCGTGCCCGTGCGGGGGGGGCCTTAGAGGCATGGAACACTGCCATCAAATGCTACCTTGCAGCGTTGCCAGTTGTCTTCCTCCCGCACCCCTTCCGTTGATCACGCGACGACATGATGTTTGATTTACAAGTGAAGAACATTATGTGCTGCCTTGAAGACTTCAAGAACGGCGTCTCGGAGAATGAAAACAACAACGCCGGCACGGCACGCCGCCTCCACCACCACCGGAAATAGATTTTTTGGGTTTAATACTATATCTCGATCATATGAATATCAATTTGCAGTGTGACTGAATGAAATATATGGTTTGAACGAACTTGCATTTTTCTGTCTTAATGTACAGACTTATCAAACGATTTTCTTTTAAAAAAAGGTCAATTATTTTAAAATATAAAACACTCATCACAAACGTTTTAGTTAGAACACCCGTATGCAAACCGATAGCTTCCCCAGGAAGCCAAGAGAAAATGTGATGAGCAGGATTTGAGCAGCTCTTGATCGCAAACGCTTTATATAGAATACCCGTATGCAAAGTGAGAGCTATGATCTTCCCCAGTAAGTCAAGGGAAAATTCATAGTGCGGGATTTGTGCATCTCTTCAATGCAAATGGTTCAAATTGAATACGGTATGTAAAGCTAGACTTCGTTGCTAAGCCAAGAGAAAATGTGTCGAGCAGGATTTCTACATCCCTTCAATGCAGACGGTCGTTTTGGATGACTCATGTGCAACCACGTATAGACAATTTAGGTAAGATTTGCATCTGTCATATTGGGTATATTGCCATTTGTCAAACTAGAAAGATTGACATTTGTTGATCTAGTAACATTTCCATTTGTCAAAACACTGTGATTTGTCAAAATATGCAGCTGAAAATCACTAGCACTATCTAATTTTTGCAACTAAAATTCAGTAATTAAGCATAGAGTTCATTCATAGATTAAGAAGTCATTCTTTATACAAACAGTTCAACTCGATAGCTGAACTGACCAAAATTTTCCCCAATTGTTGCCAACCACGTACTGAAATAGCTAGTTCAACTATATATACTAGCTAATTTTAAGTACGTTGTACAGTTCCACCACATCTATAGTCAGATGAACTGAACAAAATAGCCCCTAAACACTACTACTATGGAGGGGCTTTGTACTACTTCCGGTAGCCTCTCCTCTGCAGAGCGCGCTCAGTAAGAGGCAGAGGAGGAAGAGCCTACCGACGAGCTAGACAACTGCCATACGGTGCCTGCCGCTGCTGCACCTTCACCGACGCTCACCTCGAATGCCCTCTACTGCTCCAGACGACCCATCTTGAAGTTGTGGTTCTCCTCGTAGATCTCCTCATTCCTCGCCTCTGCGGAGGTGTGTGCTGCGGCCACGGCACCGGTAAGGCTCTTTGCATGCTCAACGAGGCGCTCCTCCTCCTCCAGCAGGAACTCGATGTAGCGTGCAAGGTTGATTACGCATGTGCGGGCCTCCACCTCCACCTCCCACCTTCGAGCGGCGGTGGCGAAGCGGGTGATGACCCTGGCGGTCGATGGTGGGCTGGTGGCCACGTCGGTCGACGAGGGGGTGGCGGCTATGACCACCACCTCCAGCCTTCGGGCTGCGTCGACGGAGCGGGCGATGGCCCTGGCTTTTGACGGTGGTGTGGCAGCCACGGCGGAAGACGGTGGGGTGGTGGCAACGGCAGCCGGCAACAGCTGCCGACGGGCAGCGGCGGCGGAGCATGTGGTGGGTGTTCCGCGCATACCCAACAGGGACGCCACGCGCACTACACTACACCGGGGACTACGCCGCCGCCGTGGTGTAGCCTCCCAGCTGGAGCTATCCTCTTATGATGGCGGAGTGCCTGAGCGACGACGACCGACCGGTGCCACTACGAAAAATACACTTCCGTGATGATACGTGTTTGTCATAGTAGGTCATGTTTTCTGCCATGCATGTACATCCATGACGATTTTATGACAGAATCAAGATAGTCATACATGTGCTGTCATAGAAGTGTTCCATGACAATACCAAAACTTTCATAACGGAAGTGTTAACTTCCATGACGATAAATGGCGCGTCATGGAAGTATTTTCATCAAGGGTAACCAACACGCGGCATCCATCGTAACGGGTCGTCATTAAGCTATCAGGGTTCGATTTTGGATCCAATAACCTATTAACAGCAGCGACCGATGGCGATTTTCCACATGTAAAATTCTCATTGGCCGAAGGAAACACGTGTCAACTCCTCGTTGGGACATATGTCATCCAGCGAGTGGATGAGACGCACCTATCATACGTTGACACGTGGATCATCCCAATAGTGGCCCATTCAGGTCAAAAGGCCATCCCGTTTGACTTGGTCAAAATGTGGCGGGCCAGCCCATGGAAAGCCATTAACGACCTCTTCGCATATAGCCCATTTATAGCCCGCTAACTCACGGCCCGTTATGGCCTATCCAAATCTGGCCCAGTAGCGTCATCTGGGCCGTCCAATATGATCCCAGCCCGGCTGTAACTTCCGGCCCATGTATGGCCCATGACGTCTTTCATCCCATATGAGGCCCTTTGTAACTCTTGGCCCATTAATGGCCCGTGGTGAAACTGGCCCATAATGAATAGTGTATCGCTTTATACCCATTAACGGCCCATTATTCCATTAGGACATTTCCAGCCTGTGTTATCTTTTAGCCTTCTCATGGCCCATTTTTTCTTGGGCTGATTTGCAGCATTCGATTACTTATGGCTTGTTACTGGCCTGTTCCGGTTGTGGGCCAAATTCAGCCTGTGGTAAAGTTGGCCCGCTTGTGGCCCGTTAATCTGTTGGGCCATTTTCTTAGCGTCATCAAATACGGCCGATTAACATCGTCCCGTTGTGGTCAGCCCATGAATGGACGATTCCAACTCTAGCCCGTTTACGGCCCATAATGCGGTCCGTTATTGGCCCATGTTTGGCCAATCGATCATACGACCTGTAGAAGGCCTGTTGATTCTACGGCATGTAGAAGGCCCATTGTTTCTATGCCCCGTAGAAGGCCCATTGTTTCTACGGCCCATAGAATGCCCATGGTCACTACAGTAGATATATAGCCAATGGTTATTGTGGCCTAGTTTTAAAAAATAGGTTATTGTGGCCACTAGCAAGCCGCAGAAAAAGAATAGCACTGACTACAAATAAACAAGACAACAAGGAAATAAATAAGCAAGCAACTAATGCTAGGCTATCATGGCTATTACACATATTACATCCACTAGGCATCAAAGTTCACCACTAGTGCAAATATAGGAAACAAAGCAGCATATCACATACACTGGTTGTCAAAGTTGGCGACCAGTGCAAATAAACGCCACGGAAAAATAAGTCTAGAACTAAAACCACTTCAGAAGATCTCAAGAAACAATATCCTGGGTACCCAACATGCTGGCAAGATGCTTAGCAAGCTTATTAACTTCTTGTTTGGCACTTAAATCCTCCAGCTCTTGCTGTTGCACCAGAACATATGCGTTTGAATTCTGCAGGGACTTCCTCAGTCCTTCGTCTTCCTGTCGCAGCACATCTGATTGATGTCTTTCAACTTGAAGTTGAGACTCAAGAAGCCGAACTGATTCAGGTACAGAGTTCGAAGAGCTTGTGCCAACAGTAGTGGCCAATAACTCAAACACTACATCAAGACAGGACTTTGGGGTTTTCTCACTGTATTCAAGATAGTTTTTATCAGCTTTCTTGGAGACCAACAGGGGTTCCTCACTATCTTGAACCTTATTTGCATTACTTCCTTTACCACTGCACAACGGGGTACTCTTCTCCAATATTTTGTCTGCATTCTAAAAGAGAAGAAACAAGTAGAAACATCACAGATTTACCATGTTGTATATGAAACTCATTTTGGTAAACTAGTTCAGCACTAAGGTGGATAGGATAACAACATGAAACAAACATATATCTATGTACTATGGTCATTGTATGGTCCATATCATTCTAGTGTATGTTGTCCAATCAAGATAGAGACAGTTCAAATCATATCTGTCTAAGACAAAGCAGCATAGACAGAATATAAGTGTGGGAAACCACACAGCATGGCATGGGAACATAACTGTTTATTCAATTGACTCTGAAATCAACATAGAGCAAGTTACAATAGTAAACCAGTTAAAGAAATAGGTTTAAAACATACCTGTTGCGCCATTGGAGTTTCAGTTGCATCCTTCAAATTTGAAATTAGTTGGTATAAGTAAATACAGTAATGCAATAGCAAAGGAGTATGAACCATATCTATGGAAGCTGAGCTGAGAACAATTATTCTTCTGCTTTAAGCATTGAGTTGGGGTTCAGAGTGGTGGTCCTCGTGCTTTGGGAATTGCAGTTGCCTTACTAACTGCTCGTGTTTGGGTGCTCTGTGGTGGAGACGGTGATGTGTCAACTGGAACTGGGTTACTATCTGCTGGGGTTGGGGTTAGAACAGGTGTAGCTGGTTGTCTGTCAAACTTGGTAGGGGTACAATCTGCAAGAGTCTGGGTTATGTGTGGTGGGGCTGGTTCTTGGGCAAGTACAACCGTAGTTCTATCTGTATCGACGGGTAGCACTATCTTTTTTGAAAATCGTGTTTTTACTCCCTTAGATACTGCCATCACCCCCTCCAATTCAAATGGCTGATAAACAAGAAAAGTAATTGAATGTACAGACATTGTATGATAGACAGGTGCAATGGATAGTGGGGAATAAAGGAGGGCATGAAATAATTTACATTTATGTTGTCTAATCAAACAGCATAGCATGACACAATTTCAAATATATGATGGCTAACTAAATAGGATAGCATGACACAATTTCACATATATGATGGCTAACTAAACATGATAGAATGACATAATTCAAAATATGATGACTATGTAAATAGGATGACATGATATAACTATATGATGTGTCTATTATAGTGGTTGGCATGCTATAATTCACATGCATGTCGTCTATGCAAACCAGATGGCATGATATAATTCATGGATAGAATGACAAATCTCAAACTATGATGACCATATAAACATGATGAGATGATATAACTAATATGATGTCTTTATTAAATGGGATGGCATGGCGTAATTCAGATACATGTTGTCTACGTAAACATGATGGCATGATATAATTCAAATACATTATATAATTTATGTACTAATCAAGTAAGCGGCAATCGCATATATGATGTCTAAACTAACCAGATGGCATGCAATATTTTGTATATGATGTAAAAACTAAGCAATGCAAGACAACATATGCATGATATGAGTAATATAACCCAGCCAAGTTTGAGCATACACCTCATGGGGAAAATAGGACTGGTCATCTGTCTCTGAATCCTCCTTTGAGGAGCTATCTGTAACCCGCAAGATATCTGCTTCAGTGATACGTCCATTTTGCATCATGCTTTTATGACAATATTTATTGCATTATGGGCTGTTATTTCACGTTATGTCACAATACTTATGGCTATTCTCTCTTATTTTACAAGGTTTATATGAAGAGGGAGAATGCCGGCAGCTGGAATTCTGGGCTGGAAAAGGAGCAAATATTGGAGGCCTATTCTACGCAACTCCAAAAGTCCTGAAACTCCACGGAATACCTTAAAATAAATAAAGAAAAATCGTCGCCAAAGATGAAGGCCAGGGGGCCCACACCCTGCTCACGAGGGTGCCCCCCCCCCCGGCGCGCCCCCTACCTTGTGGGCCCCCTGGTGGCTCTCCGACGCCCATCTTCTCCTATATGAAGTCTCTCGATGAGAAAAAAATAAGAAGAAACCTTTCGGGACGGGACTCCGCCGCCACGAGGCGGAACCTTGGCAGAACCAATCTAGGGCTCCTGCAGAGCTGTTCTGCCGGGGACACTTCCCTCTGGGAGGGGGAAATCATAACCATCGTCATCACCAACGCTCCTCTCATCGGGAGAGGGCAATTTCCATCAACATCTTCACTAGCACCATCTCATCTCCAAACCCTAGTTCATCTCTTGTATCCAATTCTTGTCTCCAAGTCCGGGATTGGTGCTAGTAGGTTGCTAATAGTGTTGATTACTCCTTGTAGTTGATGCTAGTCGGTTTATTTGGTGGAATATCATATGTTCTGATCCTTTATGCATATTATTACCCCTCTGATTATGAACATGAATATGCTTTGTGAGTATTTACGTTTGTTCCTGAGGACAAGGGAGAACTCTTGCTATTAGTAGTCATGTGAATTTGGTATTCGTTCGATATTTTGATAAGATGTATGTTGTCTAGCCTCTAGTGGTGTTATGTGAACGTCGACTACATAACACTTCACCATTATTTGGGCCTAGAGGAAGGCATTGGAAAGTAATAAGTAGATGATGGGTTGCTAGAGTGACAGAAGCTTAAACCCTAGTTTATGCGTTGCTTTGTAAGGGGCTGATTTGGATCCATATGTTTCATGCTATGGTTAGGTTTACCTTAATAATTTTGTTGTAGTTGCGGATGCTTGCAATAGAGGTTAATCATAAGTGGGATGCTTGTCCAAGTAAGGGCAGTACCCAAGCACCGGTCCACCCACATATCAAATTATCAAAGTACCGAACGCGAATCATATGAGCATGATGAAAACTAGCTTGACGATATTCCCATGTGTCCTCGGGAGCGCTTTTCCTATTATAAGAGTTTGTCCAGGCTTTTCCTTTGCTACAAAAAGGATTGGGCTACCTTGCTGCACTCTATTTACTTTGTTACTTGTTGCTCGTTACAACTTATCTTATCACAAAACTATCTGTTACCACTTATTTCAGTACTTGCAGACAATACCTTGCTAAAAATTGCTTATCATTTCCTTCTACTCCTCGTTGGGTTCGACACTCTTACTTATCGAAAGGACTATGATAGATCCCCTATACTTGTGGGTCATCAAGACTCTTTTCTGACGCGGTTGCCGGGGAGTGAAGCGCCTTTGGTAGGTGGAATTTGGTTAGGAAAATTTTATTTAGTGTGCTGAAATTTTCTGTCACTTGTTACTATGGAAAGTAATTGTCTGAGGGGCTTGTTCGGGGTATCTTCACCTCATCCAGTAGAGCAAAGAGTTGCTCCTCAACCTACTCAACCTACTGAACCTCTTGAAAATGAAACTCCTTTTGAGATTCCTTCGGGTATGATGGAAAAACTGCTAGCTAACACTTTTACAGGAGATGGGATAAAGCATCCTGATGAACATATATGCTATGTGGATGATGTTTGTGGACTATTTAAGCTTGCAGGTATACCCGATGATGTTGTTAAGAAGAAGGCTTTCCCTTTATCTTTAAAGGGAGACGCATTGACATGGTATAGGCTATGTGATGATATGAGATCATGGAACTATAAAAAATTGAAATTGGAATTTCATCAAAAGTATTACCCTATGCATCTTGTTCATCGTGATCGCAATTATATATATAATTTTTGGCCTCGCGAAGGATAAAGCATCGTTCAAGCTTGGGGGAGGCTTAAATCAATGTTATATTCATGCCCCAATCATGAGCTCGCGAGAGAAGTGATTATGCAAAGTTTTTATGCTTGGCTTTCTGATAACAATCGCACCATGCTCGATACTTCTTGTGTTGGCTCTTTTATGATGAAGACTATTGAATTTAGATGGAATTTATTGGATAGAATTAAACGCAACTCTGAAGATTGGGACCTCGAAGAAGGTAAGGAGTCAGGTACGACACCTAAGTTTGATTGTGTTAAATCTTTTATGGATACCGATATTTTCCGTAAGTTTAGCACTAAATATGGACTTGACTCTAAGATAGTAGCTTCTTTCTGTGAATCCTTTGCTACTTATGTTGATCTCCCCAAGGAGAAGTGGTTTAAATATCATCCTCCCATAGAAGTAAAAGTAGTTTCACCTATTAAAGTTGGAGAAAAGATTGTCACTTATAATTATCCTATTGTTCCCACTTCTTATGTTCAGAAACCACCTTTCCCTGTTAGAATGAAGGATCATGCTAAAGCTTCAACTGTTGTTCGTAAAAGCAATATTAGAACTTATACACCTCCTGAGCAAGTAAAAGTAGAACCTAATATTGCTATTGTTAAAGATCTCTTGTCTGATAATATTGATGGGCATGTTATTCAATTCTGTGGTGAAACTGCCAGAATTGCTAAACCTTGTGCTAGAGATAAACATAGACCTGTGGTAGGCGTGCCTGTTATTTCTGTTAAAATAGGAGATCATTGTTATCATGGCTTGTGTGATATGGGTGCTAGTGCTAGTGTGATACCAATTGACTTATATAAAGAAATTATGCATGATATTGCACCTGCTGAGTTAGAAGATATTGATGTCACAATTAAACTTGCCAATAGAGATACTATATCTGCAATGGGCATTGTTAGAGATGTTGAAGTCTTGTGTGGGAAAACCAAATATCCCGCTGATTTTCTTGTCCTTGGTTCTCCACAAGATAGCTTTTGTCCCATTATATCTGGTAGACCCTTCTTGAATACTGTTAATGCTAAGATAGACTGCGAAAAGAATGTTGTTACTATTGGCTTGGATGATATGGTTCATGACTTTAATTTCTCTAAATTTAGTAAACAACATCGTGAGGAAGAATCGCCTAGTAAGGATGAAATTATTGCTCTTTCTTCTATTGCTGTACCTCCTAGTGATCCTTTAGAACCGTATTTACTAGATGATGAAAATGATATGTTCATGAATGAAAGAAGGGAAATAGATGAAGTATTCTTTAAACAGGAACCTATTCTGCAACACAATTTGCCTGTTGAAATCCTAGGGGATCCTCCTCCACCCAAGGGCGATCCCATGTTTGAGCTTAAACCGTTGCCTGATAATCTTAAATATGCTTATCTTGATGAAAAGAAAATATATCATGTTATTATTAGTGCTAACCTTTCAGAGCATGAAGAAGAAAGATTATTGAAAACTCTGAAGAAGCACCGTGCCGCTATTGGATATACTCTGGATGATCTTAAGGGCATCAGTCCCACTCTATGTCAACATAAAATAAATTTGGAAGCAGATGCCAAACCAGTTCATGATCCTCAACGACGTCTGAATCCTAAAGTGAAGGGAGTGGTAAGAAAAGAAATACTTAAGCTTCTGGAGGCAGGTATAATTTATCCCGTTGCTGATAGTCAGTGGGTAAGTCATGTCCATTGTGTCCCTAAGAAGGGAGGTATTACTGTTGTCCCTAATGATAAAGATGAATTGATCCCGCAAAGAATTATCACAGGCTATAGGATGGTAATTGATTTCCGCAAATTAAATAAAGTTACTAAGAAAGATCATTACCCCTTACCTTTTATTGATCAAAAGCTAAGGATCAATCAAAGACTACTTTTACATGCCCTTTTGGTACTTTTGATTATAGACGTATGCCTTTAGGTTTATGTAATGCATGTGCTACCTTTCAAAGATGCATGATGGCTATATTCTCTGACTTTTGCGAAAAGATTTGTGAGGTTTTCATGGATGACTTTTCCGTCTATGGTTCCTCTTTTGATGATTGCTTGAGCAATCTTGCTCGAGTTTTGCAGAGATGTGAAGAAACTAATCTTGTCTTGAATTGGGAAAAGTGCCACTTTATGGTTAATGAAGGTATTGTCTTGGGGCACAAAGTTTCTGAAAGAGGTATTGAAGTTGATAAGGCCAAGGTTGATGCTATTGAAAAGATGCCATGTCCCAAGGACATCAAAGGTATAAGAAGTTTCCTTGGTCACGCCGGATTTTATAGTAGGTTCATTAAGGACTTCTCAAAAATCTCTCAGCCTCTGACTAATTTATTACAAAAAAGATGTACCATTTGTCTTTGATGATGACTGTGTAGAAGCATTTGAAATACTTAAGAAATCATTAGTCTCCGCACCTATTGTTCAGCCACCGGATTGAAATTATGTGTGATGCTAGTGATTATGTTGTAGGTGTTGTTCTAGGGAAAAGAGTTGATAAGAAATTAAATGTTATTCATTATGCTAGTAAGACTCTAGACAATGCTCAAAGAAATTATGCTACTACCGAAAAGGAACTTTTAGCAGTTGTATTTGCTTGTGATAAATTCAGACCCTATATTGTTGATTCTAAAGTAACTATTCACACTGATCATGCTGCTATTAAATATCTTATGGAAAAGAAGGATGCAAAACCTAGACTTATGAGATGGGTTCTCTTGCTGCAAGAATTTGATTTGCATATTGTTGATAGAAAGGAAGCTGAGAACCCCGTTGCAGACAACTTATCTAGGTTAGAGAATGTTCTTGATGACCCACTACCTATTGATGATAGCTTTCCTGATGAACAATTAAATGTCATAAGCACTTCTCGTAGCACTCCTTGGTATGCTGATTATGCTAATTACATTGTTGCTAAATTTATACCACCTAGCTTCACATACCAACAAAAGAAAAAGTTTTTCTACGACTTGTGACATTACTTTTGGGATGACCCACATCTTTATAAAGAAGGAGTAGATGGTGTTATTAGACGTTGTGTACCTGAGCATGAACAGGAACAGATCCTACGCAAGTGTCACTCCGAAGCTTATGGAGGACACCATGCTGGAGATAGAACTGCACATAAGGTATTGCAATCTGGTTTTTATTGGCCTACTCTCTTCAAGGATGCCCGTAAGTTTGTTTTGTCTTGCGATGAATGTCAAAGAATTGGTAATATTAGTAGACGTCGAGAAATGCCTATGAACTATTCACTTGTTATTGAACCATTTGATGTTTGGGGCTTTGATTATATGGGACCTTTTCCTGCCTCTAATGGTTACACACATATTTTAGTTGTTGTTGATTACGTTACTAAGTGGGTAGAAGCTATTCCAACTAGTAGTGCTGATCATAACACTTCTATTAAAATGCTTAAGGAAGTTATTTTTCCAAGGTTTGGAGTCCCTAGATATCTTATGACTGATGGTGGTTCATGATGGGGTCATGTACCTAGGGTAGGGTCACAGACCTGATCTAAGTACCCTGCCCAAGGACACCCTTAGAAGAGGTCACCTTCTAGTCGACCAACGAGGGACTCACTCGACTGACTTGAAGGACTCGACCACGAAGACTCACTCGACTACCAGAAGGTCAAAAGGCACTCTGCACTGCAACGGCCTGTAGTTAAGTAGACTTTATGATAGTTAAGACACTTTATGTGGGACGTTACCAGTAACGCCCCGGACTAAATACACCTTAAACCCTTCATTACGTGGGCTGGCTGGGGTCCTGGCGCACTCTATATAAGCCACCCCCCTCCACAGGCAGAGGGGTTCGGCATCCTGTAACTCATATACACATAATCCACTCGACCGCCTCCGGGCTCCGAGACGTAGGGCTTTTACTTCCTCCGAGAAGGGCCTGAACTCGTACATCTCTTGTGTTTACAACCTCTCCATAGCTAGGACCTTGCCTCTCCATACCTACCCCCCACTCTACTGTCAGACTTAGAACCACGACAGTTGGGGCCCACCGTGGGGCCGGTGTTTTAGCAATTTTGTGGAGAAGTTGCGGTTCTTCCGAGTACTTTCATCATGATGACTGCTGGAGTTTTGGTTGAGGGTCGAGAGATCCGTCTCGGTGCTCTCACCTTCGTCGCCGACGACTCCGCCTGGCTCCAGGAGGCTCCACTCGACGTCGATGCGCTCCCCGTCCGCGGTGCGACGCATTTTCGCGCATGTGTCCGCGGCGTTCTGCTGCGGCAACCGTCGACCCCGTATCGGTCGACTCCCCCATCGACCACCCTCCCGGTCTCCCACCAGCGCAAGCACTCGGGCCGGTCGAGGCTTCAGCGGTGGGTGAGGCACGCGGTGGCTCGTCAGACGGCCACCACTCAAGTTGCGGCAATCGAGCCCGACGAATCTCTCTACGGCCTGTTCGATCTGTCGACTGGCTCCGTAGAGACTGCATCCGAGTGCGATAGCAGTGATCCAGCGGCGGAAATCCTGATGGTCGACGGGCCCCGCAGTCCCCCTGGCTTCGCCCGTGATGGTGGGGCAGGCGACGGAGGCGACCCCGCACGAGACCACGAAGAGTACCAGCCCGAGCCACTCGACTCTCTGCAAAGAGAGGAACTTCGCCGCAGGAACGTGGATGTCCTGCGTACTCCCATCGCAGGAGAAACCCCCGAGGCTCACGCCTTGGAGGAGGCTCGTTTAGCCAATTTGGCCGAACGCACTCGACTGGAGAATCTTCAGCGAGCACTCGACGAGCGCGCGCGGCAACGAGTTCCCGACACCAGTCGACGTCAACTCTTCCCGCCGACTCAGGTATATCGAACCCCAATCCAGAATTTAGCAGCTACGACCCGTATAGCAGAGTCCATCCAGCCCTCTCAGTCGGAAGCTGGCAGAGGCTTGATGCAGATCAGGGATCTGCTCCGGGCAGCAGGAGATCAGAATTCGGCCGTGTCGCAGTCGCGCAACAGAATTCACAGTCGATCCGTCGCTGCGAATACGGTTCAGCCGGCTCACAGCCCCAGATCGCCTCCACGGCGTGAAGGGCGCGAGAATCGGCGAGACCAATATGGTGACCGACTCGACCGAGATGATAGGCGTCGAGTTCCCAATTCCCCTCCGAGGGGTGGGTCTTACGCTCCTCGGCAGCAAGATGACAGACGTCAGCTCAGTGCGGGGCGAAGAGTTCCAGTCGACCCCAGAGAACCAGGCTTTGACGCGCGATCCATTATCGTGCAAGGCTTAGTCGACTGGAACAGAGCCCATCGAGGTGGACTCGACAGAGATGCGCCCACAAGCAGTCGAGTGCATGTTTCTGGTCCTAAATGTTTCAGCAGAGCTATCAGAGCCGCAGTTATCCCTCCCAATTTCAGGTTGGCAACAGGAGTCAGCAAGTTCACTGGTGAGTCTAAGCCTGAAACTTGGCTTGAGGACTACCGAGTGGTGGTTCAGATTGGTGGTGGGAACGACGAGGTGGCCATGAAGCATTTGCCCCTCATGCTGGAAGGTTCTGCCAGGGCATGGTTGACTCAATTACCTCCTAGCAGCATTTACATTGGGAAGATCTGTCCCGAGTGTTCATCAGAATGTTTGAAGGAACTTGCAAGCGACCGGCTGGATTGACGGAGCTGCAAGTCTGCGTGCAGAAGAACAATGAGACTCTCAGGGAGTATATTCAGAGATGGATCACTTTGCACCATACTGTGGAGAATGTGTCTGATCATCAGGCAGTCTGCGCCTTTAAGGATGGTGTCAAGAATAGAGAATTGAGTTTGAAATTTGGTCGAACCGGTGACATGACCTTGAGTCGGATGATGGAGATTGCTACCAAGTACGCCAACGGCGAAGAAGAAGACCGACTCCGAAGAGGCAAGCACAAGCCGAGTCAGTCGGAAAAGGGAGACACCAGTCGGAAACAGAAGCGGAAGGCTGAACCGGCAGCTCCTGGAGAGGCTCTGGCCGTGACTCAGGGAAAGTTTAAAGGGAAACCAAAAGGATCCTGGAACCCTAAGAAGGTAAAGGATAAGGAAGGGAATGACGTGATGGATATGTCGTGTCACATCCACACGAAGAAAGACGAAGAGGGGAATATCATCTACCCGAAGCATACCACTCGCCAATGTCGACTCCTGATCCAGCAGTTTCAGGGAAAACAGTCTAAGGACAAGGAGAAGGAGTCGGACAAGCCCGCAGACAAGGAGGACAGTGAGGGAGGATATCCACATATCAACTCCACTCTGATGATCTTTGCAGATGTGGAAAGCAAGAGTCGATTGAAAGTCATTAACCGAGAGGTGAACATGGTCGCCCCAGCAAAAGCAAATTATCTGAGATGGTCCCAAACACCCATCACATTCGACCAATCTGATCACCCGACTCATATTGCCACCCCTGGGAGGCAAGCTTTGGTGGTCGATCCAGTTGTCGAAGGCACTCGACTGACAAAAGTGCTGATGGACGGTGGTAGTGGGCTGAATTTGTTGTATGCAGACACGCTGAAAGGAATGGGCATTCCGATGTCCCGACTGAGCACCAGTAACATGAGCTTTCATGGAGTTATACCAGGGAAGAAAGCCGAGTCACTCGACCAAATAGCTCTAGACGTGGTGTTTGGTGATTCGAAACATTTTCGCAAAGAGAAGTTGACGTTTGAGGTCGTGGATTTTCAGAGTGCATAGCATGCCATTTTGGGGAGACCAGCTTATGCACGGTTCATGGCTCGACCATGTTACGTGTACCTCAAATTGAAGATGCCCGGCCCCAAAGGAGTGATCACTGTCACCGGTGATCGGAAATAGGCAGAAGAGTGCTTTCAGAAGGGCTCAAAGATTGCCGATTCCCAGGTGACAGCGGTCGAGTTCGAAGAATACAAGAAAAACGCAGATCCGAGTGATTTGCTGCGATCCAAGAAACCCGCCACAGAATCTGCATTTCAGTCGTCCGGTGAGACAAAGCCTGTTCACATTCACCCGACCGACCCCAATGCAGCTCCGACCCACATCTCCACAACACTCGACCCGAAATAGGAAGAAACGCTCATCCAGTTCCTCCGTGAGAACTGGGACATTTTTGCATGGAAGCCCGCTGACATGCCAGGTGTTCCCAGGGGACTGGCTGAGCATCGCCTAAGAGTCGACTCATCTGCAAAACCAGTCAAAGAGCATCTTCGGCGGTCCGCCGTCCAGAAGAGAAAAGCCATTGGTGAGGAAGTGGCTCGACTGTTGGCGGCAGGGTTTATCCGAGAGATATACCACTCCGAGTGGCTCGCTAATGTTGTCATGGTTCCTAAGAAGGACAAATCGCTCCGAATGTGCATTGATTTCAAGCACATCAACCGGGCCTGCCCGAAAGATCATTTTCCTCTCCCTCGCATAGATCAAATTGTTGACTCGGCCGCGGGATGCGAGAGACTGTCTTTTCTAGACGCCTACTCCGGGTACCACCAGATCCGTCTGTACGGACCCGACGAGGAAAAAACAGCTTTCATCACTCCATTCGGGTGCTTCTGCTATATCACCATGCCATTCGGCCTCAAGAATGCCGGAGCCACATTTATGCGAATGATTCAAAAGTGTCTTCTCACTCAAATCAGTCGGAATGTGGAAGCGTATATGGATGATATCGTCGTCAAGTCACGAAAAGGTTCCGACCTGCTCGCTGACCTCGCCGAAACATTTGCCAACCTCAGAAGGTATGATATCAAGCTCAATCCATCAAAGTGCACATTTGGAGTTCCTGGTGGCAAGTTACTCGGTTTTATCGTTTCCGAGCGAGGAATCGACGCTAATCTAGAGAAGATCGGCACTATTCTCCGAATGAAACGCCCTGTGCGAGTGCACGATGTCCAGAAGCTTACTAGATGCTTGGCCGCATTAAGTCGATTCATCTCACGACTCGGTGAAAAGGCATTGCCTCTTTACCAACTGATGAAGAAGGCAGACAAGTTCGAGTGGACTCTAGAAGCTGATGCAGCGTTTGCCGAGCTAAAAGCTCTGCTCTCCACCCAGCCGGTGCTTGCTGCTCCAATCAGCAAAGAGCCTCTGCTACTCTATATCGCAGCCACAGGACAAGTCGTCAGTACTGTGCTTACGGTCGAGCGGGAAGAAGAAGGAAAAGCTCTCAAAGTTCAGCGCCCAGTGTATTATTTGTCTGAAGTCTTGACTCCATCCAAGCAGAGATATCCTCATTATCAGAAGCTTGTGTATGGAATATACATGACCACAAAGAAGGTTGCTCATTATTTCTCTGATCATTCCATCACAGTCGTCAGCGACGCTCCACTATCAGAGATTTTGCACAACAGAGATGCAACTGGTCGAGTGGCTAAATGGGCGATTGAACTTCTTCCCCTTGATATCAAGTTTGAGGCAAAGAAAGCCATTAAGTCCCAGGCAATAGCAGATTTTCTCGCCGAGTGGATTGAACAGCAGCAGCCGACTGAAGTTCACTTGGAGCATTGGACCATGTTCTTTGATGGCTCTAAGATGTTGAATGGTTCCGGGCCTGGGGTTGTCCTGGTTTCCCCCAGAGGAGATAAGCTCAGATATGTGCTCCAGATTCACTTTGATTCCTCCAACAATGAGGCAGAATATGAGGCCCTCTTATACGGATTGCGCATGGCCATTTCACTCGGCGTCCGTCGCCTGATGGTCTATGGCGACTCAGATTTAGTGGTCAACCAAGTGATGAAGGAGTGGGACGTGAGAAGCCCAGCCATGACTGGATATTGCAGTGCAGTGAGGAAGCTGGAGAAGAAGTTCGAGGGGTTGGAACTCCATCATATACCCCGACTGAA
The DNA here is from genome assembly GCF_002162155.2 of Triticum dicoccoides. Lineage (NCBI taxonomy): Eukaryota > Viridiplantae > Streptophyta > Magnoliopsida > Poales > Poaceae > Triticum > Triticum dicoccoides. The sequence continues at coordinate 110,346,765 of NC_041385.1, read as the reverse complement.
AAATCAAGCAGCTGATGATCTAGCAAAGATAGGTTCCAAGAGAGAAGCCATTCCGAGTGGTGTGTTCTTGGAGCATATACACACTCCGTCAGTCAAAGAAGATCCTTTCACCGAAGAAGCTCCACAGCCCAAGAGTGCCACAGATCGGACTGAGGTTGAAGTCCCAGCAGTGGTCGACTTGGTCATGGAGGTCTTGGTGGTCATTCCCGACTGGACAGTTCCATATATCGCGTATATCCTGAGAAAAGAGCTCCCAGAGGATGAGGAAGAGGCTCGACAGATCGTCCGTCGATCTAAGGCCTTTACTGTAATCAAAGGACAATTATACAGAGAAAGCGCGACTGGAGTTGGTCAGAAGTGCATAACACCAGAAGAAGGTCGAATCATCCTCAATGATATCCACTCGGGAACCTGTGGTCATCATGCATCCTCTCGGACCATCGTGGCCAAAGCATACCGAGCCGGATTTTACTGGCCAAAGGCGAATGAGATGGCAAAGGAAATAGTGGATAAGTGCGAGGGATGTCAGTTCTACTCGAATATGTCGCACAAGCCTGCATCGGCTCTGAAGACCATCCCACTCGTCTGGCCTTTCGCAGTATGGGGGTTGGACATGGTCGGTCCTTTGAGAACAGGGCGAAGTGGCTTCACGCATGTACTGGTGGCAGTCGACAAATTCACCAAGTGGATTGAGGCTAAACCAATCAAGAACCTTGACGCCGGTGCTGCTGTTAGCTTCATCAGGGAACTAATATTCAGATATGGAGTCCCGCACAGCATCATTACGGATAATGGGTCGAACTTTGACTCGGAGGAATTCAGAGATTGCTGTTACTCTCAAGGCACACGAGTCGACTACGCTTCAGTCGCTCTTCTGCAGTCGAATGGACAAGCAGAGCGAGCCAATGGCCTGATTCTCAAGGGATTGAAACCCCGACTGATGCGTGATCTCAAGCATGCAGCTGGAGCTTGGGTCGACGAACTTCCCTCGGTGCTTTGGGGACTGCGGACCACACCTAATCGGTCGACCGGAAGAACTCCATTCTTCTTGGTCTACGGAGCTGAAGCAGTCTTACCGAGTGATCTTCTCCACAATGCTCCTCGAGTCGAAATCTACAACGAAGCAGAAGCTGAACAAGCGCGACAGGACGTAGTCGACCTTTTAGAGGAAGAAAGGGAGATGGCTCTGATCCGGTCGACCATCTACCAACAAGATTTGCGTCGTTTCCACGCCAGAAATGTGAGGGGTCGAGACTTCCAGGAAGGAGATTTAGTTCTCCGAGTGGATCAGAAGAAACAACACAAGCTTGCCCCTTCTTGGGAAGGACCCTTCATCGTCACCAAGGTTCTCCACAACGGGGCGTACCGCCTTTACAACGTCGAGCATAATATCGACGAGCCCCGAGCTTGGAACGCGGAACTACTCCGCCCATTTTTCACTTAAGTTTAATCACTCGGATGAGTTGCAATAAAGTACTTCTGTAGTCCATGGACCTCAAGATAATAGTGTCATAGTTCCTCCATAATTTTTGTCACTTTTTATTTTGTCCAATAAAATTTCCCCTCAGTGGGTGACTTAGCCGCGAATCCGTTTCGCCTAAGTTTGTAAAAATCCTCCGAGTGGTGAGTCAGACTCCCACTCGGAGGATTAGCTGCGAATCCGTTTTGCCTAAGATTAAATAAAATCTTACCGAGTGGTAAGCCAGACTTCCACTCGGAGGCTTAGCTGCGAATCCGTTTCGCCTAAGATTAAATAAAATCCTACCGAGTGGTAAGCCAGACTTCCACTCGGAGGCTTAGCTGCAGTCCAAGTACTCGCCTAAGTTATGAAAAATCCTACCGAGTGGTAAGCCAGACTTCCACTCGGAGGCTTAGCTGCAGTCCAAGTACTCGCCTAAGTTATGAAAATCCTACCGAGTGAAGAGCAAACCTCTCACTCGGGGGCTTAGCTGCAGCCCAGTGCTCACCTAAGTTGTCAAAAATCCTACCGAGTGAGGAGCAAACCTCTCACTCGGGGGCTTAGCTGCAGCCCAGCGCTCGCCTAAGTTATCAGAAATCCTACCGAGTGAAGAGCAAACCTCTCACTCGGAGGCTTAGCTGCAGTCCAAGTACTCGCCTAAGTTATCAAAATTCCTACCGAGTGAAGAGCAAACCTCTCACTCGGAGGCTTAGCTGCAGTCCAAGTACTCGCCTAAGTTATCAAAATTCCTACCGAGTGAAGAGCAAACCTCTCACTCGGGGGCTTAGCTGCAGCCCAGCGCTCGCCTAAGTTATCAGAAATCCTACCGAGTGAAGAGCAAACCTCTCACTCGGAGGCTTAACTGCAGCCCAGTGCTCGCCTAAGATATAGAAATCCTACCGAGTGAAAGGCAAACCTCTCACTCGGGAGGCTTAGCTACAGCCCAGCGCTCACCTAAGTGGACTAAGGAATAAGTCGATTGCAGTAAGCGCCCCGCTTTGAACCTGCAAAAGACATTTCGAGCCAAAAGCAATCATATTCAAACACCAAATTCAAGTTCGGATCGATACCTAAAGGAACCTAAAGTGCTCAGGTGCTAAGCCCGTTAAGGTTTATCGGTTACAACTCCACTCGGCATACCGAGGCAAATTTAAAGCGTCGAGTTTAGAAGAAGTTTTTTACCCCTCCTGTGGAGGACTAGAAGGTGCAACAAACTCATCAAGATCAATTCCATCTGCGATCCGAGTGGCAGCCACAAGGAAAGTTTCCATAAAGGACCTGAAGTCGTGTTTCTTGGTGTTGGCCACCCGGAGGGCCGCCAGCTTGTCTTCTCACGCATATTTGCAGTGGACTCGGGCCAGACACAGAGCAACATCTGCACCGCACCGAGCCGAGGACTTTTTCCACTCCTGCACTCGACCAGGGATCGTGTTCAAGCGAGCCATCAGCGACTCGAGGTCGTTCTGAAGTGTCTCCCCGGGCCAGAGCGTCGAGTCGATGCGAGATGTGGCGACCTTCAGCCTTGCAAGATAGTCCACGACAGCTGCAACACGGGACTCCAGTCGGAAAACATTCATGGCAACTTCGTCATCCATCGGAGAATTGACGGGGTCAAGGTTTGGTTCCAGCCGGCTAGTTTCTTCTTCAAAGTTTTGACAAAATTCTGCAAGGACGATAACCGAGTCAAGGCGATGGTCGAATGGAAAAACCACGGTTGGAAATGATCGCCGAGCATAGAGATTTACCTTCAAGCATAAGAAACAGCTTCTTGGCAAGACCATTCAGGAAGGCCTCCAGATCTTTTTTCTTCCCAAGAGCAGCTTTCAGATTGGCATTTTCTTGCTCAAGCTTGGCGACTGAAGCTAACTTCTCGTCGGCAAGCTTGATCTTCTCAGCTAGTTCAAGGTCCTTCTTCCGTTGGGCCTCCCTCACCTTACCTGCAAGTTACAGCAAGATCAAATTTTGAAACAAATAAAGGGAAAAAGCAGTCGTCAAGGTCTCACCAAACATACCTTCGGTCTCCTCCTTTGCCTTCGTCAGATTCTCCTGAACCAGCTTCAAATTCAGCTCGAGCTGAATGTGCTTGTTTTCCAGCTCAGAGTAGCGAGCCACAAGATCACAGGAGTTCTGCGAAGAACCAATCGACTAAAATGTCAAATATAATTCACTTCCGAGTGAAAAAGGAAAAAATCACGCGTTTCTAAGACTACAGCCGAATACAAGCATTCGACCGTAGTCTCGGGGACTACACCCAGTGGGTGCAGTCAGCGTGCCCCCACTAATCGACCAGTCGAAGACAGAGTCGACCAGTCGACCGGTTTGCGAAATCCAGTCGCCTTAGTCGAATGACGGAAAGACTAAAATTATAAAGCCTAAGGCCGACTGCCCGCAGTCGACCTTAGCCTTGGGGACTACACCCAGTGGGTGCACTCAGCGTGCCCCCACCGGTTTGCGAAATCCAGTCGCCTTAGTCGAATGACGGAAAGACTGAAATTATAAAGCCTAAGGCCGACTGCCCGCAGTCGACCTTAGCCTTGGGGACTACACCCAGTGGGTGCACTCAGCGTGCCCCCACCGGTTTGCGAAATCCATTCGACATAGTCGAATGACGGAAAGACTGAAATTATAAAGCCTAAGGTCGACTGCCCGTAGTCGACCTTAGCCTTGGGGACTACACCCAGCGGGTGCACTCAGCGTGCCCCCGCTAACACGGAGTTTAACTCGACACACCCACTGGGTGACTACTATAAATTCTGGAAAGAAAAGTTTCTGATAGCATATCCTAACAGAACAAATGGTGGTCGACTGACCTGAACATTGCGTTGGAGGGCGGAACTGGCGTCGTAAGCTGCCTGGCTCGCATCCCGGATGGTCTTCAACTGCTCCATCATGATCCCTGCCTGGCGTATTGCCTCCTTCGCTGCGCCAGCTTGGTCCTCTGGGACGTGGTGCGTCGTGAAGAGGGAGGGCTGCGGAGCACTCGTCAGTGGATCTGCGAAGGACACGGTGTGTCGAGTGGTGTTCCCCTCCTCCGCGACCAGAGCCTCAGGCACCGTCACATCCTGGGTCACCTTGCTGGCAGACGCTTTCCTACTCCTTCTGTACTTCAGCGGTTCCTCATCTTCATCATCATCAGGGAGAGTGATTACAACATTGGATGGAGCTACAGAAAAGAATCAGGATTAGATCATGAGTCAGTCGACTAAAGACAGTGTTAAGAATATAGTACCAGGTTTTGAGGTTGCTGCGTCCTCCATCTCATGGTCGTCAGCCCGGGCCGAGGTCTCAGAAGTAGCAGCACTGCAACTCCAAAGAGTCAGTCGGCTAACTCCAGCGCCAACCAGAGATAAAGTTCACACAAAACAAGAAGACGTAAGCAACATGATTACCCTGATATGGTGGGGATGGACACCTTCATCTTCGGCAGGTGCTTGGTCGGCTTCGACGGGGCCGCCCTGGGCTGCTTCGGTGCCTTTTCAGTCGGCGCCGGAGAGGTGGTCCGGGGGCGCTTGGTCGACTGTGTAACAGTCGCGAACCCCTCGCCGCGTTCAGCCGCAGGGTCATGGACAAGTTTCGACCGCCTTTCCGAGCGCGATGGTGCGACCTCCTCCTACTCCTCCTCTTCCCCGTCCTCATCGTCATCATCATCATCGTCATCGTCATCATCATCGGCCTCGGCGGCGTCCGAGTCCCACTCCTCCTCCTGGCTCTCGCCCCCGCTCGCTTCTCCATCCTCGGTCGGAGCCTGCGCTCCGTTGGGCATCGAGTACAGTTCAGTGAGGGTCTGAGGGACAACAAGACAAAGATCAGTCGACCGATCGGCAGAGAAAGCAGAAATAAAATACGACGAGAATACAACGGGAAGTGGGGCAGACATGCCTTGTTTGGGTCACTGTGGCAGTCGAGTGGAGGAATCCTTCTGGCCCCGCGAGGGTTGTCCTTGTTCCCAGTAACAGCGGCCATCCACCTTTCCAGAGTGGCATCGTCGACTGCTTCTGGATTGACCCGAGTCACATCCTCAGTCCCACAGTACAACCACATGCAATGGCTCCGGAACTGAAGAGGCTGGATTCGGCGCCTAAGGAAAACTTCCAAGAGATCCATGCCTGTCACTCCCTCCCGAACCAACTGAACTACGCGCTCCATCAACATCTTCACATCAGCTTTCTCCTCCGGAATCAGCTTCAGAGAGGAGGGCTTGTTCACTCGGTCCATGGTAAATGGAGGGAGTCCACTCGACTGCCCCGGTGTCGACTCATCCTGGCAGTAGAACCAGGTCGACTGCCAGCCTCTGACTGACTCGGGAAATGTCATGGCTGGGAAGGTGCTCTTGTTTCTCACCTGGATCCCCAGACCTCCACACATTTGGACCACTCGGGTTCTTTCGTCGCCTGGACTCGCCTTCTTCACAGTTTGAGAGCGACATGTGAATATGTGCTTGAACAAGCCCCAGTGCGGTCGACAGCCCAGAAAACTCTTGCACATGGACACAAACGCGGTAAGATAGGCGATAGAATTCGGGGTGAAGTGGTGGAGTTGCGCTCCAAAAAAGTTCAAGAAACCACGGAAGAAAATGCTCGGCGGCAAAGAGAATCCGTGGTCGACATGGGTAGCCAGAAGCACGCACTCACCCTCTTCCGGCTGGGGCTGCCACTCTTTCCCCGGAAGCCTCGCAGCTTCATGGGGGATCAGGCCCTCGTTGGCCATGTCGAGGAGATCCTTCTCCGTGATGGTCGACTGGATCCAATCTCCCTGGACCCAGCCTTTCGGTAGGCGGGATCTGGACGAAGACCCACCACGGCTGGTGGATCTCCCCTTCGCCTTCTCCGTCGCCGATGCTTTCTTCGCACGCTCCAGCGCTGCCGTCTTCTCCTTGACCATGGCTTCCGGCGGGGCGCGTGAGGAGAAGTGGTGTGGAGGCGAGAGCGAGCGCGTTGGGCGGAGACGAAGGAGGCAGAGAGAGAATGCTGAGGCACTGTTCAAAAAACCCTCGCCGGGCGCATTTATAAGATCCATTCCGAGTGGATGACAGGTGGGCCCGGCAGATCTAATCATATCCTGGAACTGTTACGCGGGCGGGATACGTGGCGAAGAAAGCGGCACGGGGATCGAGGCGTCTATGTCCCGTCCCATCCGAACGCAGCGGTCCACTCCGCTTCGCGCGTTTCCCCAAATTTCGCATCCCGCGGAATCCGCGAACGGCAGATCGGTCTGTCAGGTGCGGGATTTCCTGCGATCCGTCGCTCGGAAATCGACGAGGCCCGAAAGATCACTCGACGAAAGAAAAGAATGGATCGAGTCGACTGAAGACAAGTTGCTCACTATCAACGAAGAGATTCTCTGGTTCAGAACAACGCACGACCAGTGTGCAAAGGTTAATCGGAAACAGCATCAACTCCTCCGTCACGCAAAGCCTCAATCCATCCGGGGGCTAATGATGGGGTCATGTACCTAGGGTAGGGTCACAGACCTGATCTAAGTACCCTGCCCAAGGACACCCTTAGAAGAGGTCACCTTCCAGTCGACCAACGAGGGACTCACTCGACTGACTTGAAGGACTCGACCACGAAGACTCACTCGACTACCAGAAGGTCAAAAGGCACTCTGCACTGCAACGGCCTGTAGTTAAGTAGACTTTATGATAGTTAAGACACTTTATGTGGGACGTTACCAGTAACGCCCCGGACTAAATACACCTTAAACCCTTCATTACGTGGGCTGGCTGGGGTCCTGGCGCACTCTATATAAGCCACCCCCCTCCACAGGCAGAGGGGTTCGGCATCCTGTAACTCATATACACATAATCCACTCGACCGCCTCTGGGCTCCGAGACGTAGGGCTTTTACTTCCTCCGAGAAGGGCCTGAACTCGTACATCTCTTGTGTTTACAACCTCTCCATAGCTAGGACCTTGCCTCTCCATACCTACCCCCCACTCTACTGTCAGACTTAGAACCACGACAGTTCACACTTTATTCATGGTGTTTTCCGTATAATTCTTGCTAAATATGACGTTAATCATAGGATTGCATCTCCTTATCACCCGCAATCTAGTGGTCAAGTAGAATTGAACAATAGAGAGCTCAAATTAATTTTGTAAAAGACTGTTAATAGGTCTAGAAAGAATTGGTCTCAAAAACTTGATGATGCATCATGGGCCTATAGAACTGCATATAAAAATCCTATGGGTATGTCTCCGTATAAAATGGTTTATAGAAAAGCTTGTCACTTACCTCTCGAACTAGAACATAAGGCATACTGGGCTATTAAAGAGCTCAACTATGATTTCAAACTTGCCCGTGAGAAGAGGTTATTTGATATTAGCTCACTTGATGAAGGGAGAACCCAAGCTTATGAAAATGCCAAGTTGTTTAAAGAAAAGGTTAAAAGATGGCATGAACAAAGGATACAAAAGCGTGAGTTTAATGTAGGTGATTATGTATTGCTATACAACTCTCGTTTAAGATTTTTTGCAGGAAAACTTCTCTCTAAATGGGAAGGTCCTTACGTTATCGAGGAGGTCTATCGTTCCGGTGCCATAAAAATCAACAACTTCATAGGCACAAATCTGAAGGTGGTAAACGGTCAAAGAATCAAACACTATATCTCAGGTAATCCTATAAATGTTGAAACCAATATTATTGAAACCGTAACCCCGGAGGAATACATAAAGGACACTTTCCAGAACGTTCCAGACTCCGAAAAGGAATAGGTATGTGGTACGGTAAGTAAACCGACTCCAAAACAATTTTAAGGCAATATTTCTCCATTTTGGAATATTTAGAAAAACAGAAAAATAAGTAGCAGTCCGGGGAGGACACGAGGCCTCCACGAGGGTGGAGGGCGCGCCCTACCCCCCTGGGCGCGCCCCCCTACCTCGTGAGCACCTCGTGTGCCCTCCGGACTCCGTTTCCTTGCATGATACGTATTTTGGTCGGTAAAAATTCATTATATATACTCCCGAAGGTTTTGACTCCCGTATCACGCAAATATCCTCTGTTTTCATTTCGAGTTGTTTCTGTTGTAGACTAAAGCAAGATGTCTTCTCAAGAGTCAGTCGGGGAGAGTCGGGTATCTAACCCGGCACCGGAACCAAGGGCAAACAGCGATGCTGACCACTTTGGGCCGGCAACAGAGGAAGAGATGGAGGCTGACCTGATGAGAGTAGATGCCATGGAAGATCAAGAAGTCACCTCTCGCCTCCGAGCTGGGTTTACGATGGGGGAACTACAGAGCTCAGCTATTCCAAACTCGGTTATCCCTTTCAATGTTAAATTTCTTTCCTATGAAAATATGAGGAGGAGTGTCTCTTGTTCTTCCGCAGCTATGCAACATCCTTGGGTTCAAGGAGCTTTAGCCGTTACAGGGAAGCTTCGTAAGGAAATAATGGACCTCAAGGAGCAAGTCAATAAGCTCGAGGAGGAGAACCGTATTCTGAGGGGAATCATCGCCAAGAATATTACTCCAACAACAAAGAAGGAGAAATAATCACATGGGTATGGGCACTCCCCTTGGAAACTGCCAATATTGGTGGAGGTGCCCTGGTATCGTGTCACCATCACAATTCCTAGCTTTACCATTTTTCTTAGTTCGATCCTATTAGTAATATCTTGATTTAGTAGAATAAAGTCATGGCATGATCTAGTTTTGAGTTTTGCTTTATGATCCTTCTTTGTAATCGAGTCCGTGAGCTATATAATAAAGATTAGTGTTGAGTCAAGGGTTTGAGTATTTTGCCATGATCTTGGGTGATTAGAAGAAAAAGAATAAAAAGAATCAAATAGTTCATATTGATCTTAGTGAAAGTAATGACTTCACATAGAAAGAGTATGATGATTAAAAGTTGTTGGGAGTTGGCAAATATAGCTTTGGTCATCGTTGCAATTAATAGGAAGTAATAAGGAAAGAGAGGTTTCACATATAGATATATTATCATTGACATATTTTATGATTGGGAGCACTCATTAAAATATGACATGCTAAAGAGTTGAGGTTGGACAAGGAAGACAACATAATGAGTTATGTTTTCTTATATCTGAGATAAAGTATGTTGTCATGGATCCTCTAACGTGTTGAGCTTGCCTTTCCCCCTCATGCTATCCAAATTCTCAACACCAAGTAGAAATACTACTTGTGCTTCCAAATACCCTTAAACCAGTTTTGCCATGAGAGTCCACCATATCTACCTATGGATTGAGTAAGATCCTTCAAGTAAGTTGTCATCGGTGCAAGCAATAAAAATTTCTCTCTAAATATGCATGACTTATTAGTGCAGAGAAATAAGCTTTGTACGAACTTGTTGTGGACACAATAAAAGCGATGGACTGCATAATAAAGGTTCACATACAAGGGGCAATATAAAGTGATGTTCTTTTGCATTAAGATTTTGTGCATCAACCCTAAACGCGCATGACAACCTCTGCTTCCCTCTGCGAAGGGCCTATCTTTAATTATTATTCTCTACCTTATGCAAGAGTCACGGTGATCTTCACCTTTTTTTTCATTTTATCCTTTGGCAAGCTCAACATGTTGGAAAGAACATGATATATATATCTAATTGGATGTGGGGGAGCATGAATTATTATTGCTGACATTACCCTTGAGGTAAAAGGTTGTGGGGCAAAACTATAAGCCCCTATCTTTCTCTGTGTCCGATTAAAAACTCTGTAACCACAAGTATTGCGTGAGTGTTAGCAATCATGAAGGACTAAGTGATAGTTGAGTATGTGGACTTGCTTTTAAAGCTCTGACATAGACTCTTTCCGATGTTATGATCAATTGCAATTGCTTCAGTTCAATGACTAAGGGTATAATTTGTTGGTGCTCAATTAGGTTTCTGATTCATACTTTGGCTTTGTGAAAAGATCATCACTTGAACATGAGTAATCATATGACAAAATCTATATATGTTTCTATTATGAAATAATCATGATGCCTTCATGTCCATATTTTATTTTTATCGAAGCCTCTACCTCTAAACATGAGGACATATTGAGGACAAGCGAGGTCTAAGCTTGGGGGAGTTGATACGTCCATTTTGCATCATGCTTTTATGACAATATTTATTGCATTATGGGCTGTTATTTCACGTTATGTCACAATACTTATTGCTATTCTCTCTTATTTTACAAGGTTTATATGAAGAGGGAGAATGCCGACAGCTAGAATTCGGGCTGGAAAAGGAGCAAATATTAGAGGCCTATTCTACGCAACTCCCAAAGTCCTAAAACTCCACGGAATACCTTAAAATAAATAAAGAAAAATCATCGCCAAAGATGAAGGCCAAGGGGCCCACACCTTGCTCACGAGGTTGGGGGCGCCCCCCCCCCCTGGGCGCGCCCCCTACCTCATGGGCCCCCTGGTGGCTCTCCGACGCCCATCTTCTCCTATATGAAGTATTTCGATGAGAAAAAAATAAGAAGAAACCTTTCGGGACGAGACACCAGCGCCACGAGGCGGAACCTTGGCAGAACAAGTCTAGGGCTCCTGCAGAGCTGTTCTGTCGGGGACACTTCCCTTCGGGAGGGGGAAATCATCACCATCGTCATCACCAACGCTCCTCTCATCGGGAGAGGGCAATCTCCATCAACATCTTCACCAGCACCATCTCATCTCCAAAACCTAGTTCATCTCTTGTATCCAATTCTTGTCTCCAAGTCCCGGATTGGTGCTAGTAGGTTGCTAGTAGTGTTGATTACTCCTTGTAGTTGATGCTAGTCGGTTTATTTGGTGGAAGATCATATGTTCAGATCCTTTATGCATATTATTACCCCTCTAATTATGAACATGAATATGCTTTGTGAGTAGTTACGTTTGTTCCTGAGGACAAGGGAGAAGTCTTGCTATTAGTAGTCATGTGAATTTGGTATTCGTTCAATATTTTGATAAGATGTATGTTGTCTAGCCTCTAGTGGTGTTATGTGAACGTCGACTACATAACACTTCACCATTATTTGGGCCTAGAGGAAGGCATTGGGAAGTAATAAGTAGATGATGGGTTGCTAGAGTGACAGAAGCTTAAACCCTAGTTTATGCATTGCTTCGTGAGGGGCTGATTTGGATCCATATGTTTCATGCTATGGTTAGGTTTACCTTAATACTTTTGTTGTAGTTGCGGATGCTTGCAATAGAGGTTAATCATAAGTGGGATGCTTGTCCAAGTAAGGGCAGTACCCAAGCACCGGTCCACCCACATATCAAATTATCAAAGTACCGAACGCGAATCATATGAGCATGATGAAAACTAGCTTGACGATATTCCCATGTGTCCTCGGGAGCGCTTTTCCTATTATAAGAGTTTGTCCAGGCATTTCCTTTGCTACAAAAAGGATTGGGCCACCTTGCTGCACTTTATTTACTTTATTACTTGTTGCTCGTTACAACTTATCTTATCACAAAACTATCTGTTACCACTTATGTCAGTACTTGCAGAGAATACCTTGCTGAAAACTGCTTATCATTTCCTTCTGATCCTCGTTGGGTTTGACACTCTTACTTATCAAAAGGACTACGATAGATCCCCTATACTTGTGGGTCATCATTCAGCAGGTAGCATTGTCTGCTCTGAAGACCTTGTTTTCACTCCAGATTTTTCCATCACCAATTCAAATGGCTGATGCATAGGAAGAATAGTTGAATAAGAACAATGTCGACAAATGGAATACGTGATACAAAAAAATGATGGCATGATATAATTCACATATATGATGCTTGGCTAAATAGCATGGCATTGCATAATTCACATACATAATGCCTTGCAACAAGATAGCATTGCATAATTCACATATATAATGCCTTGCAACAAGATGGCATTGCATAATTTACATATATATGGTAATTAGACACTAAACATGTGGCATTCACACAAAGAATGTCTAAACTAAGCAAATGACATAGCAAGGGAAGACACCATATGCACGATATGAGCAAGATAACCATGCCAAGTTAAGAGCATACACCTCAGGGGGGGGATAGGACTGGTCATCTATCTCTGAATCCTCCTCTGAGGAGCTATCCGTAACCAACAAGATATGCGCTTCGTGAGATAGCATTGTCTGTTGTGAAGACCTTGTTTTCACTCCAGATTTTTCCAACACCGTGTCAAATGGCTGATGCATATGCAGAGTAGTTGAATGTACTTGCATTGTTGACAAATGTACTGTGTAATGAAAAAAAGGATGGCATGATATAATTCACATATAAGATGACTAGCTAAGAAGGATGGCATTGAAAAATTCACATATATGATGCCGGGCTAAACAAGATGGTATTGCATAATTCACATATATGATATAGAAAGTAAACATATGGCATTCACACAAAACATGTCTAAACTAAGCAGATATAATGTATAAAGTAAGCAATGCAAGGCGCCATATGCATGATATGATCAACATCAGCATGGCAAGTTAGAGCAAAGACCTCAGGGGGGTAAATAGGAGTGGTCTACTCCCTCTGGATCCCCCTATGAACAGTTATCTTCCTCTTGATTCCAATCTGGAATGAGGGGAGGGGGCTGCCTTTGCGCCCACCATGGAGCGACGTATGCATGAAATTTTATTGCCACACAAGGCTCGTCTCTTTTGCGCTACATGTTCAGTACCATTGTGTACAATAACTGACATGCATAGGAATAAAACATAGTGAGATTATGTAAGGAGTGCATGCAGAAATCTAGAGTGATGGTAGCAACTTGTGGACAGACCCAAAACCAGTGATAGTAGGCAGATAATAGCTGTCGTTAAAAATACAGATAAACTATTGAGGGATTGACAACCCCTCTACGTGTTGGGTTGCAAGTATTTGTTGTTTGTGTGCAGGTGCTTTTTACATAGTGTTGATTGGTTCTCCTACTGGATCGATAACCTTGGTTTCATAAATGAGGAAAATACTTATCTCTATTGTACTACATCATCATCTCCTCTTTGGGGAAATCTCAACGCAACTCACAAGTAGCACCCCCCGACAAGTTACTCAATTCCCTTCTTTATTGAGCCCGCAAAAAAAGAATTCCATTATTAGTCATAAAATTGAAATCCAAGGGCTCATATTCATCTTCTTCCTTCAATATTTTTCTTCCATATACCGTTCATCTTCCTCCTTCAACTGTTTTCTTCAATGTATCGTTCATCTTGTGCCTCCTCTCCCCAAGCCCATCCCCACACCCTCTGGCCTCCCCATATGAGCCCTCGCTATGGCCGCCTTGAGTTCGGGCCTAATCCGAGAGTAATCCAAGTAAAAAAACTAACTACAGATGTCAAAACTGTGACTCGCCTCTGCCTGCAACACCGCGTCATCATGGCTCTGACTCGCTCTTGGCGAGGTATTCCATGGCCGGACGCGTCATCTCCGACTTGGCCACAAGTGCTATCTCTTCTTCCCGCAACAATGAGTAGTGCGATTTGGAATTTCAAGCCACCGAGGGCTAGCAAAACAAAACCCTTTTTTGTAACTACTCCTTTCTTTCTAAATATCTTGTTTTAGATTTTTCTAGATACGAATGTACCTAGTTATGTTGATACATCTGTGTCTAGACACTAAAATCCGTATCAAGATATATTTAAGGCAATTTTTTTGAAATGGAATTAACATATAATAGTGCACATCAGTTAGGGCATCTCTAAGGCGGACCTGCAAACCGCCCGCATGCGTTCGGACCACGCTGTCCAGACCACGGAAGCTATCCAACGCGGGCCTGTAACGGTCTGCGTGGCGGTCCGGACGTGATTTCTCCCGCAAACCGGAGACAAAAGTGGGGGAGCTTTGCGAGAGTCCGGAAATGCAAAACGTAGGAATCCGACAGCCCTAGCCCACCCAAAACCCTTCCCGAACCCCGTGACTCCATCCTCCCTCCTTTGTCTCCGTTCAAACCATGTCCTCCGATCGCCCCACCAGGTACCATCCGCTACTACTATTCTCACCATGTTCGGCAACTGTTCGATGAATCGCCGGAGCTAAAAACAGTTGTCCCTTCTTCTTTCTAGCAATGGATTCTGATTTGGAGTACATATATTAGCGCTATGTTGAGTTGTATGATGGCTCATCTGACGAGGAGCAGTACTCCGATGAGACGGTGATGATGTAAGCGGTCCTTGAAGACAAGGAGTGTGCGGAGGAGCATGTTCTCAATTTCAAGGGCTCGATCAAGGGTCATCAAGTGCTCAACCGCAACAGGGCACGTGGCCATTCTACACTGATGGCCGACTACTTTGCCCCCGATGCACTATCTGCTGAGCATTTTCGCCGGTGTTTTCTGATGTGCACGACTATCTTCGATCGTTTGTACCATGGCATACGGTCCTATGATGACTACTTCATCCTGAAGAAGGACGTCGTGGGAACGATTGGCTTCTCTGGTTACCAGAAGTGCACGGCCGCACTTCGGATGCTTGCATATGGTACGACCGCTGATTCGTGGGATGAGTACCTACAGATATCTGAGAGCACATGCTGAGATGCCATGGTCAAGTTTGCAACTGCCGTGGTCGAGGTGTTCGGACCTCAGTACCTAAGAGAACCAACTGTGGTAGACACCGATAGGCTCTTGGCAATCTCAGAAGCAAGAGGACGGCTAGGTTTGCTTGGATCTCTTGACTGCATGCATTGGAAATGGAAAAACTGCCCGAAGGCTTTACAAGGGCAATATCAGGGTCATGTTAAGAAGCTCACCATCATTCTTGAAGTAGTTGTATCACAGGATCTTTGGATTTGGCACGCTTTATTTGGCATGCCAGAGTCTCACAATGACATCAATGCTGCAACGATCGCTGATGTTTACGAGACTGACTGAAGGAAAAGCTCCTCCTTGCCACTATACTGTCAATGGACATGAGTACAACATGAGCTGCTATCTGGTTGATGGTATCGATCCTCCTTGGTCTACCTTTGTCAGCACCATCTCAAACCCAGTTGCTCAGAAAAAATCACACTTTTCCCAAAGACAAGAAGCAGCTAGAAAGGATGTCGAGAGGGCATTTGGAGTTCTGCAGGCCTGTTTTTGCACTTGTTCATGGACCTGCTAAACAATGGGATCCGGAAACCTTGTGGGAGGTGATGACATGTTGTGTGATCATGCACAACATGATCATCGATAATGAGGGTGACGATGCTGCCGCAGCTCTGGAATTTGAGAACATGGGTGATCCTATGCAACTTCTGGACCAGAATCCGGCCACATTTGAAGAGTTATTTAAATACATCAACAAATTCGGCATCGATCAACTCACGAGCAGCTGAAGGAAGATTCGATTGAGCATCAGTGGGCGATGAAAAAGAAAAACAATGTTGGGATGTAATGGATGTAATATTTAAACTTTTTAAAATTTGAACCAGTGCTGCATGCGGCTATTTGATCGTGTGGACTTCAAAAAAATAAGGAAGAAGGAATGCATGCAGCTATGGTTGGATGGCTGCTTCCCGTACCCGCGGACGGATGCGAAAGAAAATTTGCAGGTTGCTATTGGAGATGCCCTTAGAGCATCTACAACCGTACGCCTCAAACTATCCCCCATATGTCGTGACCCAATCGGACCCCTCATATCATCCCTATACGCCCGAGCTATCCGTGAACCCTCATATTCATCTCAAATATGGGAAGGATATGAGGGCTTGCCCACGCTCCCGGGTACGCCCGGCTATTCCATCACATAGGACGCGGCCTCACCTCAGACCACATTTTCTCTTTCTTTATTCATTCTTTTATTTTTTTCTCTTCATCTTCACCAATCACGTGCAAGTGACCGGACTTATGAGCAGAAAAATAAAAAGTATAACTACACGGACGGATAAATAGAGGTTTAAAATGAACACGCGCGGTTTGACCGAGCGTGCAGGCGTTTAAGGGTCATATTTGCTATGTCCGGGTGTAGACGCTCTTCTTACACGCAGGCAGCGGTAGGGGCCGAGCGATTGGAGCATGCAAGTGGAGGAATCCCAGGCGCCGGCTTTGCATGTACGGGGGGCGGGCAGGAATCGGTGGGCGATCCGCGAGGCTCACATCACCAGGTTATATACATATCAATCAGAATCAGATCTGTTGAATCATGCAAGTGATGATGATGCAAAACTTTACAGTATTGTTGCACAGGGGCTCGTACTACCAGGAATAGATTACTGTACTTGTTACAGTGTACGTGTTACAGTCTTAGAGAGAGCCTCGCTGGCCATGCGCGCGCAGTCAAAAATCAAATAAAACGGACTCCGCGATACTAGATGCCAAACGAGTTGCACGCTGACACTCTGACAGTGTCCGCCGAGCCCCGCAGAAGCGGACAACCGGTGTCAATGAGACGAAATTGGAAATTTGGAGCACCCCAGACATTTCTCTGACAGTTCTACGTGGCTTGACATGAGGAGCCCGTCACCTTCAATTGTTTGCTGCCATTTTTTCCTCGGGAGAAGACGACTACGAGACGAGCAGCAGCAGTGTTTTTCAGAGCGGCCCATGGCTTGATGGCTAATAATAAATGTCTGTCCTGCGGTGCAGGAGTAGTAAAACTGTGTGCACGGGTGAACAGTGTGGGATCGTGTGCAGCTTGTCTCGTTCGGCATGGCGCTGTATGAAATTTCGCGTCAGCTGCACGTAGCAGTACGTATTTTACTTCCCGCCGGGAATTAAGCAGCTGGCACGTGCGACGTACGCCATGGATCGCTGGCTCGGAGCCGATGCGGCTAGGCCACCGCCGCGTGCAATGTCTTTGAGTGTTGGCAACCGCACGTCTTTACTCTACGTCTCTCCCGTTTCTTCTGCTCGACGCAACGTACGTAAGAATCAACGGCCCGTGTCGACCGTGAAACACACCGGAAAAATTCACCGGTCAGATAAAACATGTACTAACTCTAACCATCCATGTGGACTACCGTGTGGGATTTACGCGAGGTAGTTTAGGATGCATGCGGGACGTTTGAGGGTCGAATTAACTATATGTGGCTGTAGATTTATTTATTTTGCGGGAAAATTTCCAATCTATTCATTTTCAATCACGGTAGTACATCGAACACTAAAAATAATAAAAATTACATCCAGATACGTAAACCACCTAGCGACAACTATAAGCACTGAAGCGAGCCGAAGGCGCATCACTGTCATTGTCCCTCCCTCGCCGAAGCCGGGCAAACCTTGTTGTAGTAGACAGTCGGAAAGTCGTCGTGCTAAGGCCCCATAGAACCAACGCACCAGTATAGCACCCGCCGCCGATGAAGAGTGTAGATCGGAAGGATCCAACCTGAACACACATGAATATAGACGAACGATGAACAGATCTAAGCAAATCCATCAAAGACAGATCCGTCGGAGACACACCTCCACACGCCCACCGACGATGCTAGACGCATCGCCGGAACGGGGACTAGACGAGGAGACCTTTATTCCATCTTCAGGGAGTCACCGCCGTCTCGTCTTCCTGAGTAGAACACAAACCCTAATAAAACTCGAAAATAGATGTAAAAATATAGCCCTCCCACCAGTAAAGGCCGAGATCCACTCTGCCTTCATGACCCTATGGCCACCGAAGACGGGGCGCACTGGCGACGGCGCCGACGGGAGACAAGAGAAACCCTAGCTTTTTATATGTGGTTGTAGATGCTCTAACCATTCATGCTTCGTCGTCGTCGCCTTCGTGTATAGGTAAAATACTTCTCCGCACTTCTTGTATATGTATTATTTAGAACGTGCTCCGTCGTAGTTGTTCACATTGGTTAAATTTATGATTAAACATAAACCTTAAAAAGCGTGGGCGTACTACATTACGAAATGGAAGGAGTAATATCTCACCCCCGCCATTATTTTGTTATTTCACATTACGAAAAGCTATTTTATACTACATGACGAGGTAGTGTGTGTGTGTGTGTGTGTGTGTGTGTGTCTATATATATATATATATATATATATATATATATATAGACGCGCTAAAGTAAGCCTGAGCGCATAATGAGTAATCCTGCGCTCCGGTCGTACAGCGCGTACAACATGGAGCCACAAACCAGGGCGCGTGCAAACTAAACCAGCGATCCTCCCGCCTAGTCGTAAAAGTTTCACTATATGTGGTAATCATGTGTACTTACCTGTTACTACTAATGATTAGGCAAGAAATCAGTAGTAAACTTCCAGTAAAATGAGGCATGGGGTGAATCCGAGACATGATTGGTGGACCGAAGGACTTGCGCATGCATATAGTAACTAATTACTATATTCATTAGATGTTTTACTAGCATGAGGAAGAAAAGGATGGATTAATGTAGTGGATCCAAGAACTCGTGCATGCACATAATAACAACTTTAATTCCGTTACTATATCTACTGAATGTTTTACTACCACGTGGTAGAAAAAAAAAGGTGTGATTTGGTGGAACAAAAGGACTCGTGCATGCATATAGTAACTACTTTAATTTTGTTATCATATTTACGAGAAGTTTTACGAGCAGGTTGGCCGAGCGGGGAACCGGTCCATACATCTGGTAACCATTTTTATTGTTTTACGATACTTTACTAAAGTTTTTACTAGCAGGTGGAAAGAATTCTGCTGGTTTGGTTGAGGCCGTTGAGCGGATAGCGCGATCTGACCGGAGCGCATGATTAGCTTTTCTACGCTCCGGCTCACTTTGGCGCCACCGTGTGTGTGTCTATATATATATATATATATATATATATATATATATATATATATATATATATATATATATATATTCACTCTATGATCTTGTTATTTCACCGTGTTAGTAGTAGTAAAAATTTAACAGTTTATCGTGTAAATGATTTAATATTCTATCTCGCCCCGCAGTTATTTTTTAACTCTATCTCGCATTTCCGTAACAGTTAAGGCAATGGGGAACCACAAATCATTCGCGGAACAGAAAAGAAAAAAAGACTCTCTGGGTTAGCTTCATAGCTTAGGGTCTATGTCGTTTCAATAAGTCACCTGACTTATAAGTTAGGTGACTTAAAACCAGTGACTTATAAGTCACGCCTGTTTGGTTGTCATCTGACTTATAAGTCACCTGATCATATATTTCCATATCAATCCACATCATGTAGGTGGTGGGACCCACACAAAAGAAAGTGACTTATAAGTTTTAGGGTCTGTCTGGTTCCAAATAAGTCACCAACTTACAAGTCAGGTGACTTAAAACCAGTGACTTATAAGTCAGGTCTATTTGGTTGTCACCTACTTATAAGTCACTTTGACCACACCTTCCCACATCAATCCACATCATGCATGTGGTGGGACCCACGCAAAAGGGGTGACTTATAAGTTTTAAGTTGGGGTGGAGCAACTTATGACTTATAAGTTGGGGTGACTTATAAGTTGGCCTGTTTGATTCTAAATAAGTCACCTGAAGGACCTGTTTGGTTCCAATAAGTCACCTGACTTATAAGTCAGGTGACTTAAAACCAGTGACTTATAAGTCATGCCTGTTTGGTTGTCACCTGACTTATAAGTCACCTGACACACCTTTTCACACCAATCAACATCATGCAGGTGGTGGGACCCATGTAAAAGAGGGTGACTTATAAGTTTTAAGTTGGGGTGAAGCAACTTATGACTTATAAGTTGGGTGACTTATAAGTCGGGTCTGTTTAGCAAAATAAGTCACTTTTTTCACTTTTCGACTATAAGTTGGTGACTTATTTGGAACCAAACAGGCCTTTATAAGTTAGGTGACTTAAAACCAGTGACTTATAAGTCACGCCTGTTTGGTTGTCACGTGACTTATAAGTCACTTGACACACCTTCCCACATCAATCCACATCATGCATGTGATGGGACCTACGCAAAAGGGGGTGACTTATAAATTTTAAGTTGGGATGGAGCAACTTATGACTTATAAGTTTGGGGGACTTATAAGTCGGGTATGTTTGATAAAATAAGTCACTTTTTTCACTTTTCGACTTATAAGTTGGTGACTTATTT
>NC_041385.1:110269514-110326276 GCF_002162155.2 Triticum dicoccoides | reverse complement strand
TTTGGAACCAAACAGGCCCTAAATTGGGGTGAAACTTATAAGGGTCTGTTTGGTTCCAAATAAGTCACCAACTTATAAGTCGAAAAGTGAAAAAGTGACTTATTTTGTTAAACACACCCGATTTATAAGTCACCCCAACTTATAAGTCATAAGTTGCTCCACCCCAACTTAAAACTTATAAGTCATCCCTTTTGCATGGGTCCCACCACCTGCATGATGTTGATTGGTGTGGAAAAATGTGTCAGGTGACTTATAAGTCAGGTGACAACCAAACAGGCGTGACTTATAAGTCACTGGTTTTAAGTCACCTGACTTATAAGTCAGGTGACTTATTGAAACCAAACAGGCCCTAAGTTAGGGTGACTTATAAGTTAGGTATGTTTGACAAAATAAGTCATTTTTTCCACTTTTCGACTTATAAGTTGGTGACTTATTTGAAACCAAACATGCCCTTACAGTATCATGTATCATCTAGGAGTACCACTAATGAAGGGCCAGTCTTAAATTCAGAAAAAGGAGGTGCTACTCTTAGAAAGGATTTGACAAGTTTCATTCAGTTCATCTGACCTCAATATTGGTTCTATACTTGTATGCTAGGCTTGCTAGGTCCAACCCTTGCCATTCACAGCTTGTGGTTGAAGTTCCGCCGTACTGAGCGAGACTGATGCGCATTTCGATCATTGCCGGGCAAAGCAGCCATTAGGGTTCCAAGTTCGTGCTAACGTCCCCCTCCATTACCCACCCCCCACCCCGGTACTTGAATATGTTATCTCCCTGCCATAGAGTAATCGGCTTCCAAGTATGATTATACGGCAATCATGTGGGGTGATCACTAGTTAATTAGCGCCAAACAAAGAACGTCACACCAGGACAAAACAGAAGCAAGATTTTAAACAAGTGGGCAAGCAAAGAGGGGCTTTTCAAACAGCTAAGTTGCTGATGATGTCTGCGAAACTCAACACAGCTGGAGTAGTCCTAAGTAAGGTAATAATCACATTTAGGTCCAACCTTTTTTGTCACAACACCCCCGCTAGAGTTCATCTCGTTGTCTTTCCCACCCGTGCGGTACAGCTTATTTATCCTGTTGTTTCTCACTCCACACCCTTGATAGTCTTGAAATTACAAAGCTCATGGTTTCCATATGTACATACACGGAGACGAAGACGAAGACGAAGCGTGCACGCACACGTGCAAGAGAGTCGCCGGAGATGGGGAGGAGAGGATCCAGCAGCTGCTAGCTAGGCGCGGAGGGCTCCGACCTCTCGGAGGCGTGGGACGAGGAGGCCGCTGAGGTGGAGCCCCATGAGGCCCTCCAGGCCGCCCACCGGAGCGCCCCCGACGAAGAGCGCCGGCACGGCCGCGTGGCCGCCGGCCTCCACCGCCGCGCGCTCCTCGGCGGGGCCCTCCAGCTCGATGACGGTGGCGTGCGCGCCGACGGCCGCGAGGAGGCTCTTCATCACGTGCGCCATGTAGCAGCCGCGGCGCGCGAAGATGACCACGGGGCTCTCCCTGACCAGCCGCCCGAACCGCTGCGCCGGCGCCTCCTCCTCCCCTGCCGGGTCTATGGTCAGCCCCCGCCGGATGCCCGCCACCGCCTGCATGCTCGCCTCCCGCCGCCGTGAAGAAGTGACACGGTGAGGTAGGTCGCCGCGGCCACTGCTTGCAACTAAACTAGCAGACGACGGGTGCCCACCGTGAATGAATATCAATCGGTATCGATTCGTAGGAGGTGGAGAGGCGAGCCCGGCGAGGCGTTTATATATAGGGGCCCGGAGCGGGCACATGGGATGGGAGGTGACGTCGGGCGGGCGATGACAAGGAGCCGTGGGGCCTGAGGTTGCGTCAGGTGGCCGGAGACGGACAGCAAAGCGGGTATTAAAATTCAGCACCACCACGTACTAGCAGAGCACCAAAGTATCCTCCTTCCCTCCCACCCCTGGCTACCACCGGACGGGTGGTGACGGGCGGAGAGAGACGAATTAGGCCAACTCCACCGCGCGATCTCAGACGAACGTCTGTTTTGTCCGGTTTCTGTCCGTTTAGGTAGTGATTTGGGGTCGTGTCCGGACCTGTCCTGTAATGCGGTGGCCGTGCACCCAGCACGCGGCCGCATCCATTTCCCCATCCTGTCTGTCAGAGCCAAAAATGCCTAAACTTACATCAAAACTAGTTTCCAACCCAAATATTTGTCTGAAAATTAAAATAGTTTTACAACCCAATTGAAATTGTCTTTAATAAAATAGTTTTACAACCAAATCGAAATTGTCTTGACTGAACATAAATTGAACCAATACATGTATTGGTTGCCAATGTGATCTCAGACGTGCTCAACCAAGTCATTTTGAAAATTCAAATGAGTGTGCCAATCACGCATCTCACGGTGGAATTGGACAAACTGTTCAAATGTGGCCGGGTCTTGGTGCAGGGGCTCAATATTTTCACCTTGATAATCAAATCCTTGGTCGAAGATACTCTCATCACGCTCGTCCTCGACGATCATGTTGTGCATAATCACACAAGCAGTCATCACCTCCCAAAGCTTCCTTTCATCCCATGACAGTGCAGGGTTTCGAACGATACGCCACCGGGATTGAAGCACACCAAAAACACGTTCCACATCCTTTCTAGCACTCTCTTGCATTTGGGCAAATCTCTTTCTCTTCTCACCTTGGGGTTTCGAGATTGTCTTCACAAAAGTTGACCACTGAGGATATATACCATCTGCTAGATAGTATCCCTTGTTGTACTGGTGGCCGTTGATCTCAAAGTTGACAGGTGGGGAGTGGCCTTCTGCAAGCCTTGCGAAGACTGGAGAGCGCTGCAACACGTTGATATCATTGTGAGAACCTGCCATGCCGAAAAAAGAATGTCATATCCAAAGATCTTGCGATGCCACCGCTTCTAATATGAGAGTGCACCCGTTAACATGCCCCTTGTACTGGCCCTGTCAAGCAAATGGACAGTTCTTCCACTTCCAATGCATACAATCTATGCTGCCAAGCATGCCTGGAAAGCCTCTAGCTGCGTTGGTCGCCAACAATCTCTCTGTATCTGCGGCAGTTGGCTGCCTCAAGTACCCTGGGCCAAACACCTCGATTACAGCCTGGCAAAACTTGTACATTGACATCAGACATGTTGTCCCACTCAAACGCACATACTCGTCCACCAGATCGCCTGGAATACCATATGCAAGCATGCGGATGGCCGCGGTGCATTTCTGGTAAGAGAAGAATCCAAGCTTGCCAAGGGCATCCGTCTTGCACTCGAAGTATGGGTCATGAGCAACCACTCCCTCTCGGATACGATTGAACACATACCTTGCCATACGAAAACGGCTACGAAATTTATCCGGCTTGAAGAGCGGGGTGTTGGCAAAGTAATCGGCATAAAGCAGGGCGTGGCCTCTCTCCCTGTTGCGGTTCAGGTTGGGAGCACGACCAGGGAGTGACCCCCTGTACCGAGGAAGCTGCCGTTGAATATGGTCGTGAACGACCAGTGCAACCACCACAAGATCTTCATCATCCGATGACGAATCGTTCGACGAACAAAGGAAGTGATGAAAGAAAAACTCATCTCCACTGTCCATACCTTTGATGGCAAAAGGTTGAACACCTTGCGGTCGTGGTGGCGAAGAGGCCGCGATGATCACCTCGACGCAGCAGGGGTAGTTGCCGGCCGGCTACTGGCCGCTCTGGAGCTCTCGTCGGAATCTGCCTCGGCCGCCGTGGTCCGTCGCCGACAGTCGTGTCCCCTCCACTACCGGCAAGGACGGCGACGACCAAACCTCCCCCGATAGACGACCAAAACTACGGCGAAAGCGCGGGCGTGGTGGCGGCCATGTCGAGACGTGGTTTGGTATGGACGGCGGGGGGCTGCGCGGTGAGGAGGCGGCCGGAGAATAGGGGCGGCGCCGGCGGCGGGGCGGGGCGGGGAGAGAGGGTGAAGCGTTGGGAGCGGAGGGACTGCTAGTGTCCCCGATAGGCGGGCCACGAGGGGGACAAGGGCGTGCGTCGCGGCCGTCCGCGTGCGTCCGTTTCACCCCAAACCGAGCGCAAGTTTGGGTCGGGGATGGGTCGAAAACGGACGGAATCCGGACATTTTTCCGTTTGAGGCCGCGCGCTGGGCCGCCTCTTTTGTCCCTTTTACCCCAAACGGACGGGCCAGACAGGATAGGGTCGCGTGGTGGAGTTGGCCTTAGAGCATCCCCATTAGGCCCCTCAAGACGCCTCCCAAGCCACTTTTTAAACGCCGATGACAAAAAATGGTCCCAGTCACGGCCCCAAGATACGGTTTTGCGCCGGATTTAAGGAAAAACAGCGCCGGCGACCCTGGGCCAAACCCAAGATCCCGGCGTGCAGTTGGGAGCACCGACGCTATTCTTTTTGCTTATTTGGCCCACTGTCGACGTCTCTTTCCTCTGTCCTCTCTCATCTCTCCTCTGTCGTATCTTTCCTCTGTCCTCTCTCTCCTCTCTCCTCTGCCTGGATGGGGCGCGTTCCGGCGGTCAAGGCGTGGCGGGGGCAGAACGTACCACGGCCACGGCCAGCTCAAGCGCCGGTACTCGGGCGCCATGGCCAGCTCGAACCGCCGCAGCACCACGGCCATGTTGGTGCCCCGCGAGTTGGTCGTGCCGGCGTCGTCGATGGTGATGTCGTGCAGGGCCTGCCGCTGCACATTGGGGGATGGCGGGTAGAGGCGGAGCACCTCGCTGAGGACCCATCCCATCCTGGTGAGCTTGGAGAGCGCGGCAGCATCGAGGGGCCCGTCGGCGGTGACCTTGTGGAGCTCGTCCCAGAGCGCGCGCTACCACTCGTCATCAACCTCTTCTTCCCGTGTGGGTGGATTCCGGCACGTCCGGCGTGGGCGGGACATGCGCGGCCGTGGGCGGGACGGCAAGGGCTCGCGGGGGCACGCCAAGTACCCCGACAGCCATGGCGCAGGGCACGTGTGTCGCGCTGGAGGACGCCGTCGTCCTCACGTGGCGCCTCAGCGCCGTCGTCGAGACGGAGCGGGAGACGGTGGAGGACGCCGTGGTGAGGTTCCCAATTCGCGCGGGACAGCGTCGACGCGGCCGTGGCCTGGACGGCGAGGCGTGGGCACGGCACGGTGCGGGCGGGACGTGTCACATCCCTAGCTTCTGGTAATGCTCTAGGCTAGCTTCATGTGTGCATCATGTTTAAATTCTGAAATTTGAACTGAGGAATTTTGGAAGCCTCAAAAACTTAAATAAAAAAAACCCTAGAAATCTCATTCATTGCTCCAAAATGCTCTCCTTAAATGTTTGATAATTTTTGGTAAGGGTTCTGGTCCCAACCAAAATATTGAACATTTTTAAGGAATTATTTTTGGGACTTTGGATTTAATTCATTAGCTATTTGAATTTGAATTATATTCATATAATTAGAATATAATTTCAAATACCCCTGAAATATTTTATAAGCTTTTGGAAAAGTCCATCTAGCAATATAAAATATTCAGAGGAGTTTTTGGCATTGTTTGAATTATTTTAAATTCAAAACAGTGGCAAAATAAATTAAATAAAACAAACAGAAAAAAATAAAACAGAGCAGAAGACTTACCTGGACTTACCTGTGGAGGCCCACCCACCTGGTGGCCCAGCAGAAGCCGGCCCAGCCCACCACTGCAGCCCTCCGTCGTCTTCCTCCCCTCGCCCCGAAGCAGCTGCGTGCTCGCACGCGCACGGCCGCGCGGCCACCTCCTGCTTGCCGACGAGCCCCTGGCCGCGTGGACGACTCCCGCAGGCCGTCCCGATCCCGCTGACCGTTTCGCTCACTCTCCCCCCTCGACCCTCCCTCCTCTGCTCCCTCTCTCCCGCCTGGACCGAACGGAGCCGCCGTCACCGACGAGCTCCCTCGCGGCCACAGCCACCCCCTCGCTCCCTCTCCACACCCCTGAGCTCCGTCCCGACCCCCTGAAGCTCCACCACGACGCATGCGACGCCGGGTGCCCTGTAGCCACGCCATCACCGCCATCTTCATCGCCACGGCCGGCAATCGCCGCCGTTCGATTCGCCGCCGACAGGACGTCCCCGAGCCCACTTAGCGTCTCGTCCGACTCCCCGTGAGCTCCTCTTCTCTTCCCCTCACTCCCCGCACCTGATTTCGTCCCCTAGCTCCTTCTTCCACCACGGCCGAAGCTCGCCGCCGCCGTGCCTCGTCGCCGTCGTGGCCAGAACCACTGGAGCTCCCACCCGAGTACACCAGTGTGCTCAGCGCGCCTCCACGAACCTGCAGCTACCAGTAGCTCCGCCTCCCGTGCCCTCTAGTACCATACCCGGCTGCTCCCGAACGCCGGCCGCCGCCACGAGCTCGACCCCGGCGAGCTCGAACCACCCCAACCCCTCCCATCTGGCTCTCTGGATGCGCAAGAGCGAGGGCTATGCCCTGGTGCCCTCAGCGCGCCAATCCGACGCCCTAGCGCAAGTCCGGCGTGCCCCCGCCGTGTTCTGTGGTCGCCGTCGGCTGGTCTCCGACGTGCTGACGTGGTGCCGTCGTTAGGGGCTAATGACCCTGCTAATTAGCCCCTGTGACACTAACAGCTGGGCCCCACGCCCTTAATTAACCACGGCTTAAACTTCTGTTAGTTTAGGTTAATCATAGTGGCCCCACGCGTCAGGTTGACTTTGCTGACGTGGTCATTAGCCGGACCCACGTGTCATTGACCCTGGGCAGCACTGTGTCACTGACCAGTGGACCCCACTGGTCAGGTTTGACCTGGGGCGCCCAGTTGACTCTGCTGACGTCACAGTGACGTGGGGCTGACGCAATAAGTATTTTCTGGATTTAAAAATAATCAGGAAATTCCAGAAAATAGCTAAAACTTCAATAATTCATAAAAATTCAACCGTAACTCCAAATTAAATAATTTATATATGAAAAATTATCAGAAAAATTCAAGAAATCCATCTGTACCATTTTCATGCATGTTAGAACAACTTATAGCTGCTGTTTAGCACAAATCAATTAAATGGCATTTGAATAATCACATATGGAGTTTGAATTTGAATCTTGCATTCAAACCAACTTCATTTAATCTGTTGCTAGTTGTATTAGCCCAAAACACATTCATTTTGCCATGTCATGATCATGCATCATATTGTGCATTGCATTGATTGTGTTCCCTTCTGTGTTGCCGGTATTGTCCCCTCTCGATAGACGTGATACCGATGATGTGATCGTTGACACTGATGAAGACTCAATGTTATCTTCAGAAGTGCCAGGCAAGCAAAACCCCCTTGTTCATTCCGATAAAATCCCACTCTCTCGCTCCTGCTCTCTTTTACTGCATTAGGACAACAACGACATATTTGTTACTTGCTGCGGTAGCTGAACCCCTTTATCCTTTGCATGACCTGTCATTGCCACAGTAAATAGATGAAACCCACTAGCATGAGTAGGAGTTGTTTGAGCCCTGATGTGCCTACTCATTCATGCTTGTTTTTCATGCCTGCTACTGCTTAGAGTTGTGTCAGGTCTGATTCATCGGGGATGAATCAGAGGCGTGTGAACATGTCCCAATGTGTGTGAGCTAAGTGTGTGAACACGATTTGGTAAAGGTAGCGGTGAGAGGCCATGTAGGAGTACATGGTGGGTTGTCTCATTGCAGCCATCCTCAGGAACTGAGTTCTGTGTTTGTGATCCATGACCAGCTACTACCACACATTGGAATGCTTAAGTGCCCCTCTCGACTTATTAATCAACATGATCTCTGTCCAGGAGTTGCAACTAGTTTCTGGTGTTTGTAGGTAGTGTTAGTAGTCTACCAAGTGGCACCCGGTACAGGTGGGCTTGGGACAGACTAGGCACAGTGGCACGGTGTACCAAGTGGCACCCGGATGGTGGGCTTGGGAACCCTGCTCACATCGTTTGGGGCCGTGAGCGACACCCCGGCCGGATCTCCTTGCGGATGGAACCCGAATAGGCGATAAACCTGGACGAGAGACTTGTTCGGTTAGTCAGGTCGTGGCCGACTCCCTCGCCCGGCTTCCGCTTGAAGGTTGCCGAGGTACATGACGTGTACAGGGCGATAAGTGGCGAAAGCGTGTGTGAAGAAGTACACCCCTGCAGGGTTATCATTATCTATTCGAATAGCCGGATTCCTCGGATATGGAAACGTGGACCCCTTGCATAGTTCATAGACAAGTGAAAGTGGATACCCTAAAATACGCAAGATAAGCGTGAGTGCTATGGATGGCGTTCTCGTAGGGAGACGGGAGCGGATCCATAGTGGTGTATTGATATGGTGAATATGTGGACTCGTGTGCGCCACCTCAAAAGAGTTACTTGCAGTCGTAGTTCAGGATAGCCACCGAGTCAAAGCTGGCTTGCTGCAGTTAAACTCCACCATCCCCTTTGTTGATAATGATGCATATGTAGTTAGTTCTGATGTAAGTCTTGCTGGGTACATCTGTACTCACGTTTGCCTATTTTATGTTTTGCAGAGAGACTTCAGTCTCACTAGTATTTCCGCGTGGTCTTCGACGTTTAGCTTGTTACCTCAGCTACGATCTTGTGCCTCGGCAGGATTTGGTAGATAGTCAGGCTTCTCAGCCTTTTTCATTTATAGATGTCTGTACTCAGACATGATAGCTTCCGCTTGTGCTTTGTTTTGTATGCTCTGAATGTTGGGTCATGAGACCCATGTTTGTAATATCTCGCTCTTCGGAGCCTATTGATTAAAATTCTTGAGTTGTAGAGTCATGTTGTGATGCCATGTTGTATTTGCACATATCGAGCATATTGTGTGTATGTTATTGAAATGCTTGGTATGTGTGGGATCTGACAACCTAGTTGTTTATCCTTGGTAGCCTCTCTTACCGGGAAATGTCTCCTAGTGTTTCCACCGAGCCATGGTAGCTTGCTACTACTCCGGGACACTTAGGCTGGCCGGCATGTGTCCTTCTTCGTTCCTGTGTCTGTCCCTTCGGGGAAATGTCACGCGATGAATACCGGAGTCCTGTTAGCCTGCTACAGCCCGGTTCACCGGAGTCCTGCTAGCCCAGTGCTACAACCTGGGTTCACTCGCTGATGACCGACACGTTCGATGCTGGGTCATGGATGCCTGTCCCTGTAAGTTTGTGCCACTTTGGGTTTACGACTAGCCATGTCAGCCCGGGCTCCTTATCATATGGATGCTAGCGACACTGTCATATACGTGTGCCAAAAGGCGCAAACGGTCCCGGGCAAAGGTAAGGCGACACCCGTGGGAATACCGTGCGTGAGGCCGCAAAGTGATATGAGGTGTTACATGCTAGATCGATGTGGCATTGAGTCGGGGTCCTGACAGCGTTGGTATCAGAGCTTGACTGCCTGTAGGATTACAAAGCCAAACTGGTCGAAGTTGAGTCTAGAAATTATTTAGTTATGTAGGGGAATTGATTGTGGGATGGAACGTAAGGCTCTTTTTACTCCTTACACCTTATGCCTTCTGATCTGAGTCAGTCATCATCTTATCTTTCCTACGGGGATTAAGAACTAGGCTATCTCTTCTTTCTATCAGGATCGCGTGTTACTAATCCGTAGACTTATAGATCTTTGGATTTAAGCTTGAGTTCAGTTTCTACTACTTCCATATGTTAATTGTTGATCTCGAAACCTTGATATTGTGCTTCTGAGTGGTTATGCCACCATTTTTGTGAATGTCTCAAATCTTTTCTGAGCATTTACAGCCGTTATGCTGTCCGAGTCATTCCAGGTTTCTAAATAGTCTGATGCATTTGCAAAATCCTTTTCCTCTGGTTTCGATGCTCCTTTATGCCAGCTCAATCACACTAATTGTTGAGTTGAGGTATTCTATTGCCTTGACATTATGTTGGAGTTACTATTATGGCCCTAGGTGTTTAGGGAGTCACCTAGTAATCTAGCAATGTTTTGTGATCCCAGTGTGATGATTCTGGCTTTTATTCTCGAAAGCATCCCGTGATGCCACTTAGTAGTAGGTATTCTACTCCTTGGGCTTTGAACCTGAGATTCACTCTACTTACTTCATGTTGATAGTGTTTGCTAGTTCCTTTAGGATATTAGTAACTTTGCGATAGTCCTCGAGGTCCGTGGTATTTCCTTCTTCCAAATACTATGAACCGCTTATGGCAGATGTTTATTGGATCAAAAGATCACAACAGGCCCTCTATGAGTTCTCCATTCTATATTGCAACTCTGCCAGCTCAACCTTTCTGCATGGGTTATCCGGAAGAATTATGTTGAACTTGGTTCGACAAACTAATCTATGCATCCACAACTCAGAAAATTATATGTTCCTTTGAGTTGTTCTCTTTAGTTGTCTACTGACCTTCGTCTACCAATTGATAGTCAAGAATATGCGTGCGTTCGTTTGTTGATGCCTATTACTCTTGTGGCCCGTCAAGCCATTCCGTCCTGAATGACTAGGAGAAACAAACTCCAGTACCTCATCCATATTTAGGATTGGGTCAAAGTAGTTGTGTTCCGCAGATCAAGTTACAATCCAGCTTCTGGTCTGCTCTACCCTGAAGTATTACCTTCTTTATGACAGGAATTTCATGAGAATTGCACCACCTTTTGTGAATTCTTGACATAGTGATACTTCTCGCCATCCTTTTTCATTCCTCGGTTCCGTGTTGATGCAACCGGAATACCGACAAGTGAATCGTGGCGTGTGAAATCAGTACTCCTAGCAACCTTGTTGCTTGGTAGTTAAAGGACAATAATTTCATTCTTAGCGTGTTGGTTTTTGAATCATCCTTCTAAGACTGATCGTGCTACCTAGTCCTTATTTCGGTGCACCCTTCGATTGATGAGTTAGGATCTTGTCAAGTCCTCACTCATTTGATCATATCGTCTTGCCCTCAAAAGCGAGACTATTCTCGAGCTTAGTAACATATCGGTGGTTCGTGATTTTTCGAAGATCTTCTCGGTAGTATTACCAGGTTGACACCTGACTGTTATGTTGAGCTCGTGATCAAGTTGGTTTCTTGTGAACCACTCTTTCTCCAAGATCGGTGTTAGATATCCCTGAGCTAGTTGGTTAAGCTAAACGACAACTTGGAGGGTTGGAAGATAAAAGCTTGCCTGACTTAGTTCGTTCCAAAGGGATATTCTTGTGTAGTGTGTGTTGAAGAAAGATGATATCTTCATCGATTGGTCCCTGTGATCAGTTGCTGGACCTATCGTCTTATCAATCCTTTGATTTGAGTGTGGGCTATCGTCAAATCAAGTCAGAACCAACGATGTTCGTAATGTTGTCTTCCTCGTGGTTGATCCCTCGAGCATACACCATTATATCTTTTGGGTCTAACCAATGCTATCACCGTGTTCACGCGATGGTGGAAGTCCAGTGATATGGAAATTCCGATGAGTTGTTGTTGAGTCCATTGACAACATCCTTATCTCCTCCATGATGTTGTTGAACATTAAGCTAGTGTTGGAAACTTTTGAAAGCATTTGTTCATGCTAGCTCATGAAGCATATGTTCGGATGTAAGGAGAGACTTCCTCTAGTTCATGTGCATTGGATGCAAGTTGCCGCCGTGGACTCGAGAAAGTCAATGTTGTTTCCTTTGGAATCATCCCAAATCAGTCATGCATACGTGCGAAGTATTCTGTGGTTCGGAGACTTGCAACCTCCATTCCATATGTATATCCTAGCACACCAAGCCACTGATTGATTTGTTCACGGAAAAGGAGTTGATGTGCTAATCCTAGGTCATGCACAAGACTTCAATATCCTCGATTATGGTTCCCAACCAGAACTCGGTAGTGTTTTATTGTAAGACTACCATGTGGGCATGCTTGTCTGGAACAACGTGTTCACATGTTTGTAGTAGAACCAGCTCATGTTTTGGAGCTTGCTATCGTAGTTCATTCCCTGAGAATTTCGCAATGTCATCTCGTCGATTTGTGTTGCAAACTTTCATTTTTCTTCCTAGACTCGATGAGTCTGGAATATCCTGACACCAACCAGATCTGAGTCTCAGGCAGATATGATGGTTGGAACATTTCCCAAGAACTATAATATTGGTCCCTCGATAACCGGTAAAGTGGATGTCGTGGCCAACACACCCAGCCGGAAGACCTATTATTGTAGTATCTTGTTTGGGGAAGTTGGCCACCTCCCCATAAGGATTTCGTAGGATTTACCTCCGTAACTATTCCTTATGGATTCTATTGCTTCCGAAGTCCGACCTTTACTTGATGTTCTAGTTATCAAACCATATCTATGAATGGGTTACACTAGCACGTCAAGGAGAACATTAGAAGCGGAGTGCTAAATGTCTCTCGGTCGATCATCCAGATTTTGTTTCCTTGGCCTCGCTAGGGTGAAATCTGAGTTGATGTTATCTTCCTATGCGTCTGCATCGTCCATCATTGTTCATCATGGTGGTATGTTGTGTTGCCAGGATCCTTGACACGGATATTGGTAAAACCCTGATGAATATGGAAATGCTCAAGTTCTTGAGAGCACGCACAAGCGCTACGTGTTATCATCGGCACTAGCTGGGTTGCTCTCAGTTCCCTCGGCAATGCTATGATCTTTTCAAACAGTGAATTCACTCTCTGTTGTTGGGTTTTTCCCCAGTTACCAGAATCATTCCCAGCATTTGCATTTTGTTCCTAGCTTGCACCGCCAATGTGCCATTCTACCATGGGTCTCTTCCATCTCCGGTGATAAGCAAATTCATCCATTACGTTGTCTTCAACAAGGTAATCCACATCATCCAAGTCCGAGTATGCCATTCTACCGACCCCCGCCAATCGATTGCTGTGATTTGCCTTCGGCTGATATAGAGAGTCTCAATGATCTCTATATCAAAAGTAATTCTTTTTGCCACTTAAGGGAATATCTCTACGAGTCACCTTCCCTAAGGTGTATCGTTATGGTATCATGGCAACTCAACTCCTCGCTACGTTGACAATCGTTTACCACCTTCTTAAGCGTGAAATTGTTGTCTACCTAATGAACCTTCGTCATCCGTTTCTTTCCACCCCTCTTGATGTGTATCTCGTGTCTCAACCCGAGAGATGGTCCTATGTCTCATTCCGTGAGTTAGTCCTTTGTTGTTCGATCTTCGAGGAGATCGACCCTTCTAGAGTCTCCTTCTTCCCTCCATGTCATGTTGACAGGATTTCTCAGAGCAAGACTTCAAGACAATGATGGTGAATGAATCAACGTTCAACTGAAGTGCACCCTGGATCGTGAAGATTATACTAGTCCGCGTTACCCTTCACCTTACCCTACGCTTGAATCTCGAGACGAGATTCTTGTTTAGTGGGGGTGAGTTGTCACATCCCTAGCTTCTGGTAATGCTCTAGGCTAGCTTCATGTGTGCATCATGTTTAAATTCTGAAATTTGAACTGAGGAATTTTGGAAGCCTCAAAAACTTAAATAAAAAAAACCCTAGAAATCTCATTCATTGCTCCAAAATGCTCTCCTTAAATGTTTGATAATTTTTGGTAAGGGTTCTGGTCCCAACCAAAATATTGAACATTTTTAAGGAATTATTTTTGGGACTTTGGATTTAATTCATTAGCTATTTGAATTTGAATTATATTCATATAATTAGAATATAATTTCAAATACCCCTGAAATATTTTATAAGCTTTTGGAAAAGTCCATCTAGCAATATAAAATATTCAGAGGAGTTTTTGGCATTGTTTGAATTATTTTAAATTCAAAACAGTGGCAAAATAAATTAAATAAAACAACAGAAAAAAATAAAACAGAGCAGAAGACTTACCTGGACTTACCTGTGGAGGCCCACCCACCTGGTGGCCCAGCAGAAGCCGGCCCAGCCCACCACTGCAGCCCTCCGTCGTCTTCCTCCCCTCGCCCCGAAGCAGCTGCGTGCTCGCACGCGCACGGCCGCGCGGCCACCTCCTGCTTGCCGACGAGCCCCTGGCCGCGTGGACGACTCCCGCAGGCCGTCCCGATCCCGCTGACCGTTTCGCTCACTCTCCCCCCTCGACCCTCCCTCCTCTGCTCCCTCTCTCCCGCCTGGACCGAACGGAGCCGCCGTCACCGACGAGCTCCCTCGCGGCCACAGCCACCCCCTCGCTCCCTCTCCACACCCCTGAGCTCCGTCCCGACCCCCTGAAGCTCCACCACGACGCATGCGACGCCGGGTGCCCTGTAGCCACGCCATCACCGCCATCTTCATCGCCACGGCCGGCAATCGCCGCCGTTCGATTCGCCGCCGACAGGACGTCCCCGAGCCCACTTAGCGTCTCGTCCGACTCCCCGTGAGCTCCTCTTCTCTTCCCCTCACTCCCCGCACCTGATTTCGTCCCCTAGCTCCTTCTTCCACCACGGCCGAAGCTCGCCGCCGCCGTGCCTCGTCGCCGTCGTGGCCAGAACCACTGGAGCTCCCACCCGAGTACACCAGTGTGCTCAGCGCGCCTCCACTAACCTGCAGCTACCAGTAGCTCCGCCTCCCGTGCCCTCTAGTACCATACCCGGCTGCTCCCGAACGCCGGCCGCCGCCACGAGCTCGACCCCGGCGAGCTCGAACCACCCCAACCCCTCCCATCTGGCTCTCTGGATGCGCAAGAGCGAGGGCTATGCCCTGGTGCCCTCAGCGCGCCAATCCGACGCCCTAGCGCAAGTCCGGCGTGCCCCCGCCGTGTTCTGTGGTCGCCGTCGGCTGGTCTCCGACGTGCTGACGTGGCGCCGTCGTTAGGGGCTAATGACCCTGCTAATTAGCCCCTGTGACACTAACAGCTGGGCCCCACGCCCTTAATTAACCACGGCTTAAACTTCTGTTAGTTTAGGTTAATCATAGTGGCCCCACGCGTCAGATTGACTTTGCTGACGTGGTCATTAGCCGGACCCACGTGTCATTGACCCTGGGCAGCACTGTGTCACTGACCAGTGGACCCCACTGGTCAGGTTTGACCTGGGGCGCCCAGTTGACTCTGCTGACGTCACAGTGACGTGGGGCTGACGCAATAAGTATTTTCTGGATTTAAAAATAATCAGGAAATTCCAGAAAATAGCTAAAACTTCAATAATTCATAAAAATTCAACCGTAACTCCAAATTAAATAATTTATATATGAAAAATTATCAGAAAAATTCAAGAAATCCATCTGTACCATTTTCATGCATGTTAGAACAACTTATAGCTGCTGTTTAGCACAAATCAATTAAATGGCATTTGAATAATCACATATGGAGTTTGAATTTGAATCTTGCATTCAAACCAACTTCATTTAATCTGTTGCTAGTTGCATTAGCCCAAAACACATTCATTTTGCCATGTCATGATCATGCATCATATTGTGCATTGCATTGATTGTGTTCCCTTCTGTGTTGCCGGTATTGTCCCCTCTCGATAGACGTGATACCGATGATGTGATCGTTGACACTGATGAAGACTCAATGTTATCTTCAGAAGTGCCAGGCAAGCAAAACCCCCTTGTTCATTCCGATAAAATCCCACTCTCTCGCTCCTGCTCTCTTTTACTGCATTAGGACAACAACGACATATTTGTTACTTGCTGCGGCAGCTGAACCCCTTTATCCTTTGCATGACCTGTCATTGCCACAGTAAATAGATGAAACCCACTAGCATGAGTAGGAGTTGTTTGAGCCCTGATGTGCCTACTCATTCATGCTTGTTTTTCATGCCTGCTACTGTTTAGAGTTGTGTCAGGTCTGATTCATCGGGGATGAATCAGAGGCGTGTGAACATGTCCCAATGTGTGTGAGCTAAGTGTGTGAACACGATTTGGTAAAGGTAGCGGTGAGAGGCCATGTAGGAGTACATGGTGGGTTGTCTCATTGCAGCCATCCTCAGGAACTGAGTTCTGTGTTTGTGATCCATGACCAGCTACTACCACACATTGGAATGCTTAAGTGCCCCTCTCGACTTATTAATCAACATGATCTCTGTCCAGGAGTTGCAACTAGTTTCTGGTGTTTGTAGGTAGTGTTAGTAGTCTACCAAGTGGCACCCGGTACAGGTGGGCTTGGGACAGACTAGGCACAGTGGCACGGTGTACCAAGTGGCACCCGGATGGTGGGCTTGGGAACCCTGCTCACATCGTTTGGGGCCGTGAGCGACACCCCGGCCGGATCTCCTTGCGGATGGAACCCGAATAGGCGATAAACCTGGACGAGAGACTTGTTCGGTTAGTCAGGTCGTGGCCGACTCCCTCGCCCGGCTTCCGCTTGAAGGTTGCCGAGGTACATGACGTGTACAGGGCGATAAGTGGCGAAAGCGTGTGTGAAGAAGTACACCCCTGCAGGGTTATCATTATCTATTCGAATAGCCGGATTCCTCGGATATGGAAACGTGGACCCCTTGCATAGTTCATAGACAAGTGAAAGTGGATACCCTAAAATACGCAAGATAAGCGTGAGTGCTATGGATGGCGTTCTCGTAGGGAGACGGGAGCGGATCCATAGTGGTGTATTGATATGGTGAATATGTGGACTCGTGTGCGCCACCTCAAAAGAGTTACTTGCAGTCGTAGTTCAGGATAGCCACCGAGTCAAAGCTGGCTTGCTGCAGTTAAACTCCACCATCCCCTTTGTTGATAATGATGCATATGTAGTTAGTTCTGATGTAAGTCTTGCTGGGTACATCTGTACTCACGTTTGCCTATTTTATGTTTTGCAGAGAGACTTCAGTCTCACTAGTATTTCCGCGTGGTCTTCGACGTTTAGCTTGTTACCTCAGCTACGATCTTGTGCCTCGGCAGGATTTGGTAGATAGTCAGGCTTCTCAGCCTTTTTCATTTATAGATGTCTGTACTCAGACATGATAGCTTCCGCTTGTGCTTTGTTTTGTATGCTCTGAATGTTGGGTCATGAGACCCATGTTTGTAATATCTCGCTCTTCGGAGCCTATTGATTAAAATTCTTGAGTTGTAGAGTCATGTTGTGATGCCATGTTGTATTTGCACATATCGAGCATATTGTGTGTATGTTATTGAAATGCTTGGTATGTGTGGGATCTGACAACCTAGTTGTTTATCCTTGGTAGCCTCTCTTACCGGGAAATGTCTCCTAGTGTTTCCACCGAGCCATGGTAGCTTGCTACTGCTCCGGGACACTTAGGCTGGCCGGCATGTGTTCTTCTTTGTTCCTGTGTCTGTCCCTTCGGGGAAATGTCACGCGATGAATGCCGGAGTCCTGTTAGCCTGCTACAGCCCGGTTCACCGGAGTCCTGCTAGCCCAGTGCTACAGCCTGGGTTCACTCGCTGATGACCGACACGTTCAATGCTGGGTCATGGATGCCTGTCCCTGTAAGTTTGTGCCACTTTGGGTTTACGACTAGCCATGTCAGCCCGGGCTCCTTATCATATGGATGCTAGCGACACTGTCATATACGTGTGCCAAAAGGCGCAAACGGTCCCGGGCAAAGGTAAGGCGACACCCGTGGGAATACCGTGCGTGAGGCCGCAAAGTGATATGAGGTGTTACATGCTAGATCGATGTGGCATTGAGTCGGGGTCCTGACAGGACGGGCGCCATGCGCCAGGTCCAGAAGCCATGGCTGGTCGAGTTGCTCGACACGCCCGGCAGGCTGCGCTGGTCCTGCTCCTGCTGCGGCCAGGGCGGAGCGCCTGGTCTCCGACGAAGGGGATGGAGTCCACGCCGCTGTCCGTGACGACGAGCAGCGCCGTGGCGAGGGCGGCGAGCAGGAGGGCCGAGGGCGGAGGCGGCGAGCGGCAGGCGAGGCGAAGGCGGACTGCTCTGCGGTGACAAGTGGATAAGTGGGGGGAGGGGCAACGAGCGGGCATTTTCTTGTTTCCAGGGAAAAAAAATTCGCCGGCAGCATCTCAGACGGCGAAAAAAATGCCTCCTGAGAAGCTCAACGGTTGGAGATGCTCTTACGCACTCCATACCCCAGTGAAATGGACGTCCGTTTTATGCTTTCCTTTTCTTTGGTAGCAGCAGCAGCATTTTTTCTTTTCGGATTCGTTGCGGTTTGGTGAGCGGGATATGCGGGGCAACGCGAACCATCCGTCGGCGGGGGAGACTCTGCGTGCGTGAGGCTTGGAGGAGATGCCGGCATCGAAACTCAACTCACTGGGTGCATGGTACCATCGATTGTCCTCCGCCGATGCGACCGCGGCCTTCAATTTGGCACATGGACGGGTGCAGTGCCGGTGCCAGTGCGGGCCGCAGCAGGTCGTTGGGCTTCGTCAAACGAGCTGCTAGTACGTACTACAGCACAGTGCCGCCTCCACGTGAGGCCGAGCGTGAAACATGCCCCATGTTTGCACGACGGGTCGACGCCGACGACGACGCCGACGACGAGAGTGGGACTGTGCGAGACGAGGGCGCTCGCGAGCTGGCGTCACCAGGCCTACGCAGGCAACAGTGTCACGGCTAATTAATCTCGGCTCCGCTGCCTCTACATGACCACACGCGCGCCGCAGGTCGGTCTCTACCCTCGTGCCGCGGTCTGCTGCTCCGATCCGTCTCTCGGGGGCCGGCCGGCCGAGAGGGTGACCGGTGACGTCCACCCTCACCTCAGCTCGTCGCCGCGCGGGCCCCGGGCGAGACGCGTGGCGCGCCCGGCGTCCGGTGACGTCGCTGTTGCCCCGCCGCTCCGGGCAAGCGTAGTGCGCCGTCCAACGTCAGGTCGATCGAAGCACCGCCACCACCCCATCGCCCGGAGGCGACAGCACGGGCCAGACTTGCCCCGGCGGTCGGTCGCATGGCCGTGTCGCATATTCCCGCTGCGCTGCGACCCGAGATCTTTTTCTAGTTGTGCACAGAGGTCGTCGCACGGTCACATCCACCGCACTGTGCGCCATGGCACGGTCGCTGAGCCTTGCCATTCCTGCAAGTTGAAGCTGAAGTTGAAGTAGTGCATAGTATCCCGATCTATGGATCGATACCGCC
This sequence comes from Triticum dicoccoides, assembly GCF_002162155.2. Lineage (NCBI taxonomy): Eukaryota > Viridiplantae > Streptophyta > Magnoliopsida > Poales > Poaceae > Triticum > Triticum dicoccoides. Next base: position 110,307,425 of record NC_041385.1, on the reverse strand, counting down.
TGGTACGTACGCGTTGCGTTGGCTACATGGGTTGTATTGGTGCTAGGCCGGCCGGTCCGACTCCTTGATTTGCGCCGTGACGTCAGCTCATACGCACGCAGGCACGCCGTCCGTACAGTGATCGATAGACATCGACTCAATCGGCAAAGCAACCTGTGATTGGAATGGTTAGGGCATCTCCAGCCGTTGGCCCCCAGGAGGGGCAAAAAACCGCCTCCGGGGGCGCATCGGCGCTAAACCGCGCACTGGGGGCGTGATGCCCCCAGTCGCGGCGCGTACGGTTAATCAAAAAAGTCAAACACGGTGCAAAAACGACTCAAATTTAACGCAAACATCGGCGAGTTCATTCAAACTTAAACATATTTTACAAAAAAAAAAAACTACGCGGGCTACCCCCGCCGTCTCCCTCGTCGCCCGCCGTCTCCCTCGCCGCCCGCCCACGCGGTTCTACATGCCGAGGAGCCGGTAGAACCGCGTGTAGTCACCGCCGTCGTCGTCATCACCGTCGTCGTCGTCGTCGCCGCCTCCGCCGTCCCTGCTGCATCCCTCCCCCGGTTGGTGCGGCGGGTTGGACGGTCCGGGGGCGTCGTCGTCGTCGCTGTCGAGGACCACGACGCCGTGCTCGTCCTCGCGCCCACGCTTGCGGGCGGCGATCTCCTCTAGGGCCCGGCGCTGCCGGACCATCTCGTCGCGGAGGTAGTCGTCCCGCGCCCACCGCATGGCGTCCTCGTCGGAGAAGCCGCGCCGGGCTATCTCCTCGTACTCCGCGGGGAGGACGGGCTCCGGCTTGGGTGAGGCGAGGACGAAGCGGCCGCTTGGTGGAGAGGCGTTGGCGTCGCCGGAGCGGCGGGTGCGCGCGCTGACCTGCGTGTCCTGGGGCTCCGGCTTGACAGGGCGGAGGCAGGGCGAGCCGCGAGGAGGAGGACCCCCCGGTCTCCATGCGCCTCGGGGTCCAGGAGCTTCCCCGGCGGCGTGAGAAGGAAGGGGGAGCGGGGTACTCCAGGCGCGGCGTGTTGCCGCCCTCGATGTGCTTGAGGACAGCCTCCAACGTGCGCCCGGGCACGCCCCACCACAGACGCCGGCCGACGGCGTTGAGCCTGCCGGAGGGCACGACGCCGTTGGTGGCCTCGAGCTGCTCGGCCTGACGGCGGCGGAAGTACGGTTCCCAGAGCGGGCTGTCGGGGGCGTACCGTGGCGCCTTCCTCGCCGCACGCGGCAGGTTCAAGCGGATGCGCGCGATCTCCGCACGCCGCGCCGCGCCGGTCGGTACCGGGGGCACCGGCACACCGCCCGCGCTGATCCTCCACGCCCCGGGCACCCGCATGTCCGGCGGGACCGGGTACTCGGCCTCGTAAAGGAGGCGAGCCTCGTCTTCGTGAAGATGGCGGCGGCCGAAGCCGTTCGCCGCTGCGCCGTCGCCTGGGAAGCGCTCGGCCATGGCTGTGAACTGGGGACGGCGAAAGAGAGGAGAGGAGAGGGAGGAAACGACGGCGGCGGGAGAGTGTGAGTCACCGAGTGCGTCGGGGCGCTTCATATATAGGCCAAGGCGCGCGTGTCACTGTGTGTACACGTGGCGGGCGAGGGAGGGCGAGGGACGCGCGTCGTCCGGTCTTCACTGCGCCGCCCGTGAGGCATCAATGGTGCAGGCTGAACGGCGCGGCAGCGCGGCAGTTTTGGCATTGATTCGCCGCGGGAAACGAGGCGATGAGGACGACGAAGGGCCGAGAAGAGAGTCGTGTCGCTGACGCGGCGGGCCCGCGGCTTTTTCGCGCCAAAACAGTTCGCCCGGCGCCCCCGGGCGCCCCCCAGCGCGCCGGGTTCAGGCTGGGTCCGCCGGCGCTGTTTTCGGCCCAAGCCGGCGAAAATCGGGCTCCTGGGGGCGCGACTGGGCCGTTTTTTCAGCGCCGGCGCGAAAAAAACGCCTGGGGAGGCCTTCCTGGGGGCGCGGCTGGAGATGCCCTTAGATGGACAGTGGTATCCTCAGTTCGCCAGAGTTCAAATCTTGATGCTTGCATTTATTCTGGATTTATTTCAGGATTTTCGGCGATACGGTTTCAGTGGGAGGAGACGTTTCCGTCGACTACGAGACGCCTACGATGATTTCCTAAAGTCTCAAGATGATATGCCGGCTCAGTCTATCAAAAATGCTCATAAGGATAGATTGTGTGTGCGCGTGTTTATAGGAATGAGTATATGCACGTTTATATGAGCGCTTGCCGGGTGTAAGCAAGTACTGTGGCACTTCTACTTGTTTGGTGTCAGATAAAATTACACAGCTACTGCCTCCTGTTAAACTTGTGCAGAGATTTACTAACGAGAGTACAAACGGGGTGCTGAAAATCCGTGAGAAGTCTATAGTTGCGCAATCGAGGGCCCTAGAAACACTGAAGCTTAGATTTGGCTCCTCGACGCAAGCAAGATGTCGGCAGTCGAAGCAAAGGTCAGCAGCCATGTTGCGGCAGTACGTTAGTGTCGCCATAGGCGCTAGGCGGGCAAGCAAGTAGGCGCGCATCGGGATGCATGCCGGCCACGTCAACCAAATTCATTTCACCCGCTGCACATGACCGAATGCGGCGTAGTACGTACGTACTTCCTCCATCCGCGAATAAGTGTACTTCTAGCTTTTGTCTTAAGTCAAAGTTTTAAAACTTTGACCAACTTTATGGAAAAAAGTAGCAGCATTTATGACACTAAATTAGTATCACTAGATCTGTTTTGAAATGTATTTTCATAATATATCAATTTGATATCATATATGTTACTACTTTTTTGTATATAGTTGGTCAAAGTTTAAAAACTTTGACTTAGGACAAAAGCTAGAAGTACACTTATTCGCGGACGGAGGGAGTACGCCGGGGCAAGAGGCCAAGAACTTGGCGTATGCGCAATGTTCTAAACAGTAATCACATGCTAACGATGCTCGCTGTCTTATTTTAAAAACTATTGCGATTTGACAGCATATTTTAACCCCCGCTGGCCCGTGGTTTATGCCTACACATGTGGGCGCTGACGCACGCATCCGTCCGGCCTTTTGGTTAACCGGGGAAAAAGTTAGGGTTCTTGTTAACAAATCGGACGGCCAGTTTTGGTTAGCTGCTCCATGTACTAATTGGAAGCAATTCATGCTGGCTTGACAGCTACAGAAGTTGAGGACACGGCAACAAGTGTGGCCGTCTCCAGCCATAGATGGTGGTGGCGCGCGCTGGCCCATGGTTACGTATGGCCTCCTCCCCGACGATGTCTAGTGGCAGTAGTTTTCTTATCCCGGGGAGGTGAGGGGATGGATACATTTTGGTGGGAGGAAATGGCGCCTTTTCTGCCTCGCAGTCGTCGCAGCACTAGCGTGATTAGATAGCTTAAGATTGCACTAATAGACAGCCAGGACGACGAAGATAGATGGTGCCATGCGCACGTTTCATGCTCCACGGCTCACCTCACCTCACCTTTGTGTCACCCCCACTACCGGTCCATGACTGCCACCTCCGGATGGAAACGAACGCATGCATGACTCGGAATCTCTTCCGGTGACCGCTGAATCTTCCCGGAGTACTGACCCCAACGAAAAGTATGCCGATGTTCTCTGCGACAGCGCATCCGCTAAAGGAATTTTGCTGGGACTAGGATTATGTTTCATCTGTATATAATCAGGCTAGGTTAAGGTGATTTTCATGTATACACTTTCGGAGCCCTATCTTGTGTGTGCGTTCCGATGAACTCTGTTAACTTTGGGTGACGTTGATCAGCAGTGATCTGATCCCTGTTAGCTAGAGCCAAAGCAAGTTAGGCAGGAGCAGGACGGCCGTGGACAATAATTGAAGCGCTATAATTGGAACGCACACCGGATTTGTCTTTTTCTTTTCTTATTATCTTGGCCTTACCTCGCTACTTCTGGTTTTCTTTTTTATATATACAGTTTGTGTTTTGTCACAGCAGGACCGAGCCAGTGTGTGTCGAGTCCTGTCAATATAGACGTGGATTAATGAGTGCATGGGCCATTGCATTATTGCGTTTCCAGAGTCTATCTTCCGTCACCATGCACCAGGACATCACCATATCACCTCGTCATCCTCCTTTTAGTTTTTTCTTTCTCTTTGGCGTTCAAGTATGAACACGCTGTCCATCTTTTTGTCACCAACTTTGGGTCTTCTCTTTCCAAGAATTTCAGAAATATATAACAGAAAAAAATGTAGAGTGTGAATATCACACGTTACGTTGCATGTAATGCAACACGTACATGAATTCAAACACATAAATGATTGGATTTTTAGCTATGAGGCCTATTGATTCACGCATGAGATCGTTGGTCCCCCAAAATGCAAGCTTTTTGCCTCCCTCCCTTGCAACGACCGCCTTTGGATGGCAGAAACGCTCCAAGCTCAACTATGGGCCTTGCCAACTATGCAAGAGTGTAAGGGCATACAGTGCCTCCTTCGAGTTTTGAATTATTTTGACAAAACAGGTATAAGACTAATGCGTTTGTGAGTATACACAAATGGAAGTCCTTGGGGACATGGTTTAACCGAAGAGTTACGACCTCCGAAAATATCGTAAAACATTCAAGTCTTTGGAATTTCCAATGAAGAATTGGAAGTTGTATTTAGACATTGTTTACTAGTTTCCGTATTTCTCCATTGGTCATAGGTCCACTTTCTATTAAGGGGGGTGTAAGTGAAAGTTAGATTAAAGTCTTCGTGTGTGCTCAGTGATAACCTATTTCTTCAGTGAGTGGAGATCCGAAAAACTTCTTCCAAGCAAGATAATTAGTTTCAATGTCTTCGGGACATCATAATTAAGTTTGTCGCCGAGGAGTTGGATGTCTTGCCCCACAAGTCAGTGATTTGAAAACCAACCGGTAGACATGTGTCGTGTGTATGTTGTGAGTGTGCCTCCAATGGTCACATCAGCCCCTTGGGTCCCCCCACCTATAAATAGCCCCCTACCTCAACCATTTGTGGTTGGCTGCTCCGAAATAGATTTGCCAAGTGTTTTTTGTGCAACCCTTCGTCGCATTGATCTGAAAAAATTTAAGTGGGATGAAGGGGACCCCCTAAGAACAGAACTATGATTGATCATCACCGAAGAACTTGATCGATGCCTAACTTGGACTTGTTACTCTTAAAGATAGTACATCCTCTAGATGGTTAGGAGTCATTTAAAGAGCATCCAGTGTGTGGATTCGCTTAAGAACAAGTTTGTATGGGTACGGATATCCCTGCAAGATCTATCACAAATGGTCGGGTGAGTTTAGGGGAATTTAGCTCAAGGAGAGCAATGCAAAAACTTTGTGTCGTCAGATACGTGGCTTAGCCTCTTCAACCGAGACGTAGAATTGTGCCGATGGTTTGAACCGGGGTAAACAATTCGGTTTGTCTTCACCAAGTAATCCAGTTCTAATTCTTCGCACCTTTACTTTTAGTAATGTGCGTATTTCAAAGAAATTACTTCATCCCCTTTCTAAAGACTTTGTCAAGTACTTTTATTTTCTGTTGCTTACCTTTATGTTTAACTTCGTACTCAGTCAATGTGTAGTATATCTACATGTATTGTCGGAGTAAATGACCATGGGTAGCCCCATCTGTTCCCCCTGGTATTTCAAGACATCGGGGCCGACTGCGCCCCTCAGGCATCAAAGACAAATGGCCGCCTTCTTATGGCCGGCTGGTCCAAGCGGCCGGCTGCAGGAAGGCGGCAAGGCCCAAAGAGCGCCCCCAGAGCGGGCCGAATCTTGACAGGCGGCCACCAGAGTGGCCGACTCCTGGCAGGCGGCCTCCAAACCAGCCGACTCCTAGCAGGCGGCCCACCCATGCGCCCTCAAAGTTTGCACCCACATAATGGTGATGAGACGGGGCGTGGTGACAGTGTGGCCCGCCACCCCCGAATCCTAGGCTGAACGTGGCCACAGTGCTTCGTACCGGGCGGCCATCCCTAGCCCGGCGCGGCACTGTTGCCACGAAGCCTGTGACATCATCCATGGCAGAGAAGGCCATGCTCCCACAATGGGCTGTCGGTACGGCCCGCCTGCGGCGGGCCCTACCTGTCCGTGAGAAGCCAGAGGGCGGCGAGCCCAGACTAGTCGGCATAAGGGGAAGCCGACTCCCAGCAGGCGGCCCTCCCCTTTCCCCGAAGACTGTGCGGCATTAACCAGATAAGATGGGGTGTGGCTACAGCGAACACCCGCCAGGCGGCGGTACTGTAGCCACGCTCTCCCCGACCAAGCCTTCGTCATCAGAGGCAGGGCTACAGTTATGAGCAGCCGACAGGGCCCACGAGCGATGAGCCCTACCTGTCGGCCGAGAGCCCGACAGGCGGCAAGGTCCACTAGGCGGCGGGCCCCAGCTGCCGGCGGAGAAGCGGGGGACCACAGACACTGATGGCTCGGGCCTACACCCATCCAGATTACCATTGTACCCATGGGGGGTAGGCCTATATAAACCCCCCAGGGAACCCATGCAAAGGGTTGAACTCTTAGAGATACACACACACACATAAAGAGAGAGAGAGGAGTAGAGCTAGCCTTGCCCTTCTTCCTCCTGTAGCCGAACAACTCAAGGAGCAAACTTGCACCCACTTGTTGATCTAGTGATCATGCGGAGACCCCGTAGAGCAGGAGTAGGGGTGTTATCTCCTAGGAGAGCCCCGAAACTGGGTAAGATGCGCCAGATGCATGTCTCCGCCTAATCCCGTTTCCAGGCACCGGCGACGTCTTACTAGCTCTCACTATGATTAGCCATACTTTGCCATATGTCGCACTAACCACCCGACATTTGGCGCCCACCATGGGGCTAGGTGCACCGCCGTCCGAAGATCTGCTCTGGACGGGAACTTTGTTCCTCCCTGGCGAGCGCAGCCAGCCCGGCACGCCCGATGGCGTTTGCACCAACGCGCTGCAGGGCGCGGAAGTCACCTGCGCGGCGAGCTGCCTCGCTGATCTCATCGGCAAGATTTGCCTCTCCGACGAGCCCGCGCCAGGCGCGGGCGCACCAGCTCCGAGATCTGCCTCATCGACCTCCTTGGAAAGCTTGACATCGCCAACGAGCCCGCCTCCGACTTGGAGTCGATCGACTCCACTGACCCAATGCTTGTCGACTCCGACACGGCATCCCTCGATGCCTTCCCCACCCACGTGGTGGTCATCGACGACCCACTCCCTCGTGCCGACAGTGGCGGTAGCACCGTCACTGAGGTGTTCGTCATCGACCATGATGGAGCATCCAACACAGACGCCCACGACCCGCTGCAGGCGGCGATGCGGGACATGTCCATCCCCATCGCAGGCGACGCTGACGCTGAGACGCTGGAAGCCCACCACCTCGTGCTCACCGAAAGCGGCAAGAGGCTAGCCATGATGAGACGCCTCACCGAGGCCTACCAGTGCGAGGTCGATCGTGCCGTCTGTGGCACGCCGGCTGCTGGCGGGCCTAGCCGCGTGGGCGTTGTCAAACAGCGCGGCGCGACCATTGCCAGCATGCTGGGGGCCGACCGCCCAGTCTGCGCCACGCCCATCGAGAACCTGCATGTTGCCCAGGCGGCAGCAGATGAGCTAGAGCACCTGGATGGTGACGAGTGATGTTACATGACGGAGCGCGTCCAGTAGCTCATCGACGCTGCTGCCGCGCAGCAAGAAGCCGTCGCGTGCGCCGAGAATCCTCCCCCCCACCGAGAGCATGGCACGACCTCCCGGACGCCGACAGCAGGCGGCGCCCGTGACCGAAGAGACAATGAGCTAGCTGCCAGCCGCAGTTGGACGCGCCTAACCATTGAGCGCGACCAAGATGGCCGCCAACGAGCTGCAGAGCGGCGGGACGACTGTCCGCCTCCTCCTCCTCCTCGTAGGGGGAGGTATGCCTCCCCTCCGCCTGTTGAGCACCCTACGCTCAGCGGCCGGCTGGGCCACCATGAAGGAGTCGGCGAAAATGATGCCCGCCATCGGATCGACCGGCTGGCACGATCCCAGGTGCTAGAAGAAGAAGATGCAATTGGTCCGCCTTGTTTTAGCCCCCGCATCCGTGACGAGCCCTTCCCCAAAGGGTTCTCGCTCCTAAGAGATACGCCCAAGTACAATGGCTCCGTGAAGCTGAAAGACTGGTTGTCGACTACTCCACCGCAGTCAACATAGCAAACGGAAACAAGCGCGTTGCCATGAAGTACGTCCCTCTCATGCTTCAGGGCACATCTCACACCTGGCTGAATAGTCTCAAGCCCTACAACATCAACAGCTGGGTAGATTTCACCAAAGTCTTCAACCGCAACTTCACCAGCACTTACAAGCGGCCGCCCAAGCCCCGCCAGCTCTCTCTGTGCGTCCAAGGCCCTTCCGAGTCTACCCGTGACTACCTGACGCGATGGGCCAAGCTCCGCAACTCCTGCTAAGGGGTGCACGAGGTGCAAGCAATAGAGTACTTCACCGCCGGGTGCAGAGAAGGCACCCTACTCAAGCATCAACTCCTCTGCGACAAGCCGGCTACACTCGATGAGCTGCTGATCATAGCAGACAAGTATGCCACTGTTGACTCCTCTATGAAGCCGGAGCTTCGGGTGGACGCCTCTGGGAAGGTGCTCCCTCCGGCTCCCAGAACGCCGGCAAGCGACACCAGTCGGCATCCGCAGCAGATCGACAACAAGTGCAAGGGCCCGATGCCGGCTTCCACCAGTCGGCAGGTGGCTATAGTCGAAGACCGGCAACCGAAGGGCCAGCCCATGCCCAAACGTTAGAAAAGCGGCAAGCCGGCTTGGCAACCTGCCTTCTCCTATGAGCAGACCCTTGATGCACCCTGCAAGTTCCACAGCGGCGCGAAGCCGTCCAATCACACCACCCGAAAGTGCCACTGGCTCACCTGAATCTCCAATGGTGAGGGGCTGCTGCCTCCCCCGCCTGTTGGCCAGCCGCCTCCGGCTCCTCAACAGCCGGCGGCCCGCCCAGCAGTCGGAGCCATTCAAGACGAATTCCCTAAAGAGCATGGAGCTTTCATTGTATTCACGAGCGAGGCTGATGATAGGCGCAGGCGGCGCCGACAGCACCAAGAAGTCAATGCCGTTGCCTCCAAGGTCCCAGAGTTCATGCACTGGTCTGAAAAGCCCATCAGTTGGAGCCGAGCCAACCACCCAGAGGTGATGCCTTCTCTGGGTTCCTATGCTCTGGTGTTGGATGCCACCTTTGCAACAGAGAGGCGAGCTTCTCGTTTCTCCTGAGTCCTGATAGATGGCGGCAGCAGCATCAACATCTTTTACCGCGCCACCATGGAGAAGCTGAATATCAAGGTGAAGCAACTTCAGCTCGGCCGGACTGTTTTCCATGGCATTGTGCCTGGCCTGTCCTGCTCACCAATCGGCAAGATCAAGATAGATGTTCTCTTCGGAGATAAAGATCACTTCCGCCGCGAAGAAATTTGGTTTGAGGTAGTGGACCTGGAGAGCCCTTATCATGCATTGCTTGGCCGACCTACTCTGGCCAAGTTCATGGCCGTACCTCATTACGCCTACCTCAAGATGAAGATGCTGGGTGTCGGTGTCAAATGTCAAGTAGGGGGTCCCAAACTGTGCGTCTAAGGTTGATGGTAACAGGAGACGGGGGACATGATGTTTACCCAGGTTTGGGCCCTCTCTATGGAGGTAATACCCTACTTCCTGCTTGATTGATCTTGATGAATATGAGTATTACAAGAGTTGATCTACCATGAGATCGTAAGGAGTAAACCCTAGAAGTCTAGCCTATATGATTATGATCTTCCCCTACGGACTAAACCCTTCGGTTTATATAGACACCGGAGGGGACTAGGGTTGTACAAAGTCGGTTATAGAGAAATGAATCTTCATATCCGGTCGCCAAGATTGCCTTCCACGCCAAGGAGAGTCCCATACGGACACAGGAAAGAGTCTTCGGTCTTGTATCTTCACAGCCCATCAGTCCGGCCCATGTCACATAGTCCAGCTGTCCGAGGACTCCTTAATCCAGAACTCCCTCAGTAGCCCCTGAACCAGGCTTCAATGACGAGGTGTCTGACGCGCAGATTGTCCTCGGCATTGCAAGGCGGGTTCCTCCTCCAAATACTCCAAATCTTCCTTCGAACACAGGAAACGTGTCCGACTCTGAAAAACAAATACCACACACAACCGTAGAGAGTATAATACTTCACGAGTCGAATCTGCTGACAAATTTTCATACTGTGACATCACGTCACCGCCGGTCATTATTCGAACCGTTTTCTAGCCCATCGCTCCATATTTCGAGATGCGGTTTCATTGGCACGTCTTGTAGTAGAGATCGTGTCCCCTTATTGCGTGATTCTCATCAATACGGGCATGGGTAATCCCACCGTAACATTTGCACGACCCTCGGGGATAAGCGAGTTTTTAGGGCAAGTGGGGAGGCACTTGATATTCACTGCCTTTATAAAGAGATAAGGATCCACCTCTTTCACCCATGCCTTCTTTCTCTCTACTTCCCCCAATGTCGAGCTCCAGCACCCAAGTTCTCATCTTTCCTGCCTCCAAAAAGCACTCCAGGCATGTACGGATCCAGAGTGCAGGGCAAGTGGATGGTCTCCTCCGTCAAGGAGAAGGACATCACAAAGCTTCGGGAGGCTGGGTATCTGGCCAAGGAAATCACACACCGACTTCCGGCCGAGGGACAGATCGTCCCCACTCCGGAGCCCCATGAGAGGGTCGTATTCCTCTCCCACTTTGTCCGTGGGATGGGATTTCCTCTCCACCCATTTGTCCGCGGACTCATGTACTACTACGGGTTAGATTTCCATGATCTATCCCCAAATTCTCTCCTCAACATCTCGGCGTTCATCATCGTGTGCGAGGCTTTCCTCCGTATCCCTCCACACTTTGGATTGTGGTTAAAGACCTTCAATGTGAAGCCGAAGGTGGTGGGTGGCCAACACGCAGAGTGCGGAGGCGCCATGATGAGAAATATGCCCAACGTTACATGGCCATCAGGTACATTTATCGAGACCATCAAAGGGTGGCAAAAACAGTGGTTCTACATCACTGAGTCACGCGACACCACCTGGGTCGCGGCTCCCGAATTCTGATCCGGAGCTCCGATGCGGCTCACCTTCTGGCCCGAGAAGGGCCTGGACTGGTCTTCGTCAAACGAGCTGACATCGCTCCAGGCGCATATCAAGAACATGGTAGACAAGAACATCAAGCTTGTCAACGTGATCCAGGTGATGCTAGTTCACCGGATCCTTCCATGCCAAAGCCGGACTTGCCATCTATGGGAGTTCAATCCGGCCAAGAACCAGACCCTACTGGAGTTCTTCAGCACAACGCAAGAGACATCTGGAAGGTGCTATTCAAGTCCGGCAAGACGTGGCCGGACACGGCCGAGGATCGTGGGCACAAATTGGCCCGTCCCGCTAGTTCGGTAAATCTTTAGATGTTGTCAAGGTGTATCCTTTACTCGCATACTTGAGGGAAACGCCTAAACTTCCCTGCTGATTTTCTCAGGGCTGGACAAAGAAGGCGGAGTGGATTCACTGTCCGGCTTCGCTGCCCGAAGACCCAACAATTCCACTTCTGACGAAGATGCTGGTTCCGGCGCCCTATAAAGCATCGATGAAGAAGGCCAAGAAGGAGGCCAAGGAGACCAGGGGCTGTCTCCGTCACAAGGGCACTTCAGACATGATGTCCGAAGACGTCGAGGTTCACTCCTCCGCCGCCGAGGATGACGAGGAAGAGGAGGAGGAGGAATAAGAAAGCCATTCCCCCCTGCGGGGGAGGGGGAAAGAAGAGGACGACCTCCGCATGTTTGGAGGCCGAAGTGTCTAAGAAGGGGAAGCTTCCCTTCCGGATGACTCCACCGCGGCCACCGACAGCAGCTCGGAGTGGACTCCTAGGGTCAAGCCCCTGGCCAAATCATGAGTACTAAAAAACCTGGATACGTCCATATATCCGATCTCACTACTGTATAGCATAAACATGTTGAATCACGTATCTACAGTCTGGCTAGGTCCAACCTCGAGCGATCCTCATCGGAGGATTCGCTAGACCCGGAGGTGATGGATAGCGGGACCCTTCCGGTGGCTGCTACGTCTTGAGCTAGCGTTGGTTTTCCGCGAAGAGGAGAGGGTGATGCAGCAAAGTGTAGCGTAAGTATTTCCCTCAGTTTTGAGAACCAAGGTATCAATCCAGTAGGAGGCTCCTCAAAAGTTCCATGCACCTACACAAACAAACTGAGAACTCGCAACCAACGCAATAAAGGGGTAGTCAATCCCTTCACAGTCACTTACGAAAGTGAGATCTGATAGAGAAAGTATGATAAGATAAATATATTTTTGGTATTTTATAATATAGATGCAGAAAAGTAAATATGTAAATAAAAGTAGATTGAAAGCAAATATGATAAGAGATAGACCCTGGGGCCATAGGTTTCACTAGAGGCTTCTCTCGAGAGCAAAAGTATTACGGTGGGTGAACAAATTACTGTCGAGCAATTGATAGAGAAGCGAATAATTATGACGTTATCTAGGCATGATCATGTATATAGGCATCACGTCCATAACAAGTAGACCGACTCCTGCCTGCATCTACTACTATTACTCCACACATCGACCGCTATCCAGCATGCATCTAGTGTATTAAGTCCATAAGAACAGAGCAACACATTAAGCAAGATGACATGATGTAGATGGATAAACTCATGCAATATGATATCACCCCATCTCGTTATCCTTGATGGCAACAATACAATACGTGTCTTGCAACCCTTTCTGTCACTGGGTAAGATCACCGCAAGATTGAACCCAAAGCTAAACACTTCTCCCATGGCAAGAAAGATCAATCTAGTAGGCCAAACCAAACCGATAATTCAAAGAGACTTTTAAAGATAACTCAATCATACATAAAAGAATTCAGAGAGGATTCCAATATTATTCATCGATAAACTTGATCATAAACCCACAATTCATCAGATCTCGACAAACACACCGGAAAAAGAGATTACATCGAATAGATCTCCACAAGAGAGGGGGAGAACAATGTATTGAGATCCAAAAAGAGAGAAGAAGCCATCTAGCTAATAACTATGGACCCGTAGGTCTGTGGTAAACTACTCACAACTCATCGGAGAGGCTATGGTGTTGATGTACAAGCCCTCCATGATCGATTCCCCCTCCGGCAGAGTGCCGGCGAAGGCTCCTAGATGGGATCTCACGGATACAGAAGGTTACGGTGGTGGAAATTGTGTTTCGTGGTGCTCCTGGATGTTTTCGGGGTCCGTGGATATATATAGGAGAAGGAAGTACGTCGGTGGACGCCCGAGGGGCCCACGAGACAGGGGGCATGCCCCTAGGGGGGGGGGGGCGCCCTCCTATCTCGTGGGGCCCTCGGAGCTTTCTTGACTTGCACTCAGGCTCTCCGGATCAGATTTGTTCCAAAAATAACGCTCCCGAAGGTTTCATTCCGTTTGGACTCCGTTTGATATTCCTTTTCTTTGAAATACTGAAACAGGCAAAAAACAGCAATATGTGTTGGGCCTCCAGTTAGTAGGTTAGTCCCAAAATTGATATAAATGTGTAGAATAAAGCCATAAACATCCAAAAGGGGTAATATAGTAGCATGGAACAATAAAAAATTATAGATATGTTGGAGACGTATCAAGCATCCCCAATCTTAATTTCTGCTCGTCCTCGAGTAGGTAAATGATAAAAAGAGAACTTTTGATGTGGAATGCTACCTAGCATAATTCATAATGTAATTTTCTTTCATTCTGGCATGAATGTTCAGATCCAAATAATACAAAATAAAAGTTCATAAAGACATAAGAAATAGTAATACTTCAAGCATACTAATCAAGGTAATCATGTCTTTTCAAAATAACATGGCTAAAGAAAGTTATCCCTACAAAATCATATAGTCTGGCTATGCTCTATCTTCATCACACAAAGTATTTAATCATGCACAACCCCGATTACGAGCCAAGCAATTGTTTCATACTTTAATAATCTCAAACTCTTTCAACTTTCACGCAATACATGAGCGTGAGCCATGGACATATCACTATATGTGGAATAGAATGGTGGTTGTGGAGAAGACAAAAAGGAGAAGATAGTCTCACATCAACTAGGCGTATCAACGGACTATGGAGATGCCCATTAATAGATATCAATGTGAGTGGGTAGGGATTGCCATGCAACGGATGCACTAGAGCTATAAATATATGAAAGCTCAACAAAAGAAACTAAGTGGGTGTGCATCCAACTTGCTTGCTCATGAAGACCTAGGGCACTTTTGAGGAAGCCCATCATTGGAATATACAAGCCAAGCTCTATAATGAAAAAATCCCACTAGTATATGAAAGTGACAACATATGAGACTCTCTATCATGAAGATCATGGTGCTATTTTGAAGCACAAGTGTGGAAAGAGAGATAGTAGCATTGTCCCTTCTCTGTTTTTCTCTCATTTTATTTTTTTCTTTTCTTTTTTCTTTTTCTCTTTTTTTCTTTGGCCTTCTTTTTTTTCTTTTTGGCCTTTCTCTTTTTTTTTCCTTTCTTTTTTTTTTCTTTTCTTTTTTTTCTTTTTGTAAAGTCCGAAGTCTCATCCCGACTTGTGGGGGAATCATAGCCTTCATCATCCTTTCCTCACGAGGACAATGCTCTAATAATGAAGATCATCACACTTTTATGGATTTAAAACTCAAAGCTAGAACAAAATATGACTCTATATGAATGCCTTCGGCGGTGTACCGGGATATGCAATGACTCAAGAGCGACATGTATGCAAATTATGAAGGTGGCCTTGCCACAAATACGATGTCAACTACATGATCATGCAAAGAGTAATATGACAAAAGTAATGTGTGTCATATGAACGGAACGGTGGAAAGTTGCATGGCAATATATCTCGGAATGGCTATGGAAATGCCATAATAGGTAGGTATGGTGGCTGTTTTGAGGAAGGAGTATGGTGGGTATATGGTACCGGCGAAAATTGCGTGACACAAGAGAGGCTAGCAATGGTGGAAGGGTGAAAGGGTGCGTATAATCCATGGACTCAACATTAATCAAAAGAACTCGTATACTTGTTGCAAAAATTTAGAAGTCATCAAAAATCAAAGCACTATGCGCATGCTCCTAGGGGGATAGATTGGTAGGAAAAGATCATCGCTCGTCCCCGACTGCCACACATAAGGAAGACAATCAATAAATAAAATTGTGCTCCAACTTCATCACAAAGCGGTTCACCATACGTGCATGCTACGGGAATCACAAACTTCAACACAAGCATTCTTTAAACCATAATCACCCAACTAGCATGACTTTAATATTACTACCTCCATATCTCAAAACAATTATCAAGTATCAAGTTGATCATAGCATCCAATTCACTTCCTATGATAGTTTTTATTATACCCAACTTGGATGCTCATCATTCTAGGAACAACTTTGTAACAAAAGCAAATACCATGCTGTTCTAACAGACTCTCAAAATGATATAAGTGAAGCATGAGAGACTAGCAATTTCTTCAAAATTAAGACACCACCGTCGTGCTCTAAAAGATATAAGTGAAGCACTAGAGCAAAAACTATCAAGCTCAAAAGATATAAGTGAAGCACATAGAGTATTCTAGCAAATTCTAATCAAATAGGCTTCTCCCAAAAGGTGTGTACAGCAAGGATTATTGTGGTAAACTAACGAGCAAAGACTAATATAATACACGACGCTCCAAGCAAAACACATATCATGTGGCGAATAAAAATATAGCTCCAAGTAAAGTTACCAATGAACGAAGACGAAAGAGGGGATGCCTTCCCAGGGCATACCCAAGCTTAGGCTTTTGGCTACTCTTGAATATCTTGGGGTGCCATGGGCATCCCCAAGCTTAGGCTCTTTCCACCCTTTATTCCATAGTCCATAAAGGCTTTACCCAAAACTTGAAAACTTCACAACACAAAACTCAACAGGAAATCTTATAAGCTCCGTTAGTGAAAGAAAACAAAACCACCACATAAGGTACTGCAATGAACTCATTATTTATTTATTTTGGTGTTAAACCTACTGTATTCCAACTTCCTTATGGTTTATAAACTAATTTACTAGCCATAGATGCATTGAAATAAGCCAACAACACACAAAAAACAGAATCTGTCAAAAACAGAACAGTCTGTAGAAATCTGTAACTAACGCGAACTTATGGAACTCTAAAAATCCTACCAAAATAGGACGTACTGGAAAATGTGTCTATTGATCAGAAGCAAAAAGAATCAATGCAAAATCACGTTTCTGTGATTTATTGATTGTTTTCTCGTGAGCGCAAAGTTTGTGTTTTTCAGCAGAATCAAATCAACTATCATCGTAGCTTATCCTATAGGTTCTACTTGGCACAAACGCTAATTAAAAGATAAAAACACATCTAAACAGAGAGTAGATGCAAGATTTATTCCTAAACAGGACCAAAAGCAAAAAATATAAAGAAAAATTGGGTTGCCTCCCAACTAGCGCTATAATTTAACACCCCTAGCTAGGCATAAAAGCAAGGATAGATCTAACTAGTTCCATCTTTGGCACTTGATTCATAAGTAGCACGCATGATATATTCATAAGGTAATTTGACTTTCTTTCTTGGAAAGTGCTCCATGCCTTTCTTTAAATGAAATTGGAATCTAATGTTCCCTTCCTTCATATCAATAATCGCACCAATCGTTCTAAGGAAAGGTCTACCAATAATAATAGGTTAAGAAATATTGCAATCTATATCAAGAACGATAAAATCTACGGGCACCAAATTTCTATTAGCAACAATAAGAACATCATTGATCCTTCCCATAGGCTTTTTAATGGTGGAATCCGCAAGGTGCAAATTTAAAGAGCAATCATCAAGATCATGGAAACCTAGAATATCACATAAAGTTTTTGGAATCGTGGAAACACTAGCACCCAAATCACACAAAGCAAAACACTCATAATCTTTAATTCTAATTTTTATAGTAGGTTCCCACTCATCATTAAGTTTTCTAGGTATAGAAACTTCCAAATTCAGTTTTTCATCATAAGATTGCAACAAAGCATCAACAATATGTTTGGTAAAAGCTTTATTTTGGCTATAAGCATGAGGAGAATTAACAACGGATTGCAACAAGGAAATACAACCTTTTAAAGAGCAATTATCATAATCAAGTTCCTTGAAATCCGAGATAGTAGGTTCAATATTAGAAGTTGAAGATTCTCCAATCTCTCTTTCACCAAATTTAACAGCACGATCTAAAGATTTTTGAATTTTTGGGACGCCTTCTAGGCAAAGTTGATTCATCATCACTCCCATAATCATCAAAATTCATCTTGCAAAACATAGATCTAATCAGAGACGCATCAATAACTTTAAGATCCTCATCATTATTTTCATGTAGATTAGAAGAACACACTTTTATGAAGCTTTCTTTTTTAGCACGCAATCTAGCGGTTCTTTCCTTGCACTCGTCAATGGAGATTGTCATTACCTTGAGAGACTCATTGATATCATGCTTAGGAGAAGAAGATCCAAGTTTAAGAGAATTAACATCAAGCAAAAGTCTATCAACGTTCCTAGCCAAATCATCAACTTTGAGCAATTTTTCTTCAAGCAAGGCATTAAAATTCTTTTGAGAAATCATAAATTCTTTCACAATATTCTCAAAATCAGAGGGAATCTTATTAAAATTACCATAATAATTATTGTAGGAATTTCCATAATTATTAGAGGGATTACTAGGGAACGATCTAGTATTAAAATTTCCTCTATAAGCATTGTTTCCAAAATTATTCCTACCAACAAAATTCACATGCATAGATTCATTATTATTCTCAATCAAGTAAGACAAAGGCATATCATTTGGATCAAGAGGAGTATTTTTAGTAGCAAACATCTTCATAAGTTCATCCATCTTTCCACTCAAAACATTGATTTCTTCTATAGCATGCACTTTTACTAGAAGACCTTTCGGTGTGCCATTGAGAATAATTAGCCATAATATCATCAATAAATTTTGTAGCATCTCCTAACGTAATTTCCATAAACATGCCTCTCGCGGCCGAATCTAAGAGATTTCTAGAGGCAAAGTTCAAACCGGTATAAAAAAATTGTATGGTCATCCATAAATTCAAACCATGAGTAGGGCAATTGCGAAGCATCAATTTCATTCTTTCCCAAGATTGGGCAACATGCTCATGATCAAGTTGTTTAAAATTCATAATATCATTCCTAAGAGTGATGATTTTAGCGGGAGGAAAATACTTAGAGATAAAAGCATCTTCGCACTTGTTCCAAGAATCAATACTATTTTTGGGCAAAGACGAAAACCAAATTTCAGCGCGATCTCTAAGTGAAAACGGAAATAACTTCAATTTGACAATATTGTTATCCGTATCTTTCTTCTTTTGCATATCACACAAATCAACAAAATTGTTTAGATGAGTAGGGCATCTTCACTAGGAAGGCCGGCGAATTGATCTTTCATAAGAAGATTCAACAAAGCAGCATTGATTTCACAAGACTCAACATCATTAAGAGGAGCGATCGGAGTACTAAGGAAATCATTATTATTGGTATTCGAGAAGTCACACAACTTGGTATTATCTTGTGCCATGGCAACAAGTAATCCAACACACAAGCAAACAGAAAAACGGCAAGCGAAAAGAGAGGAGGAGATTGGGAAAGAGAGGGCGGATAAAATGGCAAGGGTGAAGTGGGGGGAGAGGAAAACGAGAGGCAAATAATGTAAATGCGAGGGATATGGGTTTGTGATGGGTACTTGGTATGTCTTGACTTGAGCGAAGACCTCCCCGGCAACGGCGCCAGGAATCCTTCTTGCTACGTCTTGAGCTAGCATTGGTTTTCCCCGAAGAGGAGAGGGTGATGCAGCAAAGTGTAGCGTAAGTATTTCCCTCAGTTTTGAGAACCAAGGTATCAATCCAGTAGGAGGCTCCTCAAAAGTCCCACGCACCTACACAAACAAACTGAGAACTCGCAACCAACGCAATAAAGGGGTTGTCAATCCCTTCATGGTCACTTACGAAAGTGAGATCTGATAGAGAAAGTATGATAATATAAATATATTTTTGGTATTTTATAATATAGATGCAGAAAAGTAAAGATGTAAATAAAAGTAGGTTGAAAGCAAATATGATAAGAGATAGACCCGGGGGCCATAGGTTTCACTAGAGGCTTCTCTCGAGAGCAAAAGTATTACGGTGGGTGAACAAATTACTGTCGAGCAATTGATAGAAAAGCGAATAATTATGACGTTATCTAGGCATGATCATGTATATAGGCATCACGTCCATAACAAGTAGACGGACTCCTGCTTGCATCTACTACTATTACTCCACACATCGACCGCTATCCAACATGAATCTAGTGTATTAAGTCCATAAGAACAGAGCAACGCATTAAGCAAGATGACATGATGTAGAGGGATAAACTCATGCAATATGATATAAACCCCATCTTGTTATCCTCGATGGCAACAATACAATACGTGTCTTGCAACCCTTTCTGTCACTGGGTAAGATCACCGCAAGATTGAACCCGAAGCTAAACACTTCTCCCATGGCAAGAAAGATCAATCTAGTAGGCCAAACCAAACCGATAATTCGAAGAGACTTGTAAAGATAACTCAATCGTACATAAAAGAATTCAGAGAAGATTCCAATATTATTCATAGATAAACTTGATCATAAACCCACAATTCATCGGATCTCGACAAACACACCGCAAAAAGAGATTACATCGAATAGATCTCCACAAGAGAGGGGGAGAACATTTTATTGAGATCCAAAAAGAGAGAAGAAGCCATCTAGCTAATAACTATGGACCCGTAGGTCTGTGGTAAACTACTCACAACTAATCGGAGAGGCTATGGTGTTGATGTAGAAGCCCTCCGTGATCGATTCCCCCTCCGGCAGAGTGCCGGCGAAGGCTCCAAGATGGGATCTCGCGGATACATAAGGTTACAGCGGTGGAAATTGTGTTTCATGGTGCTCCTGGATGTTTTCGGGGTCCATGGATATATATAGGAGAAAGAAGTACGTCGGTGGACGCCCGAGGGGCCCCCTAGACAGGGGGGCATGCCCCTAGGGGGGGGGGGCGCCCTCCATGGGGCGCTCGGAGCTTTCCTGACTTGCACTCCAGGCTCTCCGGATCAGCTTTGTTCAAAAAATAATGCTCCTGAAGGTTTCATTCCGTTTGGACTCCGTTTGATATTCCTTTTCTTCGAAATACTGAAATAGGCAAAAAAAAACAGCAATATGGGTTGGGCCTCCGGTTAGTAGGTTAGTCCCAAAAATGATATAAATGTGTAGAATAAAGCCCATAAACATCCAAAAGGGGTAATATAATAGCATGGAACAATCAAAAATTATAGATATGTTGGAGACGTATCAGTGGTCTCTTCTCCCAAGGCCATGGATAACGCCGAGGTGTCGTCCCAAAGGATCCTAGGCCAGGGAGAGACTCAGGAGGCCGTCAGGGCGGCGCTGGAGGGTAAAACCTCGGCAGCCGGACACATGGAGTAGCAAAACCCCATGGATACTGACGATGGGGGACAGATTGAATTCAGCCCCTAGCCGAATACAATTCCGGAGACCCATACGGCTCCGGAATCAGGCAAGCAACCTCTTCTGAAATAAGGGTGTGTGCCTATTCCACCGATGACCTCTGTCCATCCAGAGGCACCGGATACTTTGCTGGAAGCGCTGCAAGGCGCTTCCATTGTTGAAGAGCGTCGTACCCTTATGGGCACGGTGATTGAGAAGATTCAGTCTGCGAAGAGCGGGCTGACCGAAGCATGCACAAGCCTTCTAACAGGCTTTGAGGTAAGCAACGCAACTATATATAGAAAGAATGTCACAGTATAGACAATAGCCCATGACACTGTCCGGTGTTCAAAAAAAAAGCTGGACAGAGGATCAAACAAGTGTCGCAGGAGACTAACTATGAAATGTCTATGTGTATAAGAAGGCATCGTTACTGGCTGCGACCTCCCATGCTACTGAGGTCTTCAGACTGAAGCAGAGTCTAGAGCGGACCGAGGAAGAGCTCGGCCGCATGAAGAAACAGTTGGAGGATAACCAAGGTATGCAATAATGCGATAACCTTGACCATATTTCAGGAAGGATGAATGTTTTGTTCTAACTAAAAAATGCCCTATTATTTATCAGGAGCGGCGACCGAGGTGGAGGCTCTCAAGAAGGCACTAGCCAAGGCCGAGGAGAAGGTGTCCAACGAATGAGCCACTCGCGAAAAGCATGAGGCCTAGGGCGGTGAGATCCAGCAAGAGCTCCAGGACGCAGGGAAGAAATGCGAGTCCTTGGAGCGCAATATTGCGGATCAAGAGTCCGAACTCACCAAGGTCCGTTAAAGTGCACACAATGCCTGGGTTGAAGCCCAGGACACCCTCCAGGAAATCCAGGAGGCCATAAAAATCACAGCGGGTAAGGCCTTTATTATCCAGAGAAAATATGTGAAGAAAAGGTTCCTCTTACTGACCCAAATTTGGAGTTCTCCAGGGGCGTTTGCGGATCCGCCACGCAGCATTTCAGATGCCGCGGAGTTCTTTCGAGCCGAAGAGGGGGGCTCTATGGAGAATCTGTCTTGGTCGCAATATCTTGCACCAGAACATTCGGTGCCCTTTAGCGATCAGCTAAAACAACTGGTCGAACTGCATAGGGTGGCCGAACTAGCCATGAAGGATTTCATAATCCGTCTATGGCCTGCCGAAGCCATACCTAGCAGCTACTTCAGGCTTCTGAAGCGGTTGGTCAATGCCTGCCCTCGGCTTGATGCTATCAAGCGGTCGGTCTGCATCGAAGGTGCGTGAATGGCGTTCGCCCGAGTCAAAATGTACTGGGTGAAGATGGACACCACAAAGCTTATGACCGAGGGATCACCCGCGGGCAAGGAGCACCGCACGCCTGAGCTGTATTTTGACAATCTCTTGGAAGGAGCCCGGATTGTGGCAGAGCAATGTGCCAAGGATATTATACTTCCATGAATACATTCATGTTATCCTGTGTTGTACTATGAAACAAGATTGTTATGTAATATAATGCTTGTTATTTAAAATTTTACCTCCTGTTCGGCCGTTTATATTAAATCTGAGAGTCGGCCAGTCGTCGGCTTCAGCCCACATGTAGGAAGTACGAGGGTGTTCGGGATAAATCTAAACATTCTTTACTCCAAAGTTTGGTCCTTCAAGGACGTGTTTAGCGCAACGAAATAGGCAATCAGACTATAAGGCTTTATCACCCTCACTTAGCCATAGGAGTTTGGCAATAAAAATTTAGGCGCAACACCTAGTGTTCGTAAGTCCGAACTTGGGGTGTTGTAAACACCTAATCGGATAAAAACCGATTCATCGCACAATGCGGAAGAAATCGCTAAAGATTTGTAACCTCTCGAACAGATGACCGGCTCTCGCCGCATCATGACAGTCAGTTTTAGGCTTTCTCTACTGAGGTGCTCGTCCGGAAGAACCGGGACACAATCGCAGTAGTTCTCCCTTTACTACCCTAGCTGATATAGCGTAATGTAAGGTAGTAAGCACAGGAGCCGGGCAATCCAACTATTGACCCAACACATGATTCGGAGCCGATGCATATACTGTTATAAGTTCGGGGTGCCGAACAACTATGAAAGTGTTCAGACTTTCTTGCCGCATTATGGGGCACAATGAAGCCCCTGGCGAATTTAGGCATACCAGAGTGTACGGGTGCAATTGATAAAAATTTCAAGAAAAATGAAACAACAAGTTAATGTCATATAAAATGGGTCGCAAACTGTTTTTTATTGCAATTTAGTAATACGTCAAAGCGCATGTGTACAAATAGTGCAATAAACAATATGACTGTTTAACCTGCCCAGACCAGGGGGAGCTGCGTGCGGGTCCGAAGATAGATAGAATGATCATCGAGAAGAATATCTAGAGATTCCTTTGCGCGTTCGAGTTGCTTCCCTCCTTGGTATGTTCGTCCTTTGATAGGTCCGGCAATCAGGTCGCCAGTAACGGCCTGGACAAAAGTAACCTGAAAAGAAAGACAAAATGTAAAATTATGTGTGTCCAGGAGGGGTTGAGCCAAATTGTGGAACACAATCTAGCTGTGCCTCCGTCTATCCCCATGGTATTTTGAGTGTGTAGTTATGTACGCGCAGTATGAAGGCCGCTGTTTGGTCGGGATTGGGATGGAGGCCAAATTGCTAGTCAAGCTCTTGACGAGCTGGACTGTCCTGCTGCAGGGTAGTTCGGACTCGTTTGACAGTGTCGGGGATCTTGGCCGCCGAATTAAGGTTCTACCTGAAGAGGCCGCTCTCTGCTTCTGCTGCAAGGGCAGCGGTGTGCTCCTCAATACGGAGGGAGCGTTCTGTGTTTCCATTGACTGTTATGATACCGCGTGGTCCAGGCATCTTGAGCTTGAGGTAAGCGTAGTGTGGTACCGCATTGAATCAAGTGAATGCAGTTCGTCCGAGCGTGCATGATAGCCACTGCGGAAAGGGACGATATCGAAGATCAATTCTTCGCTTCTGAAATTGTCCGGGGATCCGAAGACCACCTCCAGTGTGATTGAGCTCGTACATCGGGCCTATACACCTGGGATGACACCTTTAAAGGTGCTTTTTGTGGGCTTGATCCTTGAGGGGTCGATACCCATTTTGCGCATTGTATGCTGACAGAGCAGGTTCAGGCTGCTGCCACCGTCCATGAGGACTCGTGTGAGATGGAATCCATCGATGATTGGATCGAGGACCAGTGCGGCTGAACCCCATGACGGATACTGGTCGGATGATCCCTGTGATCGAAAGTGATTGGGCAGGATGACCATGGGTTAAATTTTGGGGCGACTGGCTCCACCGTGTAGACGTCCCTGAGCGCACGCTTCCGCTCCATCTTGGGGATATGGGTAGCGTATATCATGTTCACCATTTTAACTTGGGGGGGGACTTCTTTTGTCCCCCTGTGTTCGGTGGCCAGGGCTCCTCGTCATCGTCCTTGCTTTGCGGCTCCTTCTCCTTGTGATCGACATTTAGCTTGCCGACCTGTTTAAACACCCAGCACTCTTTGTTGGTATGATTGGCTGGTTTATCAGGAGTGCCGTGGATTTGGCATGGACGATCGAGTATGCGGTCCAAGTTGGACGACCCCAGATTGTTCCTTTAATATGGCTTTTTCCGCTGACCGGCCTTAGAGCCACTAAATCTGGCGTTGACCACCGTGTCCTTGGTGTTGTCACCGTTGTTTCAACGCTTGTGTATGTTGTGTCGGGGCTTGCCGTTGCTATCTCTGGCTTCAGAACTACCAGGTTTACTTGAGTTGTTGTTGCTATGGGCTAGCCAGCTGTCTTTGCCCGCACAGAAGCAGGTCATAAGCGTCGTAAGGGCTGCCATAGACTTCGGCTTTTCTTGGCCAAGGTGTCGGGCAAGCCATGCATCACGGGTGTTATGTTTAAAGGCCGCTAGGGCTTCGGCATCCGGATAGTCGACAATCTGGTTCTTTTTAGTTAAGAACCTAGTCCAGAATTACCTGGCTGACTCTCTAGGCTGTTGGATTATGTGACTTAAGTCGTCGGCATCCGGAGGTCGGACATAGTGCCTTGGAATTTGTCAAGGAAAGCATCTTCCAAGTCTTCCCAACTGCCGATGGAGTTTTCGGGCAGACTGTTCAACCAGTGCCGAGCTGGTCCCTTGAGTTTTAGCGGGAGATATTTGATGGTGTGGAGATCATCATCGTGGGCCATATGAATATGGAGAAGAAAATCCTCAATCCATACCGCGGGATTGATACGTCTCCAACGTATCTACTTTTCCAAACACTTTTGCCCTTGTTTTGGACTCTAACTTGCATGATTTGAATGAAACTTACCCGGACTGACGCTGTTTTCAGCAGAACTACCATGATGTTGTTTTATGTGTAGAAAAGAAAAGTTCTCAGAATGTCCTGGAAATCCACGGAGGCACTTTTCAGAATAAATAAGAATTTTTGGCGAAATAATCAAGGACAGTGGGCCCCCCGGACCTCCTCCGACCTGAACTCCAACTCCATATATACCGTCTCGGGGAGAAAAAAAATCAAGTACAAAGTTTCATCGCGTTTCACGACATGGAGCCGCCGCCAAGCCCTAATCTCTCTCGGGAGGGCTGATCTGGAGTCTGTTCAGGGCTCCGGAGAGGGGGATTTGTCGCCGTCGTCATCATCAACCATCCTCCATCACCAATTTCATGATGCTCACCACCGTGCGTGAGTAATTCCATCGTAGGCTTGCTGGACGGTGATGGGTTGGATGAGATTTACCATGTAATCAAGTTAGTTTTGTTAGGGTTTGATCCCAAGTATCCACTATGTTCTGATATTGATGTTGCTATGACTTTGCTATGCCTAATGCTTGTCACTAGGGCCCGAGTGACATGATTTCAGATCTGAACCTATTATATTTTCATGAATATATGTGTGTTCTTGATCCTATCTTGCAATTCTATAGTCACCTATTATGTGTTATGATCCGACAACCCCGAAGTGACAATAATCGGGATACTTCTCGGTGATGACCGTAGTTTGAGGAGTTCATGTATTCACCATGTGTTAATGCTTTGGTCCGGTTCTCTATTAAAAGGAGGCCTTAATATCCCTTAGTTTCCACTAGGACCCCGCTGCCACGGGAGGGTAGGACAAAAGATGTCATGCAAGTTCTTTTCCATAAGCACGTATGACTATTTACGGAATACATGCATACATTACATTGATGAATTGGAGCTAGTTCTATATCACCCTATGTTATAACTATTATATGAGGAATCGCATCCGGCATAATTATCCATCACTGATCCATTGCCTACGAGCTTTTCACATATTGTTCTTTGCTTATTTACTTTTCCGTTGCTACTGTTACAACTACTACAAAAATCCAAAAACATTTATCTTTTCTGTTGCTACTGTTACCATTACTATCATACCACTCTTGCTACTAAATACTTTGCTGCAGATACTAAGTTATCCAGGTGTGGTTGAATTGACAACTCAACTGCTAATACTCAAGAATATTCTTTGGCTCCCCTTGCGTCGAATCAATAAATTTGGGTTGTACTTCACCCTCGAAAGTTGTTGCGATCCCCTACACTTGTGGGTTATCAAGACTAATTTCTGGCGCCGTTGCCGAGGAGCATAGCTCTATTCTCTGAGTCACTTGGGATTTATATCTGTTGATCACTATGAAGAACTTGAAAGATGCTAAGACCAAGATTTTGCCCTCAACTACGAGGGGAGGTAAGGAACTGCCATCTAGCTATGCACTAGATTCTCCTTCCGTTATTAGTAAGCTTGCGACACCTAAACTTGCTATTGCTATGAATTCTGATATGTCACATGTTATCGATGATGCCACTTCTGCTTTGCATGATACTTATGATGAAACTACTTCTGTGCGCGATACTACTTTGCCATTATGTGAATTTTTAGATGAACAACTTGCTAGAGTTAGGGGGAATGAAAATATTGAAGATGCTATTGATGATAGTGATGATGAACGTTCCCCCAATGATTATGTTTTACCTGTTGTTCCTAAGGGTTATGTTATGAACAAAGAATCTACTGAAGCTATTCTTGCTTGCAATGATAGATCTGATCTTGAGAAATTATTAGCTAAATGGAAGCAGCAGTCTCTTAATGCTAGAATGAAACCCGATCCTACTTTTGCTACTT
The DNA here is from genome assembly GCF_002162155.2 of Triticum dicoccoides. NCBI lineage: Eukaryota > Viridiplantae > Streptophyta > Magnoliopsida > Poales > Poaceae > Triticum > Triticum dicoccoides. The sequence continues at coordinate 110,280,754 of NC_041385.1, read as the reverse complement.
CACCTATCTGTGTTACTGATAAGGATTATGAATTCTCTGTTGATCCTGATATTATTACTTTAGTTGAATCTGATCCTTTTTATGGCCTTGAATCTGAAACTGTTGTGGCACATCTTACCAAGTTTAATGATATAGCCACCCTATTTACTCATGATGAGAAGTCTCGCTATTTATATATCCTTAAGATATTTCCGTTCTCAGTAAAGGGTGATGCTAAGACTTGGTATAATTCTCTTGCTCCTGGTTGTGTGCATAGTCCCCGGGATATGATTTATTACTTCTCTGCTAAATATTTCCCTGCTCATAAGAAACAAGCTACCTTGCGGGAAATATATAATTTTGTGCAAATCAAAGAAGAGAGTCTCCCACAAGCTTGGGGGAGGCTTCTCCAGTTGCTTTATGCTTTGCCTGATCATCATCTTAAGAAAAATGAAATACTTGATATCTTTTATAATGGACTAACCGATGCTTCCAAGGACCACTTGGATAGTTGTGCTGGTTGTGTTTTTAGGGAAAGAACAGTCGACGAAGCTGAAATACTATTGAATAATATGTTGACTAATGAAAATAATTAGACTCTTCCCGAGCCAGTTCCTGAAGTAATTCCTGAACCAATTGAGCCAACTCCTGAGCCTATTCCTAAACCCATTCCGAAGAAGAGAGGTGTTTTATTTTTCAGTTCTGAAGATATGCAAGAGGCAAAGAAATCAATGAAAGAAAAAGGTATTAAAGCTGAAGATGTTAAGAATTTACCACCTATTGAAGAAATACATGGTCTGAATATACCGCCTGAAGAACTACATTGTCTTGATAACCCGACATAGGTAGTAAAGGTAAATTCTCTCTATAGATACGATAAAGTTGAAATACCCTCTACTAAATTTCATAGCCCATGCTTAGATGAATTTGGTGACTTTATGGCTAGAGAAGAAAGTTTTAATGCTTATGTTGGTAGAGAGTTAAAGAATAATGCTTTCGAGATAGGATGCATAGGTGATAATCTGGCTAGAGTTAAAGATGAACTTCACTGCGTTAGCAAATATGCTTCTATGGTTGCTACTCAAGCTGAGAAAGTACTCAAAGCTCAAAACGATTTGCTTGATGAATTGAATAATAAAAATGACTTTGCTGTTAGAGTGGCTACTAGAACTGGTAGAATGACTCAGGAACCTTTGTATCCTGAAGGCCACCCTAAGAGAACCGAGCAAGATTCTTAGATAAATAATCTAGATGTTCCTAGTTCTTCTAAGAAGAAGAAGAAAAAGAAGAATGATAGGACTTTGCAAACTTCTAGTGAACCTATTGCATACACACCTGAGAATCCCAATGATATTTCTATTTTTGATGCTGAAATGCAATCAGGTGATGAACATGAACCTAGTGATAATGTTAATGATAATGTTCATGTTGATGCTCAACCTAGCAAAAACAATGATGTAGAGATTGAACGTGCTGTTGATCTTGATAACCCACAATCAAAGAATCAACGTTATGATAAGAGAGATTTTGTTGCTAGGAAGCACGGTAAAGAAAGAGAACCATGGGTTCAGAAACCCATGCCCTTTCCTCCTAAACCATCCAAGTCAAAGGATGATGAGGATTTTGAGCGCTTTGCTGAAATGATTAGACCTATTTTCTTACGTATGCACTTAACTGATATGCTTAAAGCAAATCCTTATGCTAAATATATGAAGGATATCATCACAAATAAAAGAAAGATACCGGAAGCTGAAATTTCCACCATGCTTGCTAATTACCTTTTAAGGGTGGAATACCAAAGAAACTTGGAGATCCGGGTGTACCAACTATACCATGCTCTATTAAAAGAAATTATGTTAGAACTGCTTTATGTGATATTGGAGCCGGTGTTAGCGTTATGCCTCTCTCTTTATATCGTAGACTTGAATTGAATAAGTTGACACCTAGTGAAATATCCTTGCAAATGGCTGATAAATCAACTGCTATACCTGTCGATATTTGTGAGGATGTGCCTATTGTGGTTGCAAATGTCACTATTTTAACGGACTTTGTTATTCTTGATATTCCCGAGGACTATAGTATGTCTATTATCCTTGGTAGACCTTTTCTTAATACTACAGGGGCTGTTATTGATTGCAACAAAGGCAATGTCACTTTTCATGTTAATGGTAATGAGCATACGGTACACTTTCCGAGGAAACAATCTCAAGTTCATAACATCAATTCTATTGAAAAAGTTCCAATTATCATTTTTGGAGGTTTTGAATTTCCTCTCCCTACTGTCAAGAAAAAGTATGATATTCTTATTGTTGGGGATTTTCATATCCCCGTTGAGGTAACTTAGTGTTATTCGAAATTTCTCCGGTTCCGCGTTATTCGGAATGAGTTTGTTGACAAGACTTGATCAACCTTGTTAGTGGATTCATTTTGATGATCACGAGATGGATGAAACTAGAAGGCACAACCTTCTGTACCCTCCTTTTACTTTCTGTTATTTAGAATAAATAAAGAAAAAAATAGTATTATCGGTCTGTTTTCCAATTTATCCGTGCAATAAAAAATAGTCCGAAAATAAAAGTGCTCCAAATGCCCTGCAAATTTAGTATGATTTTTTCTGGAATATTTGAGGATTTTAGGCAGTGAAAACACTGCAGGAGGGTCAAGCACCAGGCCACGAGAGAGGAGGGTGCCCCCCTGTCTCGTGGGCCCCTGGTGACTCCCCTCCACTTATGCCAGCACCCACACACTTCATCTTCTACCCAAAAAAAATCCCCATCCAGCTCAAGCCCGAGTTCTAGCTCGTTTTGCTGCGATTTTCGATCTCTTAGCTCAAAGCTCCATTCACAAAACTGCTTTGAGAGATTGTTGCTTGGTATGTGACTCCTCCATTGGTACAATTAGTTTTTGTTCTAGTGATTTATTCATTACAAATCCTTGCTGCCTTGGTGACCCTGTTCTTGAGCTTGCATGTTAAATTTTTGAGGTCCCAAGCAATTCCAATGCATGATATAGGCTCTAGGCACTTGTAGGAGTAGTTGCTATCAATCTTGTTTAGTTTTATGCACTTTTATTTTGAAGTTACTAAAATTTCAGAAATTTTCAGAAAAAGAAATATGCTTAGAAGAATGTACCAGGGTGGTTCCTCGGCAAAGAAAGGGCCAAGGATTGCTATACGAGAGCAAGACGTTAAATTGCCGAGGGATGCATATGTACGGGCCTGTGAGTGGCCATCCGATGATTTTATGGTCAAAGCAGGCTTCAAGGAGGAATTTGACGTGTATGTGCGTAATGCCGAGCTGGAGGACTTCTTACAAGATAAGTGTCCTCAATATTATCATTTGACTGATTCCTTAGTGCGGAGGTTCAAATATATTTCTTCGCGTAATTCTCCTAGCGTTATGTTTGATATTTATGATACATCTTATACAATGGATTTAGAGGATTTCACAACTTCTTGCAAACTCCCTCAGTGGGGTAATATCAATGATCGTCGCAAATCCGAATTTAGAGATTTTCTTGCTAGTATTACTGTGGGAGAATCTAGGGACGTAGCACAAGCTACCATAGGGAGCATTCATTTTCCTGCTATACATTACTTTGCTCTCTTTATTGGTAAATGCATTAACGGTAAGGACGAAGTAAGTCACTTGTGTGCTCCTGATCTTTGTGTCCTCAAGAGTGCTGTGTCTGGTTACAGAGGTTATAACTTGGGGGCAATAGTTGCACGTAGGTTGCATAATAATAGTAAAAAGGGAAATTTCTTTGGAGGAATTTATGCAACCCGTGTGGCAAATTTTCTTAATATAGCTCCACGAGAGGGGGATATGATTGTACCTCCTGTTTATTTAGATAAAGAAGCTATGTTTGATCATCCATTTCTTGAGTGGAATGAACAATTCCTCCATTATTAACTAATCTATGATAGACACAACGTCGTCCCTGTCACTCTTCCTGCTCCCTACCTTTTTGATTATCAAGCAAGAGGAGGATATGTTATCACCAGGGAAGAAGCCACTGAATATGAGAGGGGAATGGAGGTAGCTCGCCAACACGTTGCTGCCCAGGAGGCCGTTGCCTCTGCATCTCAGTACAATCCCAGTTTCACTTATGGATATCAGCCAGGCGGTCCTTGGTATTAAACCAACTTAGGCCAAAAGCCTAAGCTCGGGGGAGTACGTATTTCTCACTGACTTTACATTCATGTTCACACACTAGTCGTCGGTGCTCATACTCTTTCATTGTATTATCCATGCTAGTTTAAATTTCTTTTTCTAGTTTTCTTCTTGTGTGTTTGATAAACCTTAAGAAAAACTAAAAAAAATAGTTAGTTTAATTTCCTTGCTTGTAGTAGAAATTAAAATGAAAACCCAAAAAGATTTCTCGTTCTTCTTTTACTTGTTGGGAGCTTTCTCGTGTAAATAGTTTTATTTTCTTTTCTTTCTTCTGGTGGTCGAGAAGACCATATTAAAAATGCTTAGCGACTCTCATATGCATGATTGATTATTTATATTTAGAGCCCATATTACTTGTCTTCTCTCTTGAGTTGAATGCTTGCAGATTCCAGCTTAGTCCAATGCACGTGCACTCTTATTATTATACACTTCGTTCAGTCGTGCGAGTGAAAGGCAATAATGACGATATATGATGGACTTATTGGGATGAGAAAAGCTGGTATGAACTCGACCTCTCTTGTTTTTGTAAATATGATGATTCATCGTTCCTGAGTCAGCTATTATGAAATAAACATATTTGCAATGACACTTAGAGATTATAGTTGCTTGTGCCATGCTTGTTTAGCTATGAGTTATAATGGTTTACCTTGCGTGCCAACATGCTATTAGAATGATTATGATGTGAAATGATGGGATGGTATCCTCCTTTGAATGAATTGAGTGACTCAACTTGGCACATGTTCACGCATGTAGTTGAATCAAATCAACATAGCCTTCACAATATTTATGTTCATGGTGGATTATATCATACTCATGCTTGTATCCGGTGTGAATTAATTTTAATGCATGCTTGCGACTGTTGTCGCTCTCTCAGTTGGTCGCTTCCCAGTCTTTTGCTAGCCTTCACCTGTACTAAGCGGGAATACTGCTTGTGCATCCAAACTCCTTAAACCACAAAGTTGTTCCATATGAGTCCACTATACCTTCCTATATGCGGTATCTACCTGCCGTTCCAAGTAAATTTGTATGTGCCAAACTCCAAACCTTCAAATGAAATTCTGTTTTGCATGCTCGAGCAACTCATGCTACAACTAGTGCTGCCTATAGCTTCCATGCTGGGTGTGTTATTCTCAGAGGAGTGGACTCCGCTCCTCATTCATGAGAAAGGGCCGGTAACCAAGATGCCCAGTCCCATGATCCAAAAAGATCAAAGCAAATCAAAATAATTAAACAAAACTCCCCCAGGGCTGTTGTATGTTGGAGGCACTCGTTGTTTCGAGCAAGCCGTGGATTGATGCTTGTTGGTTGTTGGGGGAGTATAAACCTTTACCATTCTGTTTGATAACTGCCTATAATGCATGTAGTATGGAAGATACATCCATATAACACCCCAGATGTAAAACTTCCATATTTGGCAATATATCTATGTTGGTATCCATCCAATTCCATTCGGGGTCCCATCTTTTGGTCTCATTTTGTTTTGCTATGTTGTTCTACTCATTTCATTGCCATGTTTACCTTGTCATTTTGCGTTTGAAATTCTTGTCATATTCCTTTTTGCCATCATATGTTTGCATCATGTGCATATCAATGTTGTGTTGTGCTTATGTCAACTTGCATTTCCATGATATGCATGCATGATATGTTGTTGCATGTTCTATGGGTGATCCTTGCATCACCACCTTCTCTCCTTCTCCTTTTTTTTTTTGCAAGTGCCATTTTACCCTCCTTCATTAATGTTCAACTTTGCCTCAATATTCTATCACCATGTCATTTACCTCCCTGTTAGATTTCAGCCTTTTTATAAGTTGTTTTGGTTAGGTTTTAAAATGGCTCAAGTTTGCACTCAAATTCAAACTTGAATTATTTTATTTCCTCTAAAAATGCCGAGATCAATTTTATCAAATTCTACCCAAACTCAGGTCCTTGAGAATATGGTCACTTTTCTCAAAGTCCTCCCAAATTCCCCTATGCTTTTCCTTTTGTTTTCTGCCTGAAGGAAAGGGAAATGCATCAGCATTCCAGCCAGTAGCAGCAACCCCCCCGGGCCTCGGCCTCCCAGGCCGGCCCAGCTCGCTCCCCGCGTCAGCTGGCCCATCGCACCAGACGGCCCGCTCGGTCTTCTCCTCCCTGCTTTTTCTCACCTACGCGAGCGTGCACCCCCGCTAGACCCTCACCACGTGGCTAGTTTGGCCCCGCTTGTCAGCGCCTACCCTGCTCCCCGCACCCACCTTTTCCCTCTCCTCTCGCCGTCGCCATGGGGACCGCGAGCACAAGCGTGCGTGAGCTCGCGCCGCTCACCCTAGCCTTTTTAATCCCCAATTCCTTATCCCCTGCTTCGCCTAGGGTTTCCCTCATCCGCCGCCGCTGTTTCCTGGTAGGTTTAGGCACCAGATCGATCGCCCCATCGCCGTTCCGAACGCATCGGGGAGCGCGTCCTCGTCGCCGGCGTGCTCTCCGGCCACCTCCACCCCGGAGATCGTGTTTTTATTCTTCCTCCTCATCGTCTTCATCCACGACATCGACTACGGTGCCCCAGACGACAAGTTCCTCGACGTCCTCTACTTCCATCTTCCTCTCGGTCAGGACCGCGCCAAGATTCAGAGCTCCACTTCATCGCCGCCGGCTCGTCTCCGTCGACCCCATCGTGTCCTTGGGTGAGCTTGGTAACGCACCTCCCTCTCCCATCCATCCCATGGCATGTAGGCACCCGTAGGACTCGCCTGGTCCGTGTCTTTGCCGCGCCCATAGTGCTCCGACGAAGCCTGAAGTTTATTGTTGTGCGTATCTTTGCTGTAGCGCACCCGCACGTCCCAGCGCTCCTATTCTAGCCTAGCCGCGTTTCTCCTCACTGCGCTTGCCTCACGCGCTCGCCCGCGCTGGAAAGCAAGGAGCAGCGGCCTCGTCCTGTTTTGCTGATGCACGTGCACACGCCGCTTGCGTTCCACGAGCTCGTGCTCGAGCGTTTGCTCGCGCACCCCCACACCCGCACTCCCTTGCACATCCCGCATGCCCGCCGCCGCAACCCAGGCCCCGCCGTCGCCGTTGCTGCCGCCGACGTCGTCATCGTTTTCTTCTCTGTCTTGGAGAAGAAGAAGTCAGGGCTATGTGGCTTGGTCAAGTAGGTCAGAGCCCCTTCCCAACCAACAACCTATCCTAGCTGAGTTGGTTTGCACCCCATGCGCCCACTGCAGCGACCTGGGTTCGAATCCCAGGCGCGCCCCTTTTTATTTCCTCTGTTGATTTTTAGCAGTAGTCTCTATGACAGAAGGGTCCCACCAGTCAGCCTCTCAGCGCCCTCCTCCTTCTATTTTCCCCCTTATCCCCGCGCTTTCCATTTATGGATAGCCCTCTCTTTCCATTTCAGGCAAGTCCAAATCTGGACATTTCATTTCTGGAATATTGCAAATTCTGTCAATAGCCATTTTAGGCAGGTTTTAACTTAATGCACTTGTGAATATTTTTCTACAGTAACCCCAACATATTATATATGTTTTTGGGGTAGAAAAATCCCATCAATCTAGTGGTGGCATTAGTTTCTGCATTTGAGCAAGTTCATGAACTTGTCATTTTACATCATGATGCTGTTTTATCTTTTTCATGTGATTTATTTCAAACATGCTACGTGGCTGTTTTGCACATGGATAGCTTCATTTTCATGTCTACTTCATGCTAGTACTTGTTCCATGCCATGACATGCCTGGTAGTGAGTTAATCAAGCTTGTAAAGATGCCATGTTGAATCTGTTTCTGCTCTGTCTAGTATTTTCACTGTCTATAGAAACTGTTATCTTTTGCATTATTGCCATGCTGTTTTAGTCATGCTCTAGTGGTTTATAGATGGAGCTCAGTGTTCATGTTTCGTAGAGCATCTCCTGTACATCACTGCTATGCATTTTGTTCATATGTTTGGGCGCTATAGCTTATTTATACTTTACATCCAAGTGGCCATGTTGCTGTTTTAAGCAGTTTGCATCATATCTTGTCTTGCTTGTCATTTGCAAACCGTGCATCCGAATCCGGTGATCTTTATATCGACTTCAACCGAAATCATCTCATCTTTCCAGCGGCATACTTGGTTTGCCAAGTTGATGCCTTGTTCATCCTTTTCTGCCCGGAGCACGCACATGCATTGCATATCACATCTCGCATATCATGTCATGTATTGCATCATGTTGCTTGTGCATTGCACCGTGATTTATTGTGGTTCCTTTGCTTGTGTTTTGCCTTGGGTAGAGTCGGGAGACGAGTACGTGCATGAGGTACCTGTTGAGTACGCTAACGAGGATCAAGCCTTCGACAACTCTGAGAACCTTGCAAGCAAGATGACCATACCTTCGATATCACTTCTATCTTTGCTTTGCTAGTGCTCGCTCTTTCGCTATGTTAGCTCTACCTGCCACTGTTTATCATGCCTCCCTATTGCCATGTCAAACCTCTAACCATCCTGTCCTAGCAAACCATTGTTTGGCTATGTCACCGCTTTTGCTCAGCCCCTCTTATAGCGTTGTTAGTTGCAGGTGAAGATGAAGTTTGTTCCTGGTCGGAACATGGATATTTTGGGATATCACAATATCTCTTGCTTAATTAATGCAACTTATATACTTGGTAAAGGGTGGAAGGCTCGGCCTTATGCCTGGTGACTTGTTCCACTCTTGCCGCCCTAGTTTCCGTCATACCGGTGTTATGTTCCTTGATTTTGCGTTCCTTACACGGTTGGGTGATTTATGGGACCCCCTTGACAGTTCGCTTTGAATAAAACTCCTCCAGCAAGGCCCAACCTTGCTTTTACCATTTGCCACCTAAGGCTTTTTCCCTTGGGTTTTCGCGAGCCCAAGGGTCATCTTTATTTTAACCCCCCCGGGCCAGTGCTCCTTCGAGTGTTGGTCCGAAACGGGCAGACTGCGGGGCCACCACGGGGCAACTCGAGGTCTGGTTTTACTCATAGGCTGACCTATCTGGTGTGCCCTGAGAACGAGATATGTGCAGCTCCTATCAGGATTTGTCGGCACATCGGGCGGCTTTGCTGGTCTTGTTTTACCATTGTCGAAATATCTTGCGAATCAGGATTCCGGGGCTGATTGGGTCTTCCCGGGAGAAGGTATATCCTTCGTTGACCGTGAGAGCTTGTGATGGGCTAAGTTGGGACACCCCTGCAGGGTATATTATCTTTCGAAAGCCGTGCCCGTGGTTATGAGGAAGATGGGAATTTGTTAATGTCCGGTTGTAGATAACTTGACACTTGACTTCATTAAAATGCATCAACCGCGTGTGTAGCCGTGATGGTCTCTTCTCGGCGGAGTCCGGGAAGTGAACACGGTTTGAGTTATGCTTGATGTAAGTAGTTTCAGGATCACTTCTTCATCACTTCTAGCTTCTCGACCATTGCGTTGCTTCTCTTCTCGCTCTCACTTGCGTAAGTTAGCCACCATATATGCTTAGTGCTTGCCGCAGCTCCACCATTTTACCCCTTTTCCTACCTATGAGCTTAAATAGTCTTGATCTCGCGGGTGTGAGATTGCTGAGTCCTCGTGACTCACAGATTCTACCAAAACAGATGCAGGTGCCGAGGATACCAGCACAGATGGCGCAACTGAGCCGAAGTGGGAATTTGATGAGGACCTTGGTCGTTACTATGTATCATTTCCAGATGATCAGTAGCGGATCCCAGTCGGGACGATCGGGGATCTAGCATTTGGGGTTGTCTTCTTTTCATTTGAATTTGACCGTAGCCGGTCTATGAGTGTATTTTGAATGATGTATGATCTTAATTATGTATTGTGTGAAGTGGCGATTGTAAGCCAACTCTCTTTATCCCATTCTTGTTCATTAAATGGGATTGTGTGAAGATGACCCTTCTTGCGACTAAACCACCATGCTGTTATGCCTCTAAGTCGTGCTTCGACACGTGGGAGATATAGCTGCATCGTGGGTGTTACAAGTTGGTAATCAGAGCTATCCCCGACTTAGGAGCCCCCTGCTTGATTGTTTGCTGGCGATGTTGAGTCTAGAACAAAAATGTTTTGAGTCTTAGGATTATATATATCGGAGAGTAGGATTCTTTTTACTCCTCAGTCCCTTCGTCGCTCTGGTGAGGTCTCCTGACGTAGATATTTTGACTCTCCTCTCCTCAAATTTCAGTAAATTTTTTTAGGATCACGTGGGTATCTTGGAATCGTTCCGATGGTTTTGTGACGAGAACATTGTTCTTGGTGCCTACTGTCTATTATGTGGCTTTGACCCGGGGAGTTGAGCTCCGCGGTGTTGTCGTCACAATTTTATCGTTGGAGTTCTGGAATACCTGAGTTTTGCCGACATCGAAAATCTCTTTTATGCAGTTGTTGGTGAGATAACCTCGACGCCACCCAGTACTGGGGCGGGAGTTTAGGAGTATTGCCATAACTCGTATAACGGATGCTTTTCGAAGGTTGAGGTACACGATTTCCGAAGGTTTCTTGGTTATGTGTTGAGGGATGGATACAGCTGGATGTAGGGATTGTTAGTTTGGGTGAGATATATTGCTTCCCCTGGATCCCCAACACCTGATTGCATAATCAGAAAGTTTCGGGAGTCTATAGGTGGAAATTAATACTCTAGATGCATGCTGGATAGCGGTCGATGTGTGGAGTAATAGTAGTAGATGCAGGCATGAGTCGGTCTACTTGTTACGGACGTGATGCCTATATACATGATCATGCCTAGATAATCTCATAATTATTCGATTTTCTATCAATTGCTCGACAGTAATTTGTTCACCCACCATAATACTTATGCTATCTTGAGAGAAGCCTCTAGTGAAACCTATGCCCCCCTGGTCTATCTTTTATCATATACGCTTTAAATCTACTTTTATTTGCATCTTTAATTTTCCAATCTATATCACAAAATACCAAAAAATATTTATCTTATCACATTATCTCTATCAGATCTCACTTTCGCAAGTGGCCGTGAAGGGATTGACAATCGCTTTATCGCGTTGGTTGCAAGTTCTTTATTTGTTTGTGTAGGTTTGTGGGACTTGTGACGAGCCTCCTACTGGATTGATACCTTGGTTCTGAAAACATGAGGGAAATACTTACGCTACTGTGCT
>NC_041385.1:110261632-110269327 GCF_002162155.2 Triticum dicoccoides | reverse complement strand
GTACCCATCACGAACTCATCTCCACGCATTTACATCATTTGCCATTTGCCTCTCGTTTTCCTCTCCCCCACTTCACACTTGCCGTTTTATTCGCCCTCTCTTTCCCAATCTCCTCTCTTTTCCGCTTGCCTTCTTCTCGCTCTCTTTCGCTTGCCCTTTTTCTGTTTGCTCATGTGTTAGATCATTTACCTTGTCTTAATGGCTAGTCCTCCTATCCTTGTTGTTACTCCCGAACATGAAATTCTTAATTTTAAACAAGGGTAGGGAGAAAATTTAAAAGATGCTTGGCATAGAATTTGCAATGCTCAAAATAAATCTACTAGGAAGCTTTCTACTTCCGTTCTTCTTCGCAATTTTTATGTAGGCATTACTCCTTGGAATAGATGCATTCTTGATACCATTACCGGAGGGTATTTCTTGACTAGCCATACTTTTTATGCCTATAATGCTATATTAGACTTGTTTGGCCCACCACCTCTTTTGGTTAATGGAACTGTTTTAACTTTAGAACATGTGATGCAAAGGCTTGAGATTATTGAAAATAAAATTTCCACTGTTGAGTTAATTGAAAATTTGGATAAAAATATCCACAACCAAATTACCCAATATGGATCTAAGGTTGGGACTACTCTGAAAAATCTTAAAGAAAAGGAACCTATAGTTAATGAAAGAATAGAACAGGATTCTACGAGAATTGATAAACTTGAGAATATAATTACTAATTTAGGGTCTGCCTTTTCATCTATGAAAAATACTCCAACTCCTCCTATTAAATTTGGCAAATTAATGTATGTTCCTAAAAATAAGGGTGAATCTTCTAGTAAGGAAAATGCGGATCTCAAATCCATAAGTGTTCACCCGAAGGAACCCGTTGCTACAAGTGAATTTATTGATTCCTTGCCTATAAGTTTAATCATTACTAAAAAGAAAGAAGTTCTTAAGGATTACAAGTGCTTTACTTATGAATCAAGTGCCAAAGATGGCACTAGTTAGATCTATCCTTACTTTTATGCCTAGCTTGGGGCGTTAAACAATAGCGCTAGTTGGGAGGCAACCCAATTTTATTTGTGTTCTTTGTTTTTTGTTCCTGTTTAGTAATAAATTTTTAATCTACTTTCTGTTTAGATGTGTTTTCTTGTTTTATTTAGTGTTTGTGCCAAGTAGAACCTATAGGATAACCTATGATATGAGTTAATTTGAATCTGCTGAAAAAGAGAAACTTTGCGCTCACGAGAAAAAAATCAATAAATCACAGAAACGTGATTTTGCCTTGATTCGTTTTGCTGTAGATCAATAGACAAATTGTTTAGGACTTCATATTTTGGTAGGATTTTTGGAGTTCCAGAAGTAACCGAAAGTTACAGATTGCTACAAATTGTTCTGTTTTTGACAGATTCTGCCTTTTGTGTGTTGTTTGCTTATTTTGATGCATCTATGGCTAGTATGTAAGGGTATGAACCATAGAGAACTTGGAATACAGTAGGTTTAACACCAATATAAATAAATAATGAGTTAATTACAGTACCTTATGTGGTGGTTTTTCTTTCTTTCACTAATGAAGCTTATAAGATTTCCTGTTGAGTTTTGTGTTGTGAAGTTTTCAAGTTTTGGGTAAAGATTTGATGGACTATGGAATAAGGAGTGGCAAGAGCCTAAGCTAGGGGATGCCCAGGGCACCCCAAGATATTCAAGAATAGCCTAAAGACTAAGCTTGGGGATGCCCCCGTAAGGCATCCCCTCTTTCGTCTCCGTTCATTGGTAACTTTACTTGGAGCTATATTTTTATTCGCTACATGATATGTGTTTTGCTTGGAGCATCGTGTATTATACGAGTCTTTGCTTGTTAGTTTACCACAATCATCCTTGCTGTACACACCTTTTGGGAGAATCCTACTTGATTGGAATTTATTAGAATATTCTATGTGCTTCACTTATATCTTTTTTGAGCTAGATAACTTTTGCTCTAGTGCATCACTTATATCTTTTAGAGCACGACAGTGGCTTAATTTGAAAGAAATTGTTGATCTCTCATGCTTCACTTATATTATTTTGAGAGTCTTTTAGAACAGCATGGTATTTGATATGGTTATAAATTTGGTCCTAGAATGATGAGCATCCAAGTTGGGTATAATAAAAACTATCATAGAAAGTGAATTGGATGCTATGATCAATTTGCTACTTGATAATTGTTTTGAGATATAGAGGCGGTGATATTAGAGTCATGCTAGTTGGATAATTGTGAATTTAAAGAATACTTGTGTTGAAGTTTGTGATTCCTGTAGCATGCACGTATGGTGAACCGCTTTGTGATGAAGTTGGACAACAATTTTATTTATTGATTGTCTTCCTTATGAGTGGCGGTCGGGGACGAGAGATGGTCTTTTCCTACCAATCTATCCCCCTAGGAGCATGCGCATAGTACTTTGTTTTCAATGACTTGTAGATTTTTGCAATAAGTATATGAGTTCTTTATGACTATTGTTGATTCCATGGATTATATGCACTCTCACCCTTCCACCATTGCTAGCCTCTCTTGTACCGCGCAACCTTCGTCGGTGCCATACACCCACCATAATCCTCCCTCAAAACAGCCACCATACCTACCTATTATGGCATTTCCATAGCCATTCCGAGATATATTGCCATGCAACGTTCCACCGTTCCGTTTATTATGACACGCATCATCATTGTCATATTGCTCTTTGCATGATCATGTAGTTGACATCGTATTTGTGGCAAGGCCACCTCATAAATTTTCACACATGTCACTCTTGATTCATTGCATATCCCGGTACAGCGCTGGAGGCATCTATATAGAGTCATATCTTGTTCTAAGTATCGAGTTGTAATCATGAGTTGTAGATAAATAAAAGTGTGATGATCTTCATTATTAGAGCATTGTCCCAGTGAGGAAAGGATGATGAAGACTATGATTCCCCCACAAGTCGGGACGAGACTTCGGACTTTATAAAAATAAAAGAGGCCAAAGAAGCCCATGAAAAAAGAGGCCAAAGAAGCCCACCAAAAAGAAAAAAAAAGAAAAAAAAGAAGAAAAGAAAAAGAAAAAGAAAAAAATATGAGAGAAAAAGAGAGAAGGGACAATGCTACTATCTCTTTTTCCACACTTGTGCTTCAAAATAGCACCATGGTCTTCATGATAGAGAGTCTCTTATGTTGTCACTTTCATATACTAGTGGGGATTTTTCATTATAGAACTTGGCTTGTATATTCCAATGATGGGCTTCCTCAAAATGCCCTAGGTCTTCATGAGCAAACAAGTTGGATGCACTCCCACTTATTTTGTTTTATTGATCTTTCATACATTTATAGCTCTAGTGCATCCGTTGCATGGCAATTCCTACTCACTCACATTGATATCTATTGATGGGCATCTCCATAGCCCGTTGATACGCCTACTTGATGTGAGACTATCTTCTCCTTTTTGTCTTCTCCACAACCACCCTTCTATTCCACATATAGTGCTATGTCCATGGCTCACGCTCATGTATTGCGTGCAAAATTGAAAAAGTTTGAGATTATTAAAGTATAAAACAATTGCTTGTCTTGTCATCGGGGTTGTGCATGATTAAATACTTTGTGTGATGAAGATAGGGCAACAGCCAGACTATATGATTTTGTAGGGATAACTTTCTCTAGCCATGTTATTTTGAGAAGACATGATTGCTTTATTAGTATGCTTGAAGTATTACTATTTCTTATGTCAATATGAAATTTATTTTGAATCATTTGGATCTGAACATTCATGCCACAATAAAGAGAAATACATTGAATTATGTTAGGTAGCATTTCACATCAAAAATTCTGTTTTTATCATTAACCTACTCGAGGACGAGCAGGAATTAAGCTTGGGGATGCTTGATACCTCTCCAACGTATCTATAATTTTTGATTGTTCCATGCTATTATATTACTTGTTTTGGATGTTTATGGGCTTTACTTTACACTTTTATATCATTTTGGGGACTAACCTACTAACCGGAGGCCCAACCCATATTGCTGTTTTTTTTGCCTATTTCAGTATATCGAAGAAAAGGAATATCAAACGGAGTCCAAACGGAATGAAACCTTCGGGAGCGTGATTTTTGGAACGAACGTGATCCAGAGGACTTGGAGTGCAGGTCAAGAAATAATCGAGGAAGCCACGAGGGTGGAGGGCGCCCCCCCTATAGGGCGCGCCCCTGTTCGTGGGCCCCTCGGGCATCCACCGACGTACTTCTTCCTCCTATGTATACCCATATACCCCAAAACCATCAAGGGAGCCACCGAAGAAATATTTCCGCCACTGTAACCTTCTGTATCCACGAGATCCCATCTTGGAGCCGTCGCCGACACTCTGCCGGAGGGGGAATCCACCATGGAGGGTTTCTACATCAACACCATAGCCCTTCCGATGAGTTGTGAGTAGTTTACCTCAGACCTTCGGGTCCATAGTTATTAGCTAGATGGCTTCTTCTCTCTTTTTGGATCTCAATACCATGTTCTCCCCCTCTCTTGTGGAGATCTATTCGATGTAACTCTTTTTGCGGTGTGTTTGTCGAGATCTGATGAATTGTGGGTTTATGATCAAGTTTATCTATGAGAAGTATTTGAATCTCCTCTGAATTCTTTTATGTGTGATTGAGTTATCTTTGCAAGTCTCTTCGAATTATCGGTTTGGTTTGGCCTACTAGATTGATCTTTCTTGCCATGGGAGAAGTGCTTAGCTTTGGGTTCAATCTTGCGGTGTCCTTTCCAAGTGACAGCAGGGGCAGCAAGGCACGTATTGTATTGTTGCCATCGAGGATAAAAAGATGGGGTTTATATCATATTGCATGAGTTTATCCCTCTACATCATGTCATCTTTCTTAATGCGTTACTCTGTTCTTATGAACTTAATACTCTAGATGCATGCCGGATAGCGGTCGATGTGTGGAGTAATAGTAGTAGATGCAGGCAGGAGTCGGTCTACTTGTTACGGACGTGATGCCTATATACATGATCATGCCTAGATAATCTCATGATTATTCGCTTTTCTATCAATTGCTCGACAGTAATTTGTTCACCCACCGTAATACTTATGCTATCTTGAGAGAAGCCTCTAGTGAAACCTATGGCCCTCGGGTCTATCTTTTATCATATATGCTTTCAATCTACTTTTATTTGCATCTTTAATTTTCCAATCTATATCACAAAATACCAAAAATATATTTATCTTATCACATTATCTCTATCAGATCTCACTTTTGCAAGTGGCCATGAAGGGATTGACAACCCCTTTATCGCGTTGGTTGCGAGTTCTTTGTTTGTTTGTGTAGGTTCGTGGGACTTGTGAGGAGCCTCCTACTCGATTGATATCTTGGTTCTCAAAAACTGAGGGAAATACTTACGCTACTGTGCTGCATCACCCTTTCCTCTTCAAGGAAAACCAACGCAAGCTCAAGACGTAGCATTCATCGCCGACGGGTCCAGCGATTCCTCTGAAGAGGAGGATATCTCGATGTTGGACTTGGCCAGACTGCAGATGCATGTCTGGCACATTAAAAAGCGATAAAGCAAAAAGGCCGGAAATACTACCATGTCCGGTTACTTACGAGTGGCCAGGTGACTGACCCTAGGCTCCCACTCCTCGCTGCTATTGGTGGCTGCGTTGGAGTAGTCCGGGAGGCTGGTTTTTTCCTTCTTGGAAGCCTTGGCCTCCCCATGCATGGAAGCCCGCCTCTTCTTCCTCCCCCCTTTAGGGGGGGATGG
Source organism: Triticum dicoccoides (assembly GCF_002162155.2). Taxonomy (NCBI): domain Eukaryota; kingdom Viridiplantae; phylum Streptophyta; class Magnoliopsida; order Poales; family Poaceae; genus Triticum; species Triticum dicoccoides. Next base: position 110,263,580 of record NC_041385.1, on the reverse strand, counting down.
ATTTCCTCCTCCTCCTCCTCTTCCTCGGTGGAGGAGTGTGTGTTGGTGTCTTCGGACGTCACGTCAGAAGCACCCTTGCGTCGGAGACCCTCTCTGGTCCCCGTGGCCGCCTTCTTGGCTTTCTCCTCCGGCACATCATAGGGCGTCAGAAACAGCATCCTTGTCAGGAGAGGTGTTTCTGGATCTTCTGGTAGTGGAGCTGGACAGTTAATCCGCTCCACTATCGTTACCCAAGCCTGAAAGATTGGCATGGAGGGTTAGGTTCCTCCCACAGATGAGCCAGTAAAAGATACATCTTGCAAATATGAAAACTTACCGGATTAGCCCGATGTTTTGCGCTGAGCCCGTGATTTTCGGTCGTGGGCGGTGGTACCTCGCCGGCCTTAAAGAGCACCTTCCAAATGTCTTTGTGCGTCGTGTCGAAGAGCTCCAGTAGCATCTGGTGCTCGGCCGGATCAAACTCCCATAAATTATAGGCCCGGTCCTGGCATGGAAGAATCCGGCGGAAGAGCATAACCTGGATCATGTTGACAAACTTGATTTCCTTGCTTATCATGTTCTGGATACATGACTGGAGCCCAATCAGATCTTCCGCTGAGCCCCAGGCCAAGCCCTTCTGTTGCCAGGAGGTGAGCCGCATGGGGACGCCGGATCAGAATTCGGGGGTCGCCGCCTAGTTGGTGCCACGTGGCTCGATGATATAGAACTACCCCGATTGCCACCCCTTCAAAGTCTCCACAAAGGAGCCTTCGGGCCATGTGACATTGGGCATCTTGCCCACCATGGCGCCTCTGCACTCCGCTGTTGGCCGCTCACTACCTTTGGCTTCACGTTAAAGGTCTTCAGCCATAGGCTGAAGTGAGGTGGGATACGGAGAAAAGCCTCGCACACGACAATAAATGCCGAGATGTTGAGGATGGAGTTGGGGGCTAAATCATGAAAGTCTAGCCTATAGTAGAAAATTAGTCCGCGGACGAACGGGTGGAGGGGGAATCCCAGCCCGCGGATGAAGTGGGAGAGAAACACTACCCTTTCCTGGGGCTCCGGGGTGGGGATTATCTGCCCCTTGGCTGGAAGCGGATGAACTATGTCTTTGGCCAAGTATCCGGCCTCCCGGAGCTTCTTGATGTCCTCCTTCTTGATGGAGGAGGCCATCCACTTGCCTCCCGCTCCGGACATCTTTGGAATGTTTTTGCAGAGAATGCGAAAGCTTGGGTGTTGGAGCTCGAGTATGGATGAGCAGAGGAAGGACAAGGCATGGGTGAAAGAGGGAAATCCTTATCCCTTTATAAAGGCACTAAAATCATGCGCCTCCCCATATGCCCTAAAACTCGCTTATTCCCCAAGCGCCGTGCTAATGGCACGGTTGGGTTACTGTAACGCCCGGATAATTAGGCTACAGTAAAACTCTTCTAATGATGCCATGTCATCCGTGTTACTGTTGCTAATCAAGTGGTAGTTCAAAATCATTGCAATTCAAAATATGAATTAGTGACAAACACCCTAAGTTTCAAAAGGCAAAGCGAAAATGTTCGGGGGTTGCCAAATATTGCACTGGTAATTATGGTGAAGCAAACACCATTTTATAAAATGCCTAAATGCCCTAAAACTAAATAAAACAGAAAGGGAAATAAATAAAAGAAAGAGTTAAAAAAAAACAAAGGGGGGGGGGAGCCCCCTGGACCAGGCAGCCCAACCCACCCGCACGGCCACCACCCAACCCCCTGGCCCGCAGTCAGCCTGGCCGGCCCAGCCGGCCCAGCCCCCCCGCACAGCGTCCCCTTCCCCTGTTCCCCCGACCCGGGTCGGAACAGGGCGCGTCCCCGCCGAACCCACCTCGCCGGCGACGAGGCGTGGGGATAAGGACGCCGACGCCGCGCCCCCTCGGTCTCCCCTCCCACTCGCCCCCACGCTCGCCCTCGGCCCCCGCGCCTCTCCCTCTCCCCTC
>NC_041385.1:110251541-110261211 GCF_002162155.2 Triticum dicoccoides | reverse complement strand
ATCCCCCCCTCCTTCCCCTCCGTAACCGAGCGCCGCCGTCGCCATGGCTGCGCCATAACCGCGGCCACCGGCCACCCCGCGCCTCGCTTGCACGTCCACGAGACGCGCCGACGACCTCTGCTTCGGCTACGCCTCGCCATCGAGCTCGAGGAGCACCGCAGGCCACAGATTGAGTCGTCTGCTTCCTCGACGGCCGCCGGCGATCCCCTTCCTCCCCGACGAGCTCTGCTGCTCCTAAGCCACCACGGGTCTTTCTTGACCGCTCGGTGAGCTCCACTCCGTCCTCTCCCCCTCTCCTTCTTCGCCTCACAGTGCCCTAGCTAGCTACCGCCGAAGCACCCGACCGCGCCGCCGCCTGCACGCGTCGCCGGCGCCCTTCCGGTGACCAAATGGTCACGGGGCCGAGTCCTTTGTGCTCGGCGCGACGCGCAGCTCCCCCCTGGCCTTCCCGCTAGCCCCGAAGCGCACGGTGTCGCCGTCTTCATTTCGCGCCCGAACCACCTCACCGCCGGCGAGCTCGTGGCGCTCGACTCCGGCCACCACCGCCTCTACAACCACCCCCACTAACTTCGCCGTCGTCTTGCCGTTCGAACGCGACCGGTCCCGCTCGGTTTGGTGCACTATGGGCGAAACCCGCCACTCTCCCGAGCCGCGCCGCCGCGAAAACGGACTCGCCGGCGTCTAAACGCCGGCCGGCTGATGTGGCGTGCGTGGGGTCCACCCCCAGGGTCACTGCCTGTGGGCCTGGGGCCCCAACTGGCCAAGTTGACCGGGTCAACTACGCTGATGTGGCAGCCACTGCCACTGACATGCGGGCCCCATGTCTTAAAACGAATAAAAATAAAGAGATAAATTACTAATTAATTAAATTAATTAATTAAACACTAATCTCTCACTGACTACCGGGCCCCACCCACTAATTAACCCAATTTAGTTAGTTTTAGAATTCTGTTAATATCCCTGACAATGACATGTGGGTCCCACTGGACCCACCTGTCTGGTTTGACTGGTCAACTGACCAGTTGACCTGCTGACATCACTCTGATGTCATGCTGACGTCATCGTTCACTGTTTTGGATAATGTTGGAATTAAATAACTAAATAAAATCAGAAAATGATTTAAATCTTTAGAAAATCATATCTTTTAATCCGTAATTCGGATGAAAATACTTTCTACATGAAAGTTGCTCAGAACGACGAGACGAATCCGGATACGCAGTCCGTTCGTCCGCCGCACACCCCTAACCTATCGAACCCGCAACTTTCCCCCCTCCGGCTCCTCTGCCCGAAAACATGAAACACCGGGGATATTTTCCCGGATGTTTCCCCCCTTAACCGGCATCACCTCATACCACGTTAGGGCCTGCCTAGCATCGTTACTTGTCTTGTCATGCATCGATATGCATTTGTTTGCATTGTATTCATTGTTCCTTCCCCCTCTTCTCTCCGGTAGACTACGAGACCGACGCTGCTGCTGCCCAGTTCGACTACGGAGTTGACGACCTCTCTCTCTTGCCAGAGCAACCAGGCAAGCCCCCCCCCCTTGATCACCAGATATCGCCTATTCTACTCTATACTGCTTGCATTAGAGTAGTGTAGCATGTTACTGCTTTCGTTAATCCTATTCTGATGCATAGCCTGACATTGTCGCTACATCTGTTGATACCTTACCTGCAATCCTAAATGCTTAGTATAGGATGCTAGTTTATCATCATTGGCCCTACATTCTTGTCGGTCTGCCTTGCTATACTATCGGGCCGTGATCACTTGGGAGGTGATCACGGGTATATACTATACATACATACATACTATACAGATGGTGACTAAAGTCGGGTCAGCTCGAAGAGTACCCGCGAGTGATTCACGGATTGGGGGCTGAAAGGACCGTTGTCCCGACGGCCCTCTGTGTGGATCTTTATGGCGGAGCGACAGGGCAGGTTGAGACCGCCTAGGAGAGAGGTGGGCCTGGCCCTGTTCGGCGTTCGCGGATACTTAACACGCTTAACGAGATCTTGGTATTTGATCTGAGTCGGCTACGAGCCTATACGCACTAACCATCTACGTGGGAGTAGTTATGGGTATCCCGACGTCGTGGTATCAGCCGAAGCACTTCAGACGTCAGCGACGGAGCGGCGCGCGCCGGATTGGAACGTAAGCCTGCTCTTGTATTAAGGGGGCTAGTTCCGCTTTCGGCCGCGTATGCAACGTGCAGGTGTGCTATGGGCGATGGGCCCAGACCCCTGTGCGCTTAGGTTTAGACCGGCGTGCTGGCCTCTCTGTTTTGCCTAGGTGGGGCTGCGACGTGTTGATCTTCCGCGGTCGGGCATGACCCAGGAAAGTGTGTCTGGCCAAATGGGATCGAGCGTGTTGGGTTATGTGGTGCACCCCTGCAGGGAAGTTAATCTATTCGAATAGCCGTGATCTTCGGTAACAGGACGACTTGGAGTTGTACCTTGACCTTATGACAACTAGAACCGGATACTTAATAAAACACACCCTTCCAAGTTCCACAGACAACCCAGTGGTCGCTCTACCTCAGGGATATGAGGAGGGGATCGCCGGGTAGGATTATGCTATGAGATGTTACTTGGAGATGCTACTTGGAGGACTTCGACCTACCCTCTTCTGCCTGTTGCAAGACGAAGGTGACCAGAAGCGTAGTCTTCGATAGGACTAGCTATCCCCCTCTTATTCTGGCATTCTGCAGTTCAGTCCACTGATATGGCCTCCTTACACATATACCCATGCATATGTAGTGTAGTTCCTTGCTTGCGAGTACTTTGGATGAGTACTCACGGTTGCTTTCTCCCCCCTTTTCCCCCTTTCTTTCGTTCTGGATGTCGCGACCAGATACTGGAGTCCAGGAGCCAGACGCCACCGTCGACGACGACCCCTACTACACTGGAGGTGCCTACTACTACGTGCAGCCCGCTGACGACGACCAGGAGTAGTTTAGGAGGATCCCAGGCAGGAGGCCTGCGCCTCTTTCGATCTGTATCCCAGTTTGTGCTAGCCTTCTTAAGGCAACTTGTTTAACTTATGTCTGTACTCAGATATTGTTGCTTCCGCTGACTCGTCTATGATCGAGCACTTGTATTCGAGCCCTCGAGGCCCCTGGCTTGTATTATGATGCTTGTATGACTTATTTTATGTTTTAGAGTTGTGTTGTGATATCTTCCCATGAGTCCCTGATCTTGATCGTACACATTTGCATGCATGATTAGTGTACGATCGAATCGGGGGCGTCACAAGTTGGTATCAGAGCCGACTGCCTGTAGGAATCCCCCTTCCACACTCCTTGGCCGAAGTCGAGTCTAGACGTTACAAAAACTTTTACTAACTTGGCTGTGAGCCTTACGGGCCCACGTCGCCATCGGGTGGTACTAGGATCTTTTACTCCTCGACCTTTGTTCTGGGACTCTGAACTCTTTTCTACTCGGGTTAAACGGATTTACTAACTCTAACATTAGGATCCCGTTACCACGTTCACCCCAAAGTTGGATAAGCCATAGTTATTCTGCAGGATAGCATTTTGAATAGTGCCCGTGTTGTCATTTGACTCCATTGAAACATCTTTGTTTTCAGATGGAACCCGCGAGGCAGGTCGTGCGCCACACTGCGGCCATTGGTGCCTCAGGATCACCTGCTGTGCTAGCGGATATGATGACCTATCTGGGTTATCGCTGGCACCCTGAGTACACCGTCTACGAGGAGTACCAGGACTTTAACCAGGAGCAGTACCGTGCCATCGTCCACCTCTACTCTCGGGAGTATGAGTCCACTACCGTGCTGCACACCGCTCATGGTGTTGGAGTGACCATCGAGATGGCAGTCCACGATGCTGCTCATGCTGCTCTAACACGTCTTCGTGGAGAGTATCAGGCATTGGACACTTCCCCTTTCAGGCACATTCCTATCGCATCTGACGTTGGTGCGGAGGGATACTACACTGCCGCCTACTCCACCGTCACCCGAGAGCCTTTCCACCATCAGCGCCTGGTTATGCATGCTGATGGGCTGGACTGAGCTAACAGAGCTCTTCGCCACGAGTTGTACACCACTCGTCAGCACCTTTACAGGGCTCTGACGCGGTTGCACCCCTTTGTCCGGTCTGGACAGCTGCCGCGTTCTGCGATCTACCCAGCCAGGACCGTGATGCCCCACGGTGTCGGATGGCCAGAGGTGGGAGGCTACGCTCCCGCACTTGGTCCTCTTCTGCCACCTGAGCGTCGGGTTCTACACCAGAGTATCCGCGGCCCCCAGGCCACTGACGTGGAGGACTATCCGTTGCCTCACTACCAGCTGTCAGGTTACAGCTACCTTCACAGTACCTCCTGGGACTGATGTAGTCTTGTTCATTAGTCTTAGATGCACTCGCGAGCCTGCGTGCCGCCTATGATGACTTAATCTGTGTACTGAACTCTGTGTAGTGAACTCTATGTCCGACCCCTTTTGTAAGTTATGCCGACTATCTATGAGGTATCTGTCGTGCTCCTTTTATTATGCATGTTTCATCGTGAATGACTCTTGTCTATGCAAATTTCTCAATACTGAGCTACCCCTGTTATATATTAACAGGATGGTTAGACCAGCTGGTCGTGGTCGTGGTGGCAACTTCCCACCACCGCCTGAGTACATGGCTGGCATGATCCAACAGCTTGAGATGAATCGCCAGTTCATGGAAAACGTGATGGCTCAGTTTCCTCGCCCCAATGTGAACCAGCATCCAAACACCACAACTCTGCAGGATTTCATACGCCTCAACCCAAGTGTGTACCGCAGCTCAACCCAGCCGCTGGATGCTGATGACTGGCTCCGTGACATCACCTATGAGATGGAGTCTGCTGATGTAGCCCCTGCTAGCTATGTCACTTTTGCTTCCTTCTTCCTGAAGGGACCCGCAGCTCAATGGTGGGACAGCCACAGGCGTACTCTGCCAGTTGGAACAATCATCACCTGGCCAGACTTCCAGGCTGCCTTCCGTGCCCGCTTCATTCCTCAGGGAGTCATGGACCGGAAGAAGCGTGAGTTTCGAAACCTCACCCAAGGCAACAAGACTGTTGAAGCTTATCAGCGAGAGTTTCTGGATTTATCCCGCTATGCTGAAGAAGACATTGCAACTGATGCTCGCAGACAGGAGAAGTTCCGTGAAGGCCTTCAAGCTGACATCAAGCTCGCACTTCTAGTGCATGACTTTGCCGATTTCGCCACCTTGGTGAACAAGGCCATCAATGTCGAGACGGGTCTGCAAGAACACCAGAGCTCTCAAAGGCGCAACCGTGACATGGGCTCATCTTCGGGCCCGCCCTCGCAGAAGCGTAAGATATGGATCCCGAACAGCATGTACCGTCCAAATGCACCTGCCCCAAGGCAGTCTTACGCTGCACCTCGTCTGCCTACTGCTCCAACTAGGCAGCCAAGGCTTCCAGCTCCGCCACCCCAAGCTCCTGTTCCCACTCCCAATAATGGCCTGTGCTACAAGTGTGGTCAACCAGGTCACCGTGCTAGGGATTGCTTTCAGAATCAGAATCAACTGGCCCTTCTAGCTACTGGCCGTGGAAACAACAAGGCCCGCAACAACAATGCCAAGTCTTATGGCCGTGTTCATGCCAACCACATTGATCTGAATGAAGCTCAAGACCAGCCTGCTACTGTGATGGGTACACTCCTCGTAAATTCAGTACCAGCATCCGTTTTATTTGATACAGGTGCATCGCATTCATTCATGTCAGAAGAATTTGCATACAAGCACGATGTTAAATTTGAGCAGATGAACACTTCGGTAGTGGTAAAAACCCCCGCGGGACAATGTCAGACCTCCATGGTTGGCATTGACGTCCCAGTGGAAATCGAAGGGTTGGAGTTTCGTGCCTCGCCCATTATACTGAAGTCGTCTAACATTGACCTCATTCTGGGAATGGATTGGTTAAAGGCGCATACTGCTTCTATCGTTTGCGCCACTAAGACCGTCCATCTGCTACACCCTTCTGATGAAATAATTAGCTATGATGCTCATCTGGTTCGGAATGTCGAGGCCAGGCTTTATGCCTTAAACGCATTGAACGTTACACCACTCAAGGGCATTGAAAACATTCCCGTCGTGCGTGAATTCCTAGACGTCTTTCCTGAAGAACTCCCAGGGATTCCCCCTGCTAGAGCTGTCGAATTCGTCATCGACTTGAAACCGGGCACCACTCCTATAGCCAAGCGACCCTATAAGATGCCGCCGCATGAACTCCTTGAGCTTAAGGAGGAAATCGATAAATCTCTTCAAAGTGGTTTCATCCGCCCAAGTTGCTCTCCTTGGGGAGCACCTTCTCTCTTTGTCAAGAAGAAAGATGGGACAAACCGATTGGTCCAAGACTACCGTCCTATAAACCAAGCTACCATTCAGAATAAGTATCCTCTTCCTCGGATCAATGATCTGTATGATCAATTAGCTGGATCATCAGTGTTCTCTAAACTCGACTTGAGGTTGGGTTACCACCAGATCCGTGTTCGTAAGGAGGATATCCCCAAGACCGCATTTGTGACTCGTTATGGTTCATACGAGTACACCGTCATGTCTTTCGGCTTAACCAATGCTCCAGCCACCTTCTCTCGCCTGATGAACTATATATTCATGGATTACCTCGACAAGTTCGTCGTGGTTTATCTGGATGATATCCTGATATTTTCCAAGAATGAAGAAGAACATGCTGAACATCTTCGTCTTGTGTTGGAAAAGCTACGAGAGCATCAGCTATATGCCAAGTTCTCCAAGTGTGAATTCTGGCTTCCCGAAGTAACCTATGTCGGGCTTGTCATCTCTAAAGATGGTATTGCCGTCAACCCTGAACGAGTTCAGGCTATTCTCGATTGGACTCCTCCGAAGAACGTTAAGCAAGTCAGAAGTTTTCTCGGTCTCGCCAGCTACTGCCGTCGATTCGTCGAGAACTTCTCCAAGATTGCCAGGCCTCTGACTAACCTATTGCATAAGGGCGTCAAGTTCCAATGGACAGATAAATGTCAGGAAAGTTTCCAAGCACTCAAAGACAAGTTAACTTCTGCCCCAGTACTAGCTCCTCCTGATACTAAGAAGGACTTCGTCATTTACTGCGACGCTTCCCGTCAAGGACTAGGCTGTGTCCTAATGCAAGAGCGCAAAGTGGTTGCTTATGCCTCTCGGCAATTGCGCCCTCACGAAGAGAACTACCCAGTTCACGACCTCGAGCTTGCTGCTGTTATCCATTCACTGAAACAGTGGCGACATTACCTTCTCGGTAATCGTTGCGAGATCTTCACTGACCACCAAAGTCTGAAGTATCTGTTTACTCAGCCAGACCTGAACCTCCGTCAGCAGAGATGGATGGAGACTGTTGCAGATTTTGATTTGGGTATTTCCTATACACCAGGCAAGGCTAATGTAATGGCTGATGCCTTGAGCCGCAAGTCTTACTGCAACCACCTCCAGGTTCACAAAGTTCAGCCCTCACTTGTTGAAGAATTCAGAAAGCTAAACCTCCATATTGTTCCTCCGGGTGCACTCGCTCCCCCTCCTCCGGAGTTCCGCAAGATGAATCTCCGTGTTGTTTCCCAGGGTTCTCTCTATACCCTGGCTGTTGAACCCGATCTCGTGGGCACCATAAAGACAATGCAGGGATTTGACTCTGAAGTCTACAAGATTAAACAAGACCTCAAAGAAGGAAGTTCCTCATCCTTCACTATTGCTGATGATGGCGCCTTGTACTTCAAAGGCCGCCTAGTGGTGCCGTGTAAGAAGGAAAACCTGAATATGACTCAGGAGGTTATGAAAGAAGCTCATGATACGCCTCTATGTATCCACCCTGGTAGTACGAAGATGTATCAAGACATTCGTCAGAGATTCTGGTGGTCTAACATGAAGCAAGACATTGCTCGTTATGTTGCTGAATGTGACGTTTGCCGTCGTATCAAAGCAGAACATCAAAGGCCTGCTGGAACTCTGCAACCTATATCTATTCCTGAATGGAAATGGGACCATGTCGAGATGGACTTCCTTACTGGATTTCCCAAATCGCAAAAGGGTAATGATGCTATTCTTGTCGTCATTGACCGACTTTCTAAAGTTGCACATTTTCTGGCTATCAAGGAAACGATCACTGCTAGTCAGCTGGCAAACCTCTACATGACCAGAATTGTCTCGCTTCACGGTATTCCATTGGTAATCAGTTCAGACCGTGGCAGCTTATTCACTTCAAGATTCTGGGCAAGTTTCCAAGAAGCTATGGGCACTCATCTGTCTTTCAGCACTGCCTTTCATCCTCAGTCACAAGGGCAAGTTGAACGTGTCAACCAAGTTCTCGAAGACATGCTTCGAGCTTGTGTTATTTCCTTCGGCAAGAAATCGGAGGAATCTCTTCCGTATGCTGAGTTCTCTTATAATAATAGCTATCAAGCTAGTCTGAAGATGGCCCCCTTCGAAGTGTTATATGGACGAAAGTGCCGAACCCCTCTGAACTGGTCAGAAACTGGGGAACGTCCACTCTTCGGTCCGGATATTATCCAACATGCCGAAGAGCAAGTCCGCATTATTCGCGAGAATCTCAAGACTGCTCAGTCACGCCAAAAGAGTAATTATGACCGTCATCATAAAGACATGGTCTATCAACCTGGCGAGAAGGCCTATCTTCGCGTTACACCAATGAAGGGTGCTCACCGCTTCGGGATCAAGGGCAAGCTAGCTCCTCGCTATATTGGCCCATTCACTATTCTCGAGAGGCGTGGAAAGGTGGCATATCAACTGGAGCTTCCGCCGAACCTTTCTCAGGTTCACGATGTGTTCCATGTATCACAGCTCCGCCGCTGCTTCAAGGACCCAATCCGGGCAGTGGATCATGAAGTGCTCGAATTGCAACAGGATCTCTCCTATAAAGAGCATCCGGTCCGCATTCTCGACCAAGCTGAACGCCGCACCCGCCAGAAGGCGACCAAGTTCCTCAAAGTCCAGTGGTCGCACCATTCTGAAGATGAAGCCACCTGGGAACGTGAGGATCGCCTGCGTGATGAATACCCCGCACTGTTTCCTTCTACCTCCTAAATCTCGGGACGAGATTTCTTGTAGTGGAGGAGATTTGTAACGCCCGGATAATTAGGCTACAGTAAAACTCTTCTAATGATGCCATGTCATCCGTGTTACTGTTGCTAATCAAGTGGTAGTTCAAAATCATTGCAATTCAAAATATGAATTAGTGACAAACACCCTAAGTTTCTAAAGGCAAAGCGAAAATGTTCGGGGGTTGCCAAATATTGCACTGGTAATTATGGTGAAGCAAACACCATTTTATAAAATGCCTAAATGCCCTAAAACTAAATAAAACAGAAAGGGAAATAAATAAAAGAAAGAGTTTAAAAAAAACAACAAAGGGGGGGGGGGAGCCCCCTGGACCAGGCAGCCCAACCCACCCGCACGGCCACCACCCAACCCCCTGGCCCGCAGTCAGCCTGGCCGGCCCAGCCGGCCCAGCCCCCCCGCACAGCGTCCCCTTCCCCTGTTCCCCCGACCCGGGTCGGAACAGGGCGCGTCCCCGCCGAACCCACCTCGCCGGCGACGAGGCGTGGGGATAAGGACGCCGACGCCGCGCCCCCTCGGTCTCCCCTCCCACTCGCCCCCACGCTCGCCCTCGGCCCCCGCGCCTCTCCCTCTCCCCTC
>NC_041385.1:110238946-110248696 GCF_002162155.2 Triticum dicoccoides | reverse complement strand
TTGTCCCGACGGCCCTCTGTGTGGATCTTTATGGCGGAGCGACAGGGCAGGTTGAGACCGCCTAGGAGAGAGGTGGGCCTGGCCCTGTTCGGCGTTCGCGGATACTTAACACGCTTAACGAGATCTTGGTATTTGATCTGAGTCGGCTACGAGCCTATACGCACTAACCATCTACGTGGGAGTAGTTATGGGTATCCCGACGTCGTGGTATCAGCCGAAGCACTTCAGACGTCAGCGACGGAGCGGCGCGCGCCGGATTGGAACGTAAGCCTGCTCTTGTATTAAGGGGGCTAGTTCCGCTTTCGGCCGCGTACGCAACGTGCAGGTGTGCTATGGGCGATGGGCCCAGACCCCTGTGCGCTTAGGTTTAGACCGGCGTGCTGGCCTCTCTGTTTTGCCTAGGTGGGGCTGCGACGTGTTGATCTTCCGCGGTCGGGCATGACCCAGGAAAGTGTGTCCGGCCAAATGGGATCGAGCGTGTTGGGTTATGTGGTGCACCCCTGCAGGGAAGTTAATCTATTCGAATAGCCGTGATCTTCGGTAACAGGACGACTTGGAGTTGTACCTTGACCTTATGACAACTAGAACCGGATACTTAATAAAACACACCCTTCCAAGTTCCACAGACAACCCGGTGGTCGCTCTACCTCAGGGATATGAGGAGGGGATCGCCGGGTAGGATTATGCTATGAGATGTTACTTGGAGATGCTACTTGGAGGACTTCGACCGACCCTCTTCTGCCTGTTGCAAGACGAAGGTGACCAGAAGCGTAGTCTTCGATAGGACTAGCTATCCCCCTCTTATTCTGGCATTCTGCAGTTCAGTCCACTGATATGGCCTCCTTACACATATACCCATGCATATGTAGTGTAGTTCCTTGCTTGCGAGTACTTTGGATGAGTACTCACGGTTGCTTTCTCCCCCCTTTTCCCCCTTTCTTTCGTTCTGGTTGTCGCGACCAGATACTGGAGTCCAGGAGCCAGACGTCACCGTCGACGACGACCCCTACTACACCGGAGGTGCCTACTACTACGTGCAGCCCGCTGACGACGACCAGGAGTAGTTTAGGAGGATCCCAGGCAGGAGGCCTGCGCCTCTTTCGATCTGTATCCCAGTTTGTGCTAGCCTTCTTAAGGCAACTTGTTTAACTTATGTCTGTACTCAGATATTGTTGCTTCCGCTGACTCGTCTATGATCGAGCACTTGTATTCGAGCCCTCGAGGTCCCTGGCTTGTATTATGATGCTTGTATGACTTATTTTATGTTTTAGAGTTGTGTTGTGATATCTTCCCGTGAGTCCCTGATCTTGATCGTACACATTTGCGTGCATGATTAGTGTACGATCGAATCGGGGGCGTCACAGTTACCCATGCCCGTATTGATGAGAATCCCGTAATAAGGGGACACGATCTCTCCTCAATAAAACTGCCTCGCAAAACGTGTAGTAACAGGTTGGAAAGCCGTTTGAATAATAACCGGGCCGCGGCATGATGCCACGCTATGGAAAAGTTGTCAGCAGATTAGACTCATGGAATATTTTTCTCTCTACGGTGGTACGTGGAATTTGTTTTGCAGAGCCGGACACGATTCTCGTGTTCAAAGATCTACTTTGGAGTATTCAGAGAAGGAACCCGCCTTGCAATGCCGAAGACAATCTGCGCGCCGGACTCAATCTCCATTGAAGCCTAGTTCAAGGGCTACCGAGGGAGTCCTGGATTAAGGGGACCTCGGACAGCCGGACTATATACTTTAGCCGGACTGTTGGACTATGAAGATACAAGATAGAAGACTTCGTCCCGTGTCCGGGTGGGACTCTCCTTTGCGTGGAAGGCAAGCTTGGCGATTCGGATATGTAGATTCCCTTCTCTGTAACCGACTCTGTGTAACCCTAGCCCCCTCCGGTGTCTATATAAATCGGAGGGGTTAGTCCATAGGACAACAACAATGATAATCATAGGCTAGCTTCTAGGGTTAGCCTCTACGATCTCGTGGTAGATCAACTCTTGTAATACTCATATCATCAAGATCAATCAAGCAGGAAGTAGGGTATTACCTCCATAGAGAGGGCCCGAACCTGGGTAAACATCGTGTCTCCCGCCTCCTATTACCATTAGCCTTAGACGCACAATTCGGGACCCCCTACCCGAGATCCACCGGTTTTGACACCGACAGTCATCCCTAGCAGCAGTCAGCATGCTCGCACGCGGCTCGTTGCTTGAGGCGCGCTCGGGTTGAGGTTGGCCGTCCGCTCCGTCCTCCGGCGTGGTGCCTTCAGCATCCTCGTTCTCCTTGTCTTCGCCCTTGTCGCTAGAGGTGATGTTCTCTGCCGAGTCCTCGCCATATTCTGGGTTCAGGCCGAACAAGTCCGGTGCCACCTCAGCACCCTCTTCGTTCAGATCGGGGACAAAGATGACGGTGTCGGTATACTCGGGGATTGCCATGGCGCTTTGAATGAGAGAACCTCTCACCGCCACCAACTCCTTGTTGGCCTCCTGCTGAAACATGGCCAGCTGGGCTAGATCTAGTGTGGGGTACCATGCCTTCACGAACTCTAGGGCCCGCCGTGCGCCTGCCCGGTCGGAGGAGCCCTTCCATGCCTCGAAGAGGCCGACTACCATGTCCAGCCATTCGGCAGTCCAACTGGGGGTGCACGGAGCTTGGGCGTCCGGCCAAAGGGCGGAGATCACCTGGGCTCCGACACGCTGCAGCCAGCGGAGCATCGGATTAGCTGGCTCGAGACGAGCCTGGATGGCAAGGAGTTGCTCATCGAGCGACCAACGGGCATTCCGCGCGATCTTCGCTCCGGCTTTCCTTCGCTCTTCGCGGCAGGCTTCGATGGCCTGGCTGGCGGCAACGACGTAGCCAGGGAAGTATTTTGTGCAAGAAGAAAAAGAAATATGAAGTCAGAAGCCGAATCATGTAACAAGTCGGTGGACGAAGGAAAGAAGAAGGCAACTCACCATCAACCATGTCCTCGATCCGGCCGTACCCGTCATTCAGCGCCCTCTCCGTATCGGCCCAGTTTGAGCACTAAGTCTCGAACTCGGCCTGGAGAGCAGCCTCACTGTCCTTCGCTGCCTGAAGGCCCGCCTGGTGAAGCTCCGCCTGGTTAGCCAGCTCCTTGACCAGACGGTCGTGCTCCTGGGCCGCCTTGTTGCACTCCTCCTCCTTGGCACACAACGCGGTTTGGGCCTCGCCCAGCTGCTCCTATAAGGTGGTGTTGGCTCCTGCAAAGCAAGAAAATAAAGACGATCAAAAATCAGGAAAGAAGACAAGAGGTTGCCAGAGAGATCTGACCCGACTGCTCAGCAGTCGGCCTGAATCTCGGGGACTACACCCAGCGGGTGCGCTAAGGCGCCCCCGCGAGAGAGAGAAGGCGGAGTGCTTACTCCGGCTCTCGGTCAAGTCAACGGTTCCCTGGGCCAGCCCTCAGACCTGGGAGTTGAAGGCGGCCGCCTGGAGGTTGTGATAATCCCGCAACAAAGACAAAGAAAAGAAAGCAAGTCAGCACTCGAGCCTGCTTGAAAGTTCCAGGCTGCCTGCTTAGCAGCTAGCCCGGAACTTGGGGACTACACCTAGTGGGTGCGCTGTCGCGCCCCCACGGAAGAATACAAGAATCAGAAACAAAGAAACATACCTGAATGACCGCGCGCGTCGCCAGGAACTCCTGCGTATGGTTCTAGAGAGCAGCGGCTTGGGCTTGGAGCCGGGCCCGGACGTCCTGCGCGGTCGTGTTTAGAATGGCAGTCCCGCCCCCAAGCGTCCAATCTGAAGACCCAACGCTGGTGGCCTCTGCCTCTTGGGCAGACGATCTTGCGGCCCTAATCTCCGGCGGCCGTGGCTCTGAAGCCGCCTTCATCGCACGCCGGTGTGCCGGGGAGCGGACCGTGGAAACCACCCTCGTCGCCAGTCGGCAGCACCGGTGGGGCGTTTGGCTGGCTGCCTTGGACCTTGATGGTCGGCGCCGGTGGAGGCATCTCCACCCCGAGGGTGATGTCGTCGCCCCTTTCCTTCTCCATGACCGGGTGGTCATGGCCGGCTCCTTCAAGCGGCACCAAGATCTCAGGCGCGGGTGGCGCGGCACGAAGGGGAACGACGAGTTGTGGAGCCTGGCCGCGTATGGCCTCTTTCGCTTGCGCCTTGGACGTGACATCCGCTTGGGCCTTGGTCGCGGCAATGGCCTGGCCCCTTGCGGCTGCGTCCGCCTCTTCCTGTGCCTCCTTGGCCCCCGCCGCCTGCTACCGCTCCGCCTCCTCCTACTCCTCGCGCGGCTCCCATGCGTTCCTCTCCGTCGCCGCGTGGATCTCGACAAGCGGGTCCACGCGACGGGTGCTCCGCCGTCCCGACCAAGGAGGCGACGCCAGACCGCTCAAGAGAGAGCGGGGCCCTGATCAAGCAGAATAAAAAAGAAAGCTCAGGTCGAGGTTGCAAGAAAAGGAGAAAGAGCGTAAGAGAAATCAAATACTTACGCAGACACCGTCAGGGGCTGCTTCACCGTCTTCTTAAGCCGATTCGCCTTGACGGCGGCCTCCTCTCACTTGGTTGCCGCTGCCGAGCCCCTGAGCTTCTTCGGCCGGCTGCCGAACATTGACGGCGCAGCTCCGCCACCACCACCCGTGGCATCGTCTTCTTCCAGGAGTCGCCCCCAAGTCGGGGTCGTCCACGTCACTCACTGCTCGGTCAGGGAGATATTCGTGGCCCTGCTCCACGGTGTAGGATGCCGACTGAGTGGTGAAGATCTATCTCATGGCTGACTCGTCAGACGGCAGAGAAGAACCCGACAACCAAAGAGGAAAAGATAAGGACTTACCGCAGGCGGCGAGTGCATGCGGGAATACGGCTCCTTGCCGAACTGCCACTCCTCCTCCGGGAGCTTGTAGTTCGAGATGTATTTCACCAAATGCGCCAACTCCGCATGCGGGATCTCTTTGGTGCACATCCGACATGGGTCTCGATGCCCGCTCGTCTGGCAGATCATGTGAGGCCGTCCTTGAAGGGGGAGCACCCGGCGCGCCACGAAGGCGGTCAGCAGATCTGACCTCTTGAGGCCTTCGACCCTCGTCATCACCTGGAGCCATGTGATGGCGGCAGCGGAGGCGGCCGACAGCGTCTTCGGTTTGTACGACCAGTTGGAGTGGGGATCAGCCGGCGGGCCGGCTACATAAGCCGGCAGACTAACAAAGTCGGCTCCCGGGTGGACGTTCTTGACATAGAAAAAAGACTTCTGCCACAGCTTGACCGACTGTGTCAAGCCGATGGCCGGGAAGGGGTTGTCGCCAGCTGGACACCGCACGGCGATGAAGGCGCCGCACTGGGCCACCTTCCCCTTGGCGTAGGTACCAAGCTTGGTGTAGAAGAACTCCCCCCACAGCTCGAGGGTGGGAAGGACACCGAGGTAGCCTTCGCAGAGGGTGACGAAGGCCGACAGCAGCACCACCGTGTTCGGTATGAGGTGGTTCAGAACTGGATGAAGGAGCGGTGGAACTCCGGAAGGTTGTTCGGAGTCCCGGATGAGATCCCGGACATGACGAGGAACTCTGTAATGGTCCAGAGGTGAATACTGATATATTCGACGAAGGGTATTGGAGTCTGGAATTGTTCTGGGGGTATCGGGTGATAACCAGCATGATCAAAAGGTGTTTCAGGGGGCCCCAACAAGTGTTGGGCGGCCTCATGGGCCAAGGGGAGGGGTCAAACCAGCCCACTAAGGGGCTGGGCGCCCCCCTCACCCCATCGCACATACCTGGGAGGGTTGGGGGCGCCCCCTAGGGCTTCCCACCACTTTGGATTGGGGGCCAAGTCTCCTAGGGGGGAAAACTCTTCTAGGGTTTCCCTGCCCCTCCTCTCCTCCTTTCCCCCTATATATAGAGAGGTAGAGAGAGGGCAGCCACACCCATACAGATCTATTCGTTCCATGGCGCTGCCCTTCCTCTCCCTCATAGCCATCTTCTTCTCCGTAGTGCTTAGCAAAGTTCTGCTGAGATTTCTCCACCACCACCGCTACCATGCCGTCGTACTGCCGAAGGACTTGAGCTACTACATCACCATCGCTCGTACGTGTGTTGAACATGGAGGTGTCGTCCGTTCGGCCCTAGATCGGAGTTCGCGGGACGGGTCGTGATTGGATCGCGAAGACGTTCGACTACATCAACTGCGTTTCTTAACGCTTCCACTTAGAGATCTACAAGGGTATGTAGATCCAATCTCTCCTCTCGTAGATGGTCATCTCCAAGATTGGATCTTGGTGAGTGTAGGAAAGTTTTTGTTTCCCATGCAACGTTCCCAAACAGTGGTATTAGAGCTAGGTCTATACATAGATGACATCACGAGTAGAACACAAAAGAGTTTGTGGGCATTGATATTCAGATTGCTTCCTTCCTTGGTCTTTTCTTGATTCGGTGGTATTGTGGGATGAAGCGGCCCAGACCAACTTTACATGTCCACGCACATGAGATCAGCTCCGTCGATAGACATGTGACTTTGTTGCATAAAGATGGTTGGAGGGTGTGTGTCTCTCCCACCTTTGTTGAAACGGATTCGACAAAGGCGGTCCTTGTAGAAGATTAAATAGAAACTTGCATATCACCATTGTGTCTTTGCGTAGGTAAGAATCGTTCTTGCTAGATACCCATAGAAGCCACGTAAAACATGCAATAACAATTAGAGGACTCTAACTTGTTTTTGCAGAGTATGTTGAGATATGATATGGCCAAGGACATGATGATCACGTTTGTAATAGTTTATATCGACTTGCATGTCGATGCATACGGCAACCGGCAGGAGCCATAGGGTTGTCTTCAATTATTGTGTGACATGCGTGTCAATCATTAAGCGCTATGTAATGCTTTACTTTATCGCTAAGCGGTAGCAATAGTAGTAGAAGCATGGTTGGCGTGACAACCCCGATGGCGACACAATGATGGAGATCATGGTGTCATGCCGGTGCTTTGGATATGGAGATCAAAAGCACGAGTTGATGGACATATCATGTCACTTATGATTTGCATGTGATGTTAATCCTTTTATGCATCTTATTTGCTTAGGACAACGGTAGCATTATAAGGTGATCCCTCACTAAAATTTCAAAATTGTGTTCTCCCCAAGTGTACACTGTTGCAAAAGTTTGTCGTCTTGAAGCATCGCGTGATGATCGAGTGTGATAGATTCTACGTTCACATACAACGGGTGCAAGCCAGTTTTGCACATGCGGAACACTTGGGTTAAACTTGACGAACCTAGCATGCACAAACATGGCCTCGGAACACAAGAGACCGAAAGGTCGAACATGAGTCATATAGTAGATATGATCAACATGGAGATGTTCACCATTGAAACCACCTCATCTCACGTGATGATCAGACTTGGGTTGGTGATGGATCATGTTACACTCGGATGAGCGGAGGGATGTCAATTTGAGTAAGATTTCTCAAGTAATATGATTAATTGAACTCATTATCATGAACAATAGTCTAAGTTGTCTTTGCAAGTTATGTTGTAGATCAATAGCTCGCGCTGTAGCTCCCTGTTTTAATACGTTCCTAGAGAAAGACTAAGTTGAAAGATATTGTAAGCAATTATGTGGACTATGGCCATAGTCTAAGGATTGTCGTCACTGTTGCACAGAAGGCTTATGTCCTTGATGCACTGCTCGGTGTGCCAACCCCTCTAGCGTCATTTTTGGATGTTGTGAACATCTGGCGGGCACGTTTAGATGACTACTTGATAGTTTAGTGCGCTGATAATCCCCAAGTGCAGGGAATCATCTTAGCAATTCCCAAAGGTGGAAGTGATAAGTATGGAGTGTCGAACCCACAAAGAGCTAAAGGTAAGATCAATATTCTCTCAAGCCCTATCTACCACTGATACGACTCTACGTGCACTGAATGTTTTCTTCCAACTAGCAACGAGAAATAAAACTGTGTTGTGGGTATAAAGAGGATAACTTTGCATGATATCGGAGAGCTAAAACAAAAGTAGGTGTTGTTATCATAAAGTTAGAATATATTACTAAATAATACAAATAGCGAGTGTGGAATAATGGTGGATTGGTGTGCAGAATTGTCCTAGGCAATTGTTAACAAGATCGGTAGTCGTCATTGCAATTTCATATGAGGGAGAGGCATAAGCTAACATACTTTCTCTACTTGGATCATATGCACTTACGATTGGAACTCTAGCAAGCATCCACAACTACTAAAGATCATTAAGGTAAAACCCAACCATAGCATTAAAGCATCAAGTCCTCTTTATTCCCATACGCAACAACCCCCTTACTCGGGTTTGTGTTTCAGTCACTCACGTAACCCACTATAAGCAAATCAGGAACCTATTGCAACACCCTACAGCGGGAACCCCTCACGCTTGTGTGACACGGAGGGCACCATAGGACAGCACCAAGATAAAACATACAACTCGTACCAATCTAGATCATCAATCAACCCAAAGACAACATATATCTACTCAAAACATCATAGGATGGCAACACATCATTGGATCATAATATGTAGCATAAAGCACCATGTTCAAGTAGAGATTACAACGGGGTGCAGGAGAGTGGACGGGTAAAAGAGATGAGGATGGTGATGATGATGGTGATGTTGATGAAGACGATCACCCCGGCGATGATTCCCCTCCCGATGGCACTCCGGTGCTACCAAGAGAGAGGAGGAGAGGTTCTCCCCCTTGTACTTCCTCCTCCATGGCTTTCCCTCTCTGGTTCTTGGCCTTCATGGTGATGATGGCCCCTCCGAGATCCTCCTCCATGGCCTCCGGTGATGATGGCCCCCTCCGGCAGGGTGCCAGAGAGGGCCTAGATTGATTTCTCGTGGCTACAGAGGCTTGTGGCGGCGGAACTTCCGATCTAGGTTAATTCCCGAAGGTTTCTTTATTTATAGGAATATTTGGCATTGGTTTTACGTCAGGGGGGTCTCTAGGCTGTCCATGACATAGGGGGCACGCCCTAGGGGGGCACCCCCCCACTCTCGTGGGCAGCCCAGGACTCTTCTGGCCCAACTCCGATGCTCCTTGGTCTTCTTTTGGTCCATAAAAAATCCTCAAAAATTGGCACGTCAATTGGACTCCGTTTGGTATCCCTTTTCTGCAAAACACAAAAACAAGAAGAAAACATAAACTGGCACTGGGCTCTAGGTTAATAGGTTAGGCCCAAAAATCATATAAAATGACATATAAATGCATATAAAACATCATAGATGGATAATATAATAGCATGAATACTTCATAAATTATAGATACGTTGGAGACGTATCAGCATCCCCAAGCTTAATTCCTGCTCGTCCGCGAGTAGGTAAATGATAAAAGAAATAATTTATGAAGTGTGAATGCTAGCAGGTGCACAAGTTTGATCATTGATAATTTCAATCACCTTTTCTAGCATCAATATGTGTCATAACAGTAGTTCATCTCATGAAACTTTTGATAATCAAGTAACAAGCTATTCACATGTTAAAGCATAGACAATAAACTTTCTTGAAAACTAGCAAACTTCATTCTTAGTCATCAAACAATTGCAATTCATCTTATTTTCAGGAAGAGTGTATGTCAGAGCTTTGATTTAGCAAACTTCACATACTCAACTACTATATAGTCTTCTACAATTGCTAACACTCATGCAATACTTGTGGTTATGAAGTTTTAATCAGACATAGAGAAAGATTGGGGCTTATAATGTTGCCTCCAAACGTATTCACCTTTGGGTGATGTCAACAATAATAGTTCATGCTAACGTACAT
>NC_041385.1:110230028-110237655 GCF_002162155.2 Triticum dicoccoides | reverse complement strand
GATCTGCATCCAATTCTTGTTGACTCTGCTATATAAATTACCCAAAGAAGACCGGACTTAACTTCGAATGAAATTTTAGAGAATGTTCACATAGACAGTCAAAGGACAATTGTTAATGTTATGGAAAAAAAGAGTGATTTGGACACATTGTGCAGAATAATCACACTGATTGTCTAGGTTTTATTTATATATATAATTACAACTGACATTGTTGATGGAATGCTAGCAGAAGAAAAACGCCTAGTAGAACAATTGTCATTAAAACCAAGAGGTTAACAATTAATTGGTGCAATGTTGTAACTTTGGGCCAAGAATGTTCATCTTTCAGTCGATTTATCAACGGTGTTTTATGGTATCTAGGTCTATGTCAATAATTGACAATTTAGACCACTGGTACAATTAACAATAGTAAACAATTCTCAGTGGCAAAAGGGTAAATGACTTTAGGGATCTTTCAGATAGAAATTGCATCAATGAAACTTACAAAGGCATAATAGCATATCCAAGTCGAAGCTGCCTCCCTATTTCCCGTCACATGTATGCAGCTACACGCCTACACGCCTAGGTTGTGCTGCCATACTCCTAATACTTGTCTTGAAGGATGAATCGGCATAAAACCATGAGCTTGCACATGTTCTGTCCTGAAAAACATCATATAATAGTTGATTAGTTGATTTAAAGCTTAATTGGACACGTTGCTTTAGTTTGTCCGAAAGTACACGGCCGCGTGCCTACTGCCTAATTCCTGCCCTTCTCATCCGCTCGTTGTTACAGCGCAGAACTGCTGTGATGCCGCACAACACTGCTGCCGGTCCTCTGCTTGGCGGTCGCCCTGCTGCCGCCGGCTGGCCGTATGTTATTGTGCCGCTAGGGTTAGTACTGCCGGTCGATTGAGATTTCTACGATCTATTTTTGTTTGGGGCCAGCTAATTAGCGATAGAATGGCCGCTTTGAAGCTGCTGTCTTGAAGCTCCCACACCACAAAGCAAATATCAATGCGCAGAGAGAGAGAGAGAGAGAGAGAGAGAGAGAGAGAGAGAGAGAGAGAGAGAGAGAGAGAGAGAGAGAGAGAGAGAGATTTAGAGAGCAGGAGATGGATGCTCACACGGATCTCCTACCGTCACCTTCAAATCCGCTGCCGCCGTTTGCCGTCGCGGTAGGTCTCAAGAGGAATCTCACCCGCCAGCAAGGGTCATCTGGGTCCGTTGAGGACGAGAACTGCTCCCCTTCGTCGCCATACGTACAGTGCGGGAGGCTCCCTCCCTACTCCTTCCTCGTCCTCCACTGTATGAGGCTCCTGCTCATCCTCCTTGGCTCCCACACCACCCCACCCCCCGCCCCTGCAGGACGAGATCCGCGCCGCCGCTGCTCCTCATGAGTCCGGTTGTCGCCGTCACCTCAGTTGCGCCGTTTGCCCGCCTGCACAGCCAGACGATCTTCATCTGGGTACCCGCTTCTTCCGCCGTCGTCCTCAGATGCACGAATCTGATCGAGGGAAGCGGCGCACTAGAGGTGGAGAAGGGGCTTGAAGCCGGTGAGGGAGGAGGTGGTAGAGACGCGGCACCGGTGGCCTTCGGTGAGGCGACGGTGGTGGTCAGCGAGAGGAGGGCCGAAGGGCTGCGGGATCGATGGTGGGTTGTGGGTGGGTGGGTGCGCCTAGTGGCGCGATGGGGAAAGGCGGGATCGAGGGAGAGAGGAGCGCCGTACGCGACCTGCGGGATCGAGGGAGATGGGGATCGACTCAGCTAGGTCTTTTTTACTTACGGGTTGCGGTGGGTAAATATTAGTACCACCTTGTTTATATTACGATTTTATCTATGCAAATCATAAAAGCGTATTATGACATGAGAAGAAAGCGTATTGTGACGGTGAACCCGGAGACCCAATCCGTGCTTTATTATTAGGGATATATATATATATATATATATATATATATATATATATATATATATATATTAGGATCACCCTAACACAAAGTGCTTGCCAAATTATAAAATAAAAAAAGGAAATGTGAAGATCACCTTGACTCTTGCATAAAGTAAAAGATATAAAGTAAAAGATAGGCCCTTCACAGAGGGAAGCAGAGGTTGTCATGCGCTTTTAGGGTTGGATACACAAAATCTTAATGCGAAACAACGTCACTTTATATTGCCCCTTGTATATGGACCTTTATTATGCAGTCGTTGCTTTTATTGCTTCCATAACAAGATCGTACAAAGCTTATTTTCTCCGCACTAATAAGTCATGCATAATTAGAGAGCAATTTTTATTGCTTGCACTGATGACAACTTACTTCAAGGATCTTACTCAATCCATAGGTAGGTATGGTGGACTCTCATGGCAAAACTGGGTTTAAGGATATTTGAAAGAACAAGTAGTATCTCTACTTGGTGCTAGGAATTTTTGGCTAGCATGAGGGGGAAAGGCAAGCTCAACATGTTTGAACGATCCATGACAATATACTTTAACTGAGATGTGAGAAAACATAACCCATTACATTGTCTTCCTTGTCCAACATCAACTCTTTAGCATGTCATACTTAATGAGTGCTCACAATTATAAAAGATGTCTATGATAGTATATTTATATGTGAAATCTCTCTTCCTTCAATATTCTTTCATGAATTGTTCAAATGACCAATACAATGCTTGCTAAACTTCGATAAATTTACTACCTCTATTTATTAGATGTGAAGTCATTACTCCCCATGGGATAAGCAAATGAAACATATATAATTTCAGATTCATGACATTCAATTCATTCCCTCATTTACTCATAGGATAAACATGAAGCACATGAGTAAATGACAAACCACTCCAAAATATATGAGTGAAAGACACGGAGTAGTCAAATAATTAACTAGCCATGGGAGGGTTCCTTTTTTATTCAATATTCAGATCCAATGATTTTATTCAAACAGCAAGTAAAATCGAAAACACGCTCCAAGCAAAACACATATCATGTGACGATTAAAAATATAGCTCCGAGTAAGATGTACCGATAGTTTTGAAGACGAAAGAGGGGATGCCTTCCGGGGCATCCCCGAGCTTAGGCGCTTGAGTCTTCCTTGGATATTACCTTGGGGTGCCTTGGGGATCCCCAAGCTTAGGGTCTTCCCACTCCTTATTCTCCTCATATCGATATCTCACCCAAAACTTGAAAACTTCAGTCACACAAAACTTAATGGAATTTCGTGAGATAGGTTAGTATGATAAAGAGTAAACCATGCACTTTGGTACTGTAAAAGACAAGGTTCATAATTGTTTTCACATAATGCCTACTGTACCATATCATTTCTACAATTTTTATTGAGAAATATAAGCCATAGAAACTAGAAAACAAGCAAACTATGCAGTGAAAACAGAATCTGTCACAAACAGAACAGTCTGTAATGATCTAAACAATAACCATACTTATTCTACTCCAAAAATTATGAAATAAATTTGTGGACGTGAGGGAGTTTTCTATTAATCTTCTGAAAAAAGAATCAACTCAAAAAACCTATTCTGTAAAAAATGACATCTATTCTCGTGAGTGCAAAGTTTCTGTTTTTTACAGCAAGATCACATTAACTTTCACCCAAGTCTTCCCAAAGGTCTTACTTGGCACTTTATTGAAACAAAAGCTATAAAAAATTATTACTACAGTAGCTTAATAATGTAGACACACAAAAACAGTAAGGATAAATATTGGGTTGTCTCCCAACAAGCGCTTTTCTTTAATGCCTTTTAGCTAGGCATGATGATTTCAATGATGCTCGCATAAAAGAAAAGAGTTGAAACACAAAGACAGCATCATGAAGAATATGACTAGAACATTTAAATCTAACTCACTTCCTATGCCTAGGGATGTTGTGAGCACACAACTTATGGTAACAAGAATCAACTAGCATAGGAAGGCAAAACAAGTTTAACTTCAAAACTTAAAGCACATAGAGAGGAAACTCGATATCATTGCAACTCCTACAAGCATATATTCCTCCCTCATAATAGTTTTCAGTATCATCATGGATAACAACTTTTTTTCTCATACTCAATTGGAACCTCTTCCTAAATAGTGGAATACAAACTAAAGTTGACACTCTTCCAAATCCACTTCAATAAATATCGTACAAAGATTCAACACCCTCCAAGATAGTGGGATCACTAATTTCTAAAGTTGACACTCTTCCAAACCCACTTTAAATTATAGTATTATTCATACTCCAAAAGATATAACTGAAGTTCCTGGAGCATTCTATAATTAATATAGACTAGCCAATATCCAAGCTCAAAATATATAAGTGAAGCGCACGAAGCATTTTATAAAACCATACTCAAATGATTTAAGTGAAGCATAAAGAGCAATTCTATAAGATCATACTTAAAAGATATAAGTGAAGCTCATGAAGTATAAATCAATTAAGAGCTATATCATAATATCATGATTCTTAAAGAAAAATAAAAAACACAAAGGACACGAATTATGTGAACAAAGCAAAAACCAAGGTATACCGATATTTATTGAAGAAGAAAGATGGGATGCCAACCGGGGCATCCCCAAGCTTAGATGCTTGAGTATCCTTTAAAATATTTACTTGGGGTGCCTTGGGCATCCCCAAGCTTGAACTCTTGTCTCTCTTTATTCTTCTCACATCGGTAACTCCTCGTTCTTCAAACACTTCATTCACAAAAAATTAAACAAAAACTTGTGAGATCCGTTAGTGTAATAAAGCAAACTACCACTTTAAGGTACTGTAATTAACTCATTCTTTATTTTTACTGGTGTTAAACCTACTGTATTCCAACTTCTCTATGGTTCATACCCTTACATACTAGCCATAGATTCATCAAAATAAGCAAACAACACAATGAAAACAGAATCCGTCAAGAACAGGACAGTCTGTAGTAATATGGAAGTTCAGTAAACTTCTGTAACTCCAAAAAATATGAAATAAAATTGACAATTTGAACAAATTGTACAGAAGTAATTGGAAAAACGTTTCAGACCAATTTGACTTTCCAGTAAAAAAATGTAAATTCATGCACTACAGCCAAAGTTTCTGTTTTTGTTCTGCACATAGTAAGCAAGCAATCTTATCATACTAAGACCAAAGCTTGGCACATTATTTTTATATTACAAAGGATATATACAAGGGTATAATTATTTATAGAGAAACTTCCATGAAAAATACTACATTGTTTCCTTGAGCATGAACACAAGTGCTCAAGGTCGACCATCACTTCTTCAATGCATAACTTCCCAATCACTTCTCTTTTTGAAAAACTTTTTTTGGCATGACAGGCAAGTAATTCCTTTTTTGGTATTTTCATTCTTTTTATTTTTTTGTATGTTTCACCCACAACTAAACAGAAACAAAAAGGAAAAATAAAATCTACTTAGTGAAGAAAGCAAACAAGCACACACGAGAATATCAACCCTACGCTATTGCTCCCCGGCAACGGCGCCAGAAAAGAGCTTGATAATCCCCAAGTGCAGGGAATCATCGTAGCAATTCACAAAGGTGGAAGTGATAAGTATGGAGTGTCTAACCCTCAAGGAGCTAAAGGTAAGATCAATATTCTCTCAAGCCCTATCTGCCACTGATACGACTCTACGTGCACCGAACGTTTGCTTCCAACTAGCAACGAGAAATAAAACTGTGTTGTGGGTATCAAGAGGATAACTTTGCAGATATCGGAGAGCTAAAACATAAAAGTAGGTGCTGTTATCATAAATTTAGAATATATTACTAAATAATATAAATAGCGAGTGTGGAATAATGGTGGATCGGTGTGCGGAATTGTCCTAGGCAATTGTTAACAAGATCGATAGTCGTCATTGCAATTTCATATGAGGGAGAGGCATAAGCTAACATACTTTCTCTACTTGGATCATATGCACTAATGATTGGAACTCTAGCAAGCATCCGCAACTACTAAAGATCATTAAGGTGAAACAAAACCATCGCATTAAAGCATCAAGTCCTCTTTATTCCCATACGCAACGACCACCTTACTCGGGTTTGTATTTCAGTTACTCACGCAACCCACTATAAGCGAATCAGGAACGTATTGCAAGACCCTACAGCGGGAACCCAGCACGCTTGCGTGACACGGAGGGCACCATAGGACAGCACCAAGATAAAACATACAACTCGTACCAATCTAGATCATCAATCAACCCAAAGACAAAAGATATCTACTCAAAACATCATAGGATGGCAACACATTATTGGATCATAATATGTAGCATAAAGCACCATGTTCAAGTAGGGATTACAGTAGGGTGCGGGAGAGTGAACCGCGTAAAAGAGATGAGGATGGTGATGATGATGGTGATGTTGATGAAGATGATCACCGCAGCGATGATTCCCCTCCCAATGGCACTCCGGTGCCACCAAGAGAGAGGAGGAGAGGTTCTCCCCCTTGTGCTTCCTCCTCCATGGCTTTGCCCCTCTGGTCCTTGGCCTTCATGGTGATGATGGCCCCTCCGAGATCCTCCTCCATGCCCTTCGGTGATGATGGCCCCCTCTGGCAGGGTGCCGGAGAGGGCCTAGATTGATTTCTCGTGGCTACAGAAGCTTGCGGCGGCGGAACTTCCGATCTAGGTTAATTCCCGAAGGTTTCTGTATTTATAGGAATATTTGGCGTTGGTTTCACGTCAGGGGGGTCTCCGGGCTATCCACGAGATAGGGGGGCGCACCCTAGGGGGGGGGGGCGCCCCCACTCTCCTGGGCAGCCCGGGACTCTTTTGGCCCAACTCCGATGCTCCGTGGTCTTCTTTTGGTCCATAAAAAATCCTCAAAAATTGGCACGTCAATTGGACTCCATTTGGTATCCCTTTTCTGTAAAACACAAAAACAAGGAGAAAACAGAAACTGGCACTGGGCTCTAGGTTAGTAGGTTAGTCCCAAAAATCATATAAAATGACATATAAATGCATATAAAACATCATAGATGGATAATATAATAGCATGAATACTTCATAAATTATAGATACGTTGGAGACGTATCACAAGGCACGTATTGTATTGTTGCCATCGAGGATAAAAAGATGGGGTTTATATCATATTGCATGAGTTTATCCCTCTGCATCATGTCATCTTTCTTAATGTGTTACTCTGTTATTATGAAATTAATACTCTAGATGCATGTTGGATAGCGGTCGATGTGTGGAGTAATAGTAGTAGATGCAGGCATGAGTCGGTCTACTTGTTACGGTCGTGATGCCTATATACATGATCATGCCTAGATAATCTCATAATTATTTGATTTTCTATCAATTTCTCGACAGTAATTTGTTCACCCACCATAATACTTATGCTATCTTGAGAGAAGCCTCTAGTGAAACCTATGCCCCCCTGGTCTATCTTTTATCATATACGCTTTAAATCTACTTTTATTTGCATCTTTAATTTTCCAATCTATATCACAAAATACCAAAAAATATTTATCTTATCACATTATCTCTATCAGATCTCACTTTCGCAAGTGGCCGTGAAGGGATTGACAATCGCTTTATCGCGTTGGTTGCAAGTTCTTTATTTGTTTGTGTAGGTTTGTGGGACTTGTGAGGAGCCTCCTACTGGATTGATACCTTGGTTCTGAAAAAATGAGGGAAATACTTATGCTACTTTGCTGCATCA
>NC_041385.1:110215141-110229668 GCF_002162155.2 Triticum dicoccoides | reverse complement strand
GTACCCATCACGAACTCATCTCCCCGCATTTACATCATTTGCCATTTGCCTCTCGTTTTCCTCTCCCCCACTTCACACTTGCCGTTTTATTCGCCCTCTCTTTCCCAATCTCCTCTCTTTTCCGCTTGCCTTCTTCTCGCTCTCTTTCACTTGCCCTTTTTCTGTTTGCTCGTGTGTTAGATCATTTACCTTGTCTTAATGGCTAGTCCTCCTACCCTTGTTGTTACTCCCGAACATGAAATTCTTAATTTTAAACAAGGGTAGGGAGAAAATTTAAAAGATGCTTGGCATAGAATTTGCAATGCTCAAAATAAATCTACTAGGAAGCTTTCTACTTCCGTTCTTCTTCGCAATTTTTATGTAGGCATTACTCCTTGGAATAGATGCATTCTTGATACCATTACCGGAGGGGATTTCTTGACTAGCCATACTTTTTATGCCTATAATGCTATATTAGACTTGTTTGGCCCACCACCTCTTTTGGTTAATGGAACTGTTTTAACTTTAGAACATGTGATGCAAAGGCTTGAGATTATTGAAAATAAAATTTCCACTGTTGAGTTAATTGAAAATTTGGATAAAAAGATCCACAACCAAATTACCCAATATGGATCTAAGGTTGGGACTACTCTGAAAAATCTTAAAGAAAAGGAACCTATAGTTAATGAAAGAATAGAACAGGATTCTACGAGAATTGATAAACTTGAGAATATAATTACTAATTTAGGGTCTGCCTTTTCATCTATGAAAAATACTCCAACTCCTCCTATTAAATTTGGCAAATTAATGTATGTTCCTAAAAATAAGGGTGAATCTTCTAGTAAGGAAAATGCGGATCTCAAATCCATAAGTGTTCACCCCAAGGAACCCTTTGCTACAAGTGAATTTATTGATTCCTTGCCTATAAGTTTAATCATTACTAAAAAGAAAGAAGTTCTTAAGGATTACAAGTGCTCTACTTATGAATCAAGTGCCAAAGATGGCACTAGTTAGATCTATCCTTACTTTTATGCCTAGCTTGGGGCGTTAAACAATAGCGCTAGTTGGGAGGCAACCCAATTTTATTTGTGTTCTTTGTTTTTTGTTCCTGTTTAGTAATAAATTTTTAATCTACTTTCTGTTTAGATGTGTTTTCTTGTTTTATTTAGTGTTTGTGCCAAGTAGAACCTATAGGATAACCTATCATATGAGTTAATTTGAATCTGCTGAAAAAGAGAAACTTTGCGCTCACGAGAAAAAAATCAATAAATCACAGAAACGTGATTTTGCCTTGATTCGTTTTGCTGTAGATCAATAGACAAATTGTTTAGGACTTCATATTTTGGTAGGATTTTTGGAGTTCCAGAAGTAACCGAAAGTTACAGATTGCTACAAATTGTTCTGTTTTTGACAGATTCTGCCTTTTGTGTGTTGTTTGCTTATTTTGATGCATCTATGGCTAGTATGTAAGGGTATGAACCATAGAGAACTTGGAATACAGTAGGTTTAACACCAATATAAATAAATAATGAGTTAATTACAGTACCTTATGTGGTGGTTTTTCTTTCTTTCACTAACGAAGCTTATAAGATTTCCTGTTGAGTTTTGTGTTGTGAAGTTTTCAAGTTTTGGGTAAAGATTTGATGGACTATGGAATAAGGAGTGGCAAGAGCCTAAGCTAGGGGATGCCCAGGGCACCCCAAGATATTCAAGAATATCCTAAAGCCTAAGCTTGGGGATGCCCCCGTAAGGCATCCCCTCTTTCGTCTCCGTTCATTGGTAACTTTACTTGGAGCTATATTTTTATTCGCTACATGATATGTGTTTTGCTTGGAGCATCGTGTATTATACGAGTCTTTGCTTGTTAGTTTACCACAATCATCCTTGCTGTACACACCTTTTGGGAGAATCCTACTTGATTGGAATTTATTAGAATATTCTATGTGCTTCACTTATATCTTTTTTGAGCTAGATAACTTTTGCTCTAGTGCTTCACTTATATCTTTTAGAGCACGGCAGTGGCTTAATTTGAAAGAAATTGTTGATCTCTCATGCTTCACTTATATTATTTTGAGAGTCTTTTAGAACAGCATGGTATTTGCTATGGTTATAAATTTGGTCCTAGAATGATGAGCATCCAAGTTGGGTATAATAAAAACTATCATAGAAAGTGAATTGGATGCTATGATCAATTTTCTACTTGATAATTGTTTTGAGATATAGAGGCGGTGATATTAGAGTCATGCTAGTTGGATAATTGTGAATTTAAAGAATACTTGTGTTGAAGTTTGTGATTCCCGTAGCATGCACGTATGGTGAACCGCTTTGTGATGAAGTTGGACAACAATTTTATTTATTGATTGTCTTCCTTATGAGTGGCGGTCGGGGACGAGAGATGGTCTTTTCCTACCAATCTATCCCCCTAGGAGCATGCGCATAGTACTTTGTTTTCAATGACTTGTAGATTTTTGCAATAAGTATATGAGTTCTTTATGACTATTGTTGATTCCATGGATTATATGCACTCTCACCCTTCCACCATTGCTAGCCTCTCTTGTACCGCACAACCTTCGTGGGTGCCATACACCCACCATAATCCTCCCTCAAAACAGCCACCATAGCTACCTATTATGGCATTTCCATAGCCATTCCGAGATATATTGCCATGCAACGTTCCACCGTTCCGTTTATTATGACACGCATCATCATTGTCATCTTGCTCTTTGCATGATCATGTAGTTGACATCGTATTTGTGGCAAGGCCACCTCATAATTTTTCATACATGTCACTCTTGATTCATTGCATATCCCGGTACAGCGCAGGAGGCATCTATATAGAGTCATATCTTGTTCTAAGTATCAAGTTGTAATCATGAGTTGTAGATAAATAAAAGTGTGATGATCTTCATTATTAGAGAATTGTCCCAGTGAGGAAAGGATGATGAAGACTATGATTCCCCCACAAGTCGGGACGAGACTTCGGACTTTATAAAAATAAAAGAGGCCAAAGAAGCCCATGAAAAAAGAGGCCAAAGAAGCCCACCAAAAAGAAAAAAAAAGAAAAAAAAGAAGAAAATAAAAAGAAAAAGAAAAAAATATGAGAGAAAAAGAGAGAAGGGACAATGCTACTATCTCTTTTTCCACACTTGTGCTTCAAAATAGCACCATGGTCTTCATGATAGAGAGTCTCTTATGTTGTCACTTTCATATACTAGTGGGAATTTTACATTATAGAACTTGGCTTGTATATTCCAATGATGGGCTTCCTCAAAATGCCCTAGGTCTTCATGAGCAAACAAGTTGGATGCACTCCCACTTATTTTGTTTTATTGATCTTTCATACATTTATAGCTCTAGTGCATCCGTTGCATGGCAATTCCTACTCACTCACATTGATATCTATTAATGGGCATCTCCATAGCCCGTTGATACGCCTACTTGATGTGAGACTATCTTCTCCTTTTTGTCTTCTCCACAACCACCCTTCTATTCCACATATAGTGCTATGTCCATGGCTCACGCTCATGTATTGCGTGCAAAATTGAAAAAGTTTGAGATTATTAAAGTATAAAACAATTGCTTGTCTTGTCATCGGGGTTGTGCATGATTAAATACTTTGTGTGATGAAGATAGCGCAACAGCCAGACTATATGATTTTGTAGGGATAACTTTCTCTAGCCATGTTATTTTGAGAAGACATGATTGCTTTATTAGTATGCTTGAAGTATTACTATTTCTTATGTCAATATGAAATTTATTTTGAATCATTTGGATCTGAACATTCATGCCACAATAAAGAGAAATACATTGAATTATGTTAGGTAGCATTCCACATCAAAAATTCTGATTTTATCATTAACCTACTCGAGGACGAGCAGGAATTAAGCTTGGGGATGCTTGATACCTCTCCAACGTATCTATAATTTTTGATTGTTCCATGCTATTATATTACTTGTTTTGGATGTTTATGGGCTTTACTTTACACTTTTATATCATTTTCGGGACTAACCTACTAACCGGAGGCCCAACCCGTATTGCTGTTTTTTTGCCTATTTCAGTATATCGAAGAAAAGGAATATCAAACGGAGTCCAAACGGAATGAAACCTTCGGGAGCGTGATTTTTGGAATGAACGTGATCCAGAGGACTTGGAGTGCAGGTCAAGAAATAATCGAGGAAGCCACGAGGGTGGAGGGCGCCCCCCTATAGGGCGCGCCCCTGTTCGTGGGCCCCTCGGGCATCCACCGACGTACTTCTTCCTCCTATGTATACCCATATACCCCAAAACCATCAAGGGAGCCACCAAAGAAATATTTCCGCCACTGTAACCTTCTGTATCCGCGAGATCCCATCTTGGAGCCGTCGCCGACACTCTGCCGGAGGGGGAATCCACCATGGAGGGTTTCTACATCAACACCATAGCCCTTCCGATGAGTTGTGAGTAGTTTACCTCAGACCTTCGGGTCCATAGTTATTAGCTAGATGGCTTCTTCTCTCTTTTTGGATCTCAATACCATGTTCTCCCCCTCTCTTGTGGAGATCTATTCGATGTAACTCTTTTTGCGGTGTGTTTGTCGAGATCTGATGAATTGTGGGTTTATGATCAAGTTTATCTATGAGAAATATTTGAATCTCCTCTGAATTCTTTTATGTGTGATTGAGTTATCTTTGCAAGTCTCTTCGAATTATCGGTTTGGTTTGGCCTACTAGATTGATCTTTCTTGCCATGGGAGAAGTGCTTAGCTTTGGGTTCAATCTTGCGGTGTCCTTTCCAAGTGACAGCAGGGGCAGCAAGGCACATATTGTATTGTTGCCATCGAGGATAAAAAGATGGGGTTTATATCATATTGCATGAGTTTATCCCTCTACATCATGTCATCTTTCTTAATGCGTTACTCTGTTCTTATGAACTTAATACTCTAGATGCATGCTGGATAGCGGTCGATGTGTGGAGTAATAGTAGTAGATGCAGGCAGGAGTCGGTCTACTTGTTACGGACGTGATGCCTATATACATGATCATGCCTAGATAATCTCATAATTATTCGCTTTTCTATCAATTGCTCGACAGTAATTTGTTCACCCACCGTAATACTTATGCTATCTTGAGAGAAGCCTCTAGTGAAACCTATGGCCCTCAGGTCTATCTTTTATCATATACGCTTTCAATCTACTTTTATTTGCATCTTTACTTTTCCAATCTATATCACAAAATACCAAAAATATATTTATCTTATCACATTATCTCTATCAGATCTCACTTTCGCAAGTGGCCGTGAAGGGATTGACAACCCCTTTATCGCGTTGGTTGCGAGTTCTTTGTTTGTTTGTGTAGGTTCGTGGGACTTGTGAGGAGCCTCCTACTCGATTGATATCTTGGTTCTCAAAAACTGAGGGAAATACTTACGCTACTGTGCTGCATCACCGAAGCTCAAGACGTAGCATTCATCGCCGACGGGTCCAGCGATCCCTCTGAAGAGGAGGATATCTCGATGTTGGACTTGGCCAGACTGCAGATGCATGTCTGGCACATTAAAAAGCGATAAAGCAAAAAGGCCGGAAATACTACCATGTCCGGTTACTTACGAGTGGCCAGGTGACTGACCCTGGGCTCCCACTCCTCGCTGCTATTGTTGGCTGCGTTGGAGTAGTCCGGGAGGCTGGTTTTTTCCTTCTTGGACGCCTTGGCCTCCCCATGCATGGAGGCCCGCCTCTTCTTCCTCCCCCCTTTAGGGGGGGATGGATTTCCTCCTCCTCCTCCTCTTCCTCGGTGGAGGAGTGTGTGTTGGTGTCTTCGGACGTCACGTCAGAAGCACCCTTGCGTCGGAGACCCTCTCTGGTCCCCGTGGCCGCCTTCTTGGCTTTCTCCTCCGGCACATCATAGGGCGTCGGAAACAGCATCCTTGTCAGGAGAGGTGTTTCTGGATCTTCTGGTAGTGGAGCCGGACAGTTAATCCGCTCCACTATCGTTACCCAAGCCTGAAAGATTGGCATGGAGGCTTAGGTTCCTCCCGCAGATGAGCCAGTAAAAGATACATCTTGCAAATATGAAAACTTACCGGATTAGCC
This sequence comes from Triticum dicoccoides, assembly GCF_002162155.2. Taxonomy (NCBI): domain Eukaryota; kingdom Viridiplantae; phylum Streptophyta; class Magnoliopsida; order Poales; family Poaceae; genus Triticum; species Triticum dicoccoides. Next base: position 110,223,622 of record NC_041385.1, on the reverse strand, counting down.
CGACGTTTTGCGCTGAGCCCGTGATTTTCGGTCGTGGGCGGTGGTACCTCGCCGGCCTTAAAGAGCACCTTCCAAATGCCTTTGTGCGTCCTGTCGAAGAGCTCCAGTAGCATCTGGCGCTCGGCCGGATCAAACTCCCATAAATTATAGGCCCGGTCCTGGCATGGAAGAATCCGGCGGAAGATCATAACCTGGATCATGTTGACAAACTTGATTTCCTTGCTTATCATGTTCTGGATACATGACTGGAGCCCAATCAGATCTTCCGCTGAGCCCCAGGCCAAGCCCTTCTCTTGCCAGGAGGTGAGCCGCATGGGGACGCCGGATCAGAATTCGGGGGTCGCCGCCTAGTTGGTGCCATGTGGCTCGATGATATAGAACTACCCCGATTGCCACCCCTTCACAGTCTCCACAAAGGAGCCTTCGGGCCATGTGACATTGGGCATCTTGCCCACCATGGCGCCTCTGCACGCCGGTTGTTGGCCGCTTACTACCTTTGGCTTCACGTTAAAGGTCTTCAGCCATAGGCCGAAGTAAGGTGGGATACGGAGAAAAGCCTCGCACACGACAATAAATGCCGAGATGTTGAGGATGGAGTTGGGGGCTAAATCATGAAAGTCTAGCCCGTAGTAGAAAATTAGTCCACGGACGAACGGGTGGAGGGGGAATCCCAGCCCGCGGATGAAGTGGGAGAGAAACACTACCCTTTCCTGGGGCTCCGGGGTGGGGATTATCTGCCCCTTGGCTGGAAGCGGATGTACTATGTCTTTGGCCAAGTATCCGGCCTCCCGGAGCTTCTTGATGTCCTCCTTCTTGATGGAGGAGGCCATCCACTTGCCTCCCGCTCCGGACATGTTTGGAATGTTTTTGCGGAGAAGGCGAAAGCTTGGGCGTTGGAGCTCGAGTATGGATGAGCAGAGGAAGGACAAGGCATGGGTGAAAGAGGGAAATCCTTATCCCTTTATAAAGGCACTAAAATCATGCGCCTCCCCATATGCCCTAAAACTCGCTTATTCCCCAAGCGCCGTGCTAATGGCACGGTTGGGTTACCCATGCCCGTATTGATGAGAATCCCGTAATAAGGGGACACGATCTCTCCTCAATAAAACTGCCTCGCAAAACGTGTAGTAACAGGTTGGAAAACCGTTTGAATAATAACCGGGCCGCGGCATGATGCCACGCTATGGAAAAGTTGTCAGCAGATTAGACTCATGGAATATTTTTCTCTCTACGGTGGTACGTGGAATTTGTTTTGCAGAGCCGGACACGATTATCGTGTTCAAAGATCTACTTTGGAGTATTCAGAGAAGGAACCTGCCTTGCAATGCCGAAGACAATCTGCGCGCCGGACTCAATCTCCATTGAAGCCTGGTTCAAGGACTACTGAGGGAGTCCTGGATTAAGGGGACCTCGGACAGCCGGACTATATACTTTAGCCGGACTGTTGGACTATGAAGATACAAGATAGAAGACTTCGTCCCGTGTCCGGGTGGGACTCTCCTTTGCGTGGAAGGCAAGCTTGGCGATTCGGATATGTAGATTCCCTTCTCTGTAACCGACTCTGTGTAACCCTAGCCCCCTCCGGTGTCTATATAAACCGGAGGGGTTAGTCCATAGGACAACAACAATGATAATCATAGGCTAGCTTCTAGGGTTAGCCTCTACGATCTCGTGGTAGATCAACTCTTGTAATACTCATATCATCAAGATCAATCAAGCAGGAAGTAGGGTATTACCTCCATCGAGAGGGCCCGAACCTGGGTAAACATTGTGTCTCCCGCCTCCTATTACCATTAGCCTTAGACACACAATTCGGGACCCCCTACCCGAGATCCACCGGTTTTGACACCGACAGTCATCCCTAGCAGCAGTCAGCATGCTCGCACGCGGCTCGTTGCTTGAGGCGCGCTCGGGTTGAGGTTGGCCGTCCGCTCCGTCCTCCGGCGTGGTGCCTTCAGCATCATCGTTCTCCTTGTCTTCGCCCTTGTTGCTGGAGGTGATGTCCTCTGCCGAGTCCTCGCCATATTCTGGGTTCAGGCCGAACAAGTCCGGTGCCACCTCAGCACCCTCTTCGTTCAGATCGGGGACAAAGATGACGGTGTCGGTATACTCGGGGGTTGTCATGGCGCTTTGAATGAGAGAACCTCTCACCGCCACCAACTCCTTGTTGGCCTCCTGCTGAAACATGGCCAGCTGGGCTAGATCTAGTGTGGGGTACCATGCCTTCACGAACTCTAGGGCCCGCCGTGCGCCTGCCCGGTCGGAGGAGCCCTTCCATGCCTCGAAGCGGCCGACTACCATGTCCAGCCATTCGGTAGTCCAACTGGGGGTGCACGGAGCTTGGGCGTCCGGCCAAAGGGCGGAGATCACCTGGGCTCTGACACGCTGCAGCCAGCGGAGCATCGGATTAGCTGGCTCGAGACGAGCCTGGATGGCAAGGAGTTGCTCATCGAGCGACCAACGGGCATTCGGCGCGATCTCCGCTCCGGCTTTCCTTCGCTCTTCGCGGCAGGCTTCGATGGCCTGGCTGGCGGCAATGACGTAGCCAGGGAAGTATTCTTTGCAAGAAGAAAAAGAAATATGAAGTCAGAAGCCGAATCATGTAACAAGTCGGTGGACGAAGGAAAGAAGAAGGGAACTCACCATCAACCATGTCCTCGATCCGGCCGTACCCGTCATTTAGTGCCCTCTCCGTATCGGCCCAGTTTGAGCACTAAGTCTCGAACTCGGCCTGGAGAGCAGCCTCGCTGTCCTTCGCTGCCTGAAGGCCCGCCTGGTGAAGCTCCGCCTGGTTAGCCAGCTCCTTGACCAGACGGTCGTGCTCCTAGGCCGCCTTGTTGCACTCCTCCTCCTTGGCACTCAACACGGTTTGGGCCTCGCCCAGCTGCTCCTGTAAGGTGGTGTTGGCTCCTGCAAAGCAAGAAAAGAAAGACGATCAAAAATCAGAAAAGAAGACAAGAGGTTGCCAGAGAGATCCGACCCGACTGCTCAGCAGTCGGCCTGAATCTCGGGGACTACACCCAGCGGGTGCGCTAAGGCGCCCCCGCGCGAGAGAGAAGGCGGAGTGCTTACTCCGGCTCTCGGTCAAGTCAACGGTTCCCTGGGCCAGCCCTCGGACCTGGGAGTTGAAGGGGGCCGCTTGGAGGTTGTGATAATCCCGCAACAAAGACAAAGAAAAGAAAGCAAGTCAGCACTCGAGCCTGCTTGAAAGTTCCAGGCTGCCTGCTTAGCAGCTAGCCCGGAACTTGGGGACTACACCTAGTGGGTGCGCTGTCGCGCCCCCACGGAAGAATACAAGAATCAGAAACAAAGAAACATACCTGAATGACCGCGCGCGTCGCCAGGAACTCCTGCGTATGGTTCTAGAGAGCAGCGGCTTGGGCTTGGAGCCGGGCCCGGACGTCCTGCGCGGCCGTGTTTAGAATGGCGATCCCGCCCCCAAGCGTCCAATCTGAAGACCCAACGCTGGTGGCCTCTGCCTCTTGGGCAGACGATCTTGCGGCCCTAATCTCCGGCGGCTGTGGCTCTGAAGCCGCCTTCATCGCACGCCGGTGTGCCGGGGAGCGGACTGTTGAAACCACCCTCGTCGCCAGTCGGCAGCACCGGTGGGGCGTTTGGCTGGCTGCCTTGGACCTTGATGGTCGGCGCCGGTGGAGGCATCTCCACCCCGAGGGTGATGTCGTTGCCCCTTTCCTTCTCCATGACCGGGTGGTCATGGCCGGCTCCTTCAAGCGGCACCAAGATCTCAGGCGCGGGTGGCGCGGCGCGAAGGGGAACGACGAGTTGTGGAGCCTGGCCGCGTGTGGCCTCTTTCGCTTGCGCCTTGGACGTGGCATCCGCTTGGGCCTTGGTCACGGCAATGGCCTGGGCCCTTGCGGCCGCGTCCGCCTCTTCCTGCGCCTCCTTGGCCCCCGCCGCCTACTACCGCTCCGCCTCCTCCTACTCCTCGCGCGGCTCCCATGCGTTCCTCTCCGTCGCCGCGTGGATCTCGACAAGCGGGTCCACGCGGCGGGTGCTCCGCCGTCCCGACCAAGGAGGCGACGCCAGACTGCTCAAGAGAGAGCGGGGCCCTGATCAAGCAGAATAAAAAAGAAAGCTCAGGTCGAGGTTGCAAGAAAAGGAGAAAGAGCGTAAGAGAAATCAAATACTTACGCAGACACCGTCAGGGGCTGCTTCACCATCTTCTTAAGCCGATTCGCCTTGACGGCGGCCTCCTCTCACTTGGTTGCCGCTGCCGAGCCCCTGAGCTTCTTCGGCCGGCTGCCGAACATTGACGGCGCAGCTCCGCCACCACCACCCGTGGCATCGTCTTCTTCCAGGGCAGTCGCCCCCAAGTCGGGGTCGTCCACGTCACTCACTGCTCGGTCGGGGAGATATTCGTGGCCCTGCTCCACGGCGTAGGATGCCGACTGAGTGGTGAAGATCTATCTCATGGCTGACTCGTCAGACGGCAGAGAAGAACCCGACAACGAAAGAGGAAAAGATAAGGACTTACCGCAGGCGGCGAGTGCATGCGGGAATACGACTCCTTGCCGAACTGCCACTCCTCCTCCGGGAGCTTGTAGTTCGAGATGTATTTCACCAGATGCGCCAACTCCGCATGTGGGATCTCTTTGGTGCACATCCGACATGGGTCTCGATGCCCGCTCGTCTGGCAGATCATGTGAGGCCATCCTTGAAGGGGGAGCACCCGGCGCGCCATGAAGGCGGTCAGCAGATCTGACCTCTTGAGGCCTTCGACCCTCGTCATCACCTGGAGCCACGTGATGGCAGCAGCGGAGGTGGCCGACAGCGTCTTCGGTTTGTACGACCAGTTGGAGTGGGGATCAGCCGGCGGGCCAGCTACATAAGCCGGCAGACTAACAAAGTCGGCTCCCGGGTGGACGTTCTTGACATAGAAAAAAGACTTCTGCCACAGCTTGACCGATTGTGTCAAGCCGATGGCCGGGAAGGGGTTGTCGCCAGCTGGACACCGCACGGCGATGAAGGCGCCGCACTGGGCCACCTTCCCCTTGGCGTAGGTACCAAGCTTGGTGTAGAAGAACTCCCCCCACAGCTCGAGGGTGGGAAGGACACCGAGGTAGCCTTCGCAGAGGGTGACGAAGGCCGACAGCAGCACCACCGTGTTCGGTATGAGGTGGTTCGGAACTGGATGAAGGAGCGGTGGAACTCCGGAAGGTTGTTCGGAGTCCCGGATGAGATGCCGGACATGACGAGGAACTCTGTAATGGTCCAGAGGTGAATATTGATATATTCGACGAAGGGTATTGGAGTCTGGAATTGTTCCGGGGGTATCGGGTGATAACCAGCATGATCAAAAGGTGTTTCAGGGGGCCCCAACAAGTGTTGGGCGGCCTCATGGGCCAAGGGGAGGGGTCAAACCAGCCCACTAAGGGGCTGGGCGCCCCCCTCACCCCATCGCACATACCGGGGAGGGTTGGGGGCGCCCCCTAGGGCTTCCCACCACTTTGGATTGGGGCCGAAGTCTCCTAGGGGGGAAAACTCTTCTAGGGTTTCCCTGCCCCTCCTCTCCTCCTTTCCCCCTATATATAGAGAGGTAGAGAGAGGGCAGCCACACCCATACAGATCTATTCGTGCCATGGCGCTGCCCTTCCTCTCCCTCATAGCCATCTTCTTCTCCGTAGTGCTTAGCAAAGTTCTGCTGAGATTTCTCCACCACCACCGCTACCATGCCGTCGTACTGCCGAAGGACTTGAGCTACTACATCACCATCGCTCGCTGAATCGAGGAGGTGAAGGCGTTATCAAGCCGTACGTGTGTTGAACATGGAGGTGTCGTCCGTTCGGCCCTAGATCGGAGTTCGCGGGACGGGTCGTGATTGGATCGCGAAGACGTTCGACTACATCAACTACGTTTCTTAACGCTTCCACTTAGAGATCTACAAGGGTATGTAGATCCAATCTCTCCTCTCGTAGATGGTCATCTCCAAGATTGGATCTTGGTGAGTGTAGGAAAGTTTTTGTTTCCCATGCAACGTTCCCAAACAGTGGTATTAGAGCTAGGTCTATACATAGATGACATCACGAGTAGAACACAAAAGAGTTTGTGGGCATTGATATTCAGATTGCTTCCTTCCTTGGTCTTTTCTTGATTCGGTGGTATTGTGGGATGAAGCGGCCCAGACCAACTTTACATGTCCACGCACATGAGATCAGCTCCGTCGATAGACATGTGACTTTGTTGCATAAAGATGGTTGGAGGGTGTGTGTTTCTCCCACCTTTGTTGAAACGTGTTTTAATACGTTCCTAGAGAAAGACTAAGTTGAAAGATATTGTAAGCAATTATGTGGACTATGGCCATAGTCTAAGGATTGTCGTCACTGTTGCACAGAAGGCTTATGTCCTTGATGCACTGCTCGGTGTGCCAACCCCTCTAGCGTCATTTTTGGATGTTGTGAACATCTGGCGGGCACGTTTAGATGACTACTTGATAGTTTAGTGCGCTGATAATCCCCAAGTGCAGGGAATCATCGTAGCAATTCCCAAAGGTGGAAGTGATAAGTATGGAGTGTCGAACCCACAAAGAGCTAAAGGTAAGATCAATATTCTCTCAAGCCCTATCTACCACTGATACGACTCTACGTGCACTGAATGTTTGCTTCCAACTAGCAACGAGAAATAAAACTGTGTTGTGGGTATAAAGAGGATAACTTTGCATGATATCGGAGAGCTAAAACAAAAGTAGGTGTTGTTATCATAAAGTTAGAATATATTACTAAATAATACAAATAGCGAGTGTGGAATAATGGTGGATTGGTGTGCAGAATTGTCCTAGGCAATTGTTAACAAGATCGGTAGTCGTCATTGCAATTTCATATGAGGGAGAGGCATAAGCTAACATACTTTCTCTACTTGGATCATATGCACTTACGATTGGAACTCTAGCAAGCATCCACAACTACTAAAGATCATTAAGGTAAAACCCAACCATAGCATTAAAGCATCAAGTCCTCTTTATTCCCATACGCAACAACCCCCTTACTCGGGTTTGTGTTTCAGTCACTCACGTAACCCACTATAAGCAAATCAGGAACATATTGCAACACCCTACAGCGGGAACCCCTCACGCTTGTGCGACACGGAGGGCACCATAGGACACCACCAAGATAAAACATAGAACTCGTACCAATCTAGATCATCAATCAACCCAAAGACAACATATATCTACTCAAAACATCATAGGATGGCAACACATCATTGGATCATAATATGTAGCATAAAGCACCATGTTCAAGTAGGGATTACAACGGGGTGCAGGAGAGTGGACGGGTAAAAGAGATGAGGATGGTGATGATGATGGTGATGTTGATGAAGACGATCACCACGGCGATGATTCCCCTCCCGATGGCACTCCGGTGCTACCAAGAGAGAGGAGGAGAGGTTCTCCCCCTTGTACTTCCTCCTCCATGGCTTTCCCCCTCTGGTCTTTGGCCTTCATGGTGATGATGGCCCCTCCGAGATCCTCCTCCATGGCCTCCGGTGATGATGGCCCCCTCCGGCAGGGTGCCAGAGAGGGCCTAGATTGATTTCTCGTGGCTACAGAGGCTTGTGGCGGCGGAACTTCCGATCTAGGTTAATTCCCGAAGGTTTCTGTATTTATAGGAATATTTGGCATTGGTTTCACGTCAGGGGGGTCTCTAGGCTGTCCATGACATAGGGGGCACGCCCTAGGGGGGGCACCCCCCCCCACTCTCGTGGGCAGCCCAGGACTCTTCTGGCCCAACTCCGATGCTCCGTGGTCTTCTTTTGGTCCATAAAAAATCCTCAAAAATTGGCACGTCAATTGGACTCCGTTTGGTATCCCTTTTCTGTAAAACACAAAAACAAGGAGAAAACAGAAACTGGCACTGGGCTCTAGGTTAATAGGTTAGGCCCAAAAATCATATAAAATGACATATAAATGCATATAAAACATCATAGATGGATAATATAATAGCATGAATACTTCATAAATTATAGATACGTTGGAGACGTATCAGCATCCCCAAGCTTAATTCCTGCTCGTCCGCGAGTAGGTAAATGATAAAAGAAATAATTTATGAAGTGTGAATGCTAGCAGGTGCACAAGTTTGATCATTGATAATTTCAATCACCTTTTCTAGCATCAATATGTGTCATAACAGTAGTTCATCTCATGAAACTTTTGATAATCAAGTAACAAGCTATTCACATGTTAAAGCATAGACAATAAACTTTCTTGAAAACTAGCAAACTTCATTCTTAGTCATCAAACAATTGCAATTCATCTTATTTTCAGGAAGAGTGTATGTCAGAGCTTTGATTTAGCAAACTTCACATACTCAACTACTATATAGTCTTCTACAATTGCTAACACTCATGCAATACTTGTGGTTATGAAGTTTTAATCAGACATAGAGAAAGATTGGGGCTTATAATGTTGCCTCCAAACGTATTCACCTTTGGGTGATGTCAACAATAATAGTTCATGCTAACGTACAT
>NC_041385.1:110207456-110214696 GCF_002162155.2 Triticum dicoccoides | reverse complement strand
TGATAAGGTTAAACATGGATTTTTTCTTATTTTTAATAAAATTTAACGTTTGCATAAAAATGGAACACTTTTTTTAAGAATAGTTAACATTTTTATGAAGTTGGATTATATTTCTCTAAAAAGAACATTTTTCTATCAGATGTTTTTTCAAAAAGAATGTTTTGTTGTATATTTTTAAGTGGAAACATTTTTTTCTTAAAATGGAACATTTTTTGGGAATTCTTAAGCTTTTTAAAAAAGTGCAAACATATTTTGTTGAAAAATAGCATGAACATTTTTAAACTATATTTATTGTGTTAAGTTTTTTTACAGATAGTCTTTTTAGGGTTTATTTTGGGAGTTTTTACAGATAGTTGGCTGTTTGGCTGGGAAGAGTTTTTTCTCCTTTTTTGAAACTAAGGAAAATTTGCAACGGGATAAAAATTTATTGCACTCTGACATTCGTAATTCAAACAATATGGTTTCTTAGAAAAAAATATGGTCGAATTCCCTAACATGAAGAACATTTGTTCTTTCTCCAAGAAGTCTAATGATTGCATGCTTATTTTGGGTGGGTGTGTGTGGGCGTGGGGGGGATAGTGGATCTGCATCCAATTCTTGTTGACTCTGCTATATAAATTACCCAAAGAAGACCGGACTTAACTTCGAATGAAATTTTAGAGAATGTTCACATAGACAGTCAAAGGACAATTGTTAATGTTATGGAAAAAAGAGTGATTTGGACACATTGTGCAGAATAATCACACTGATTGTCTAGGTTTTATTTATATATATAATTACAACTGACATTGTTGATGGAATGCTAGCAAAACAAAAACGCCTAATAGAACAATTGTCATTAAAACCAAGAGGTTAACAATTAATTGGTGCAATGTTGTAACTTTGGGCCAAGAATGTTCATCTTTCAGTCGATTTATCAACCGTGTTTTATGGTATCTAGGTCTATGTCAATAATTGACAATTTAGACCACTGGTACAATTCACAATAGTAAACAATTCTCAGTGGCAAAAGGGTAAATGACTTTAGGGATCTTTCAGATAGAAATTGCATCAATAAAACTTACGAAGGCATAATAGCATATCCAAGTCGAAGCTGCCTCCCTATTTCCCGTCACATGTATGCAGCTATACGCCTACACGCCTAGGTTGTGCTGCCATACTCCTAATACTTGTCTTGAAGGATGAATCGGCATAAAACCATGAGCTTGCACATGTTCTGTCCTGAAAAACATCATATAATAGTTGATTAGTTGATTTAAAGCTTAATTGGACACGTTGCTTTAGTTTGTCCGAAAGTACACGGCCGCGTGCCTACTACCTAATTCCTGCCCTTCTCATCCGCTCGTTGTTACAGCGCAGAACTGCTGTGATACCGCACAACACTGCTGCCGGTCCTCTGCTTGGCGGTCGCCCTGCTGCCGCCGGCTGGCCGTATGTTGTTGTGCCGCTAGGGTTAGTACTGCCGGTCGATTGAGATTTGTACGATCAGTTTTTGTTTGGGGCCAGCTAATTAGCGATAGAATGGCCGCTTTGAAGCTGCTGTCTTGAAGCTCCCACACCACAAAGAAAATATCAATGCGTAGAGAGAGAGAGAGAGAGAGATTTAGAGAGCAGGAGATGGATGCTCACACGGATCTCCTACCGTCACCTTCAAATCCGCTGCCGCCGTTTGCCGTCGCGGTAGGTCTCAAGAGGAATCTCACCCGCCAGCAAGGGTCATCTGGGTCCGCTGAGGACGAGCACTGCTCCCCTTCGTCGCCATACGTACAGTGCGGGAGGCTCCCTCCCTACTCCTTCCTCGTCCTCCACTGTAGGAGGCTCCTGCTCATCCTCCTTGGCTCCCACACCACCCCACCCCCCGCCCCTGCAGGACGAGATCCGCGCTGCCGCTGCTCCTCATGAGTCCGGTTGTCGTCGTCACCTCAGTTGCGCCGTTTGCCCGCCTGCACAGCCAGACGATCTTCATCTGGGTACCCGCTTCTTCCGCCGTCGTCCTCAGATGCACGAATCTGATCGAGGGAAGCGGCGCACCAGAGGTGGAGAAGGGGCTTGAAGCCGGTGAGGGAGGAGGTGGCAGAGACACGGCACCGGTGGCCTTCGGTGAGGCGACGGTGGTGGTCAGCGAGAGGAGGGCCGAAGGGCTGCGGGATCGATGGTGGGTTGTGGGTGGGTGGGTGCGCCTAGTGGCGCGATGGGGAAAGGCGGGATCGAGGGAGAGAGGAGCGCCGTACGCGACCTGCGGGATCGAGGGAGATGGGGATCGACTCAGCTAGGTCTTTTTTACTTACGGGTTGCGGTGGGTAAATATTAGTACCACCTTGTTTATATTATGATTTTATCTATGCAAATCATAAAAGCGTATTATGACATGAGAATAAAGCGTATTGTGACGGTGAACCCGGAGACCCAATCCGTGCTTTATTATTAGGGATATATATATATATATATATGTATATATACATATATATATATATATATATATATATATATATATATATATATATATATATATATATTAGGATCACCCTAACACAAAGTGCTTGCCAAATTATAAAATAAAAAAAGGAAATGTGATGATCACCTTGACTCTTGCATAAAGTGAAAGACATAAAGTAAAAGATAGGCCCTTCACAGAGGGAAGCAGAGGTTGTCATGCGCTTTTAGGGTTGGATACACAAAATCTTAATGCGAGAGAACGTCACTTTATATTGCCCCTTGTATATGGACCTTTATTATGCAGTTGTTGCTTTTATTTCTTCCATAACAAGATCGTACAAAGCTTATTTTCTCTGCACTAATAAGTCATGCATAATTAGAGAGCAATTTTTATTGCTTGCACTGATGACAACTTACTTGAAGGATCTTACTTAATCCATAGGTAGGTATGGTGGACTCTCATGGCAAAACTGGGTTTAAGGATATTTGAAAGAACAAGTAGTATCTCTACTTGGTGCTAGGAATTTTTGGCTAGCATGAGGGGGAAAGGCAAGCTCAACATGTTTGAACGATCCATGACAATATACTTTAACTGAGATGTGAGAAAACATAACCCATTACGTTGTCTTCCTTGTCCAACATCAACTCTTTAGCATGTCATACTTAATGAGTGCTCACAATTATAAAAGATGTCTATGATAGTATATTTATATGTGAAATCTCTCTTCCTTCAATATTCTTTCATGAATTGTTCAAATGACCAATACAATGCTTGCTAACCTTCGATAAATTTACTACCTCTATTTATTAGATGTGAAGTCATTACTCCCCATGGGATAAGCAAATGAAACATATATAATTTCAGATTCATGACATTCAATTCATTCCCTCATTTACTCATAGGATAAACATGAAGCACATGAGTAAATGACAAACCACTCCAAAATATATGAGTGAAAGACACGGAGTAGTCAAATAATTAACTAGCCATGGGAGGGTTCCTTTTTTATTCAATATTCAGATCCAATGATTTTATTCAAACAGCAAGTAAAATCGAAAACACGCTCCAAGAAAAACACATATCATGTGACGAATAAAAATATAGCTCCGAGTAAGATGTACCGATAGTTTTGAAGACGAAAGAGGGGATGCCTTCCGGGGCATCCCCGAGCTTAGGCGCTTGAGTCTTCCTTGGATATTACCTTGGGGTGCCTTGGGGATCCCCAAGCTTAGGGTCTTTACACTCCTTATTCTCCTCATATCGATATCTTCCCCAAAACTTGAAAACTTCAATCAAAAACTTAATGGAATTTCGTGAGATAGGTTAGTATGATAAAGAGTAAACCATGCACTTTCGTACTGTAAAAGACAAGGTTCATAATTGTTTTCACATAATGCCTACTGTACCATATCATTTCTACAATTTGTATTGAGAAATATAAGCCATAGAAACTAGAAAGCAAGCAAACTATGCAGTGAAAACAGAATCTGTCAGAAACAGAACAGTCTGTAATGATCTAAACAATAACCATAATTCTGCTACTAAAAAAATTATGAAATAAATTGTTGGACGTGAGAAACTTGTCTATTAATCTTCTGCAAAAATAATAAACTCAAAAGCACTCTTCTGTAAAAAATGACATATATTCTCGTGAGTGCAAAGTTTCTGCTTTTTACAGCAAGATCACATTTACTTTCACCCAAGTCTTCCCAAAGGTCTTACTTGGCACTTTATTGAAACAAAAGCTATAAAACATGATTAGTACAGTAGCTTAATCATGTAGACACACAAAAACAGTAAGGATAAATATTGGTTTGTCTCCCAACAAGCGCTTTTCTTTAATGCCTTTTAGCTAGGCATGATGATTTCAATGATGCTCGCATAAAAGAAAAGAGTTGAAACACAAAGAGAGCATCATGAAGAATATGACTAGCACATTTAAATCTAACTCACTTCCTATGCCTAGGGATTTTGTGAGCACACAACTTATGGGAACAAGAATCAACTAGCATAGGAAGGCAAAACAAGTTTAACTTCAAAACTTAAAGCACATAGAGAGGAAACTTGATATTATTGCAACTCCTACAAGCATATATTCCTCCCTCATAATAGTTTTCAGTATCATCATGGATAACAACTTTTTTTCTCATACTCAATTGGAACCTCTTCCGAAATAGTGGAATACAAACTAAAGTTGACACTCTTCCAAATCCACTTTCATAAATATCGTACAAAGATTCAACACCCTCTAAGATAATGGGATCACTAATTCCTAAAGTTGACACTCTTCCAAACCCACTTTAAAGTATAGTATTATTCATACTCCAAAATATATAAGTGAAGTTCCTGGAGCATTCTATAATTAATATAGACTAGCCAATATCGAAGCTCAAAATATATAAGTGAAGCGCACGAAGCACTTTATAAAACCATACTCAAACGATTTAAGTGAAACATAAAGAGCAATTCTATAAGATCATACTTAAAAGATATAAGTGAAGCTCATGAAGTATAAATCAATGAAGAGCTATCTCATAATATCATGATTCTTAAAGAAAAATAAAAACACAAAGGACATGAATCATGTGAACAAAGCAAAAATCGAGGTATACCGATATTTATTGAAGAAGAAAGATGGGATGCCAACCGGGGCATCCCCAAGCTTAGATGGTTGAGTATCCTTTAAAATATTTACTTGGGGTGCCTTGGGCATCCCCAAGCTTGAACTCTTGTCTCTCTTTATTCTTCTCACATCGGTAACTCCTCGTTCTTCAAACACTTCATTCACAAAAACTTAAACAAAAACTTGTGAGATCCGTTAGTGTAATAAAGCAAACTACCACTTTAAGGTACTGTAATTAAATCATTCTTTATTTGTATTGGTGTTAAACCTACTGTATTCCAACTTATCTATGGTTCATACCCTTACATACTAGCCATAGATTCATCAAAATAAGCAAACAACACAATGAAAACAGAATCTGTCAAGAACAGGACAGTCTGTAGTAATATGGAAGTTCAGTAAACTTCTGTAACTCCAAAAAATATGAAATAAAATTGAAAATTTGAACAAATTGTACAGAAGTAATTTGAAAAACGTTTCAGACCAATTTGACTTTCCAGTAAAAAATGTAAATTCATGCACTACAGCCAAAGTTTCTGTTTTTGTTCTGCACATAGTAAGCAAGCAATCTTATCATACTAAGACCAAAGCTTGGCACATTATTTTTATATTACAAAGGATATATACAAGGGTATAATTATTTATAGAGAAACTTCCATGAAAAATTCTACATTGTTTCCGTGAGCATGAACACAAGTGCTCAAGGTCGACCATCACTTCTTGAATGCATAACTTTCCAGTCACTTCTCTTTTTGAAAAACTTTTTTTGGCATGACAGGCAAGTAATTCTTTTTTTGGTATTTTCATTCTTTTTTTTGTATGTTTCACCCACAACTAAACAGAAACAAAAAGGAAAAATAAAATCTACTTAGTGAAGAAAGCAAAGAAGCACACACGAGAATATCAACCCCACGCTATTGCTCCCCGGCAACGGCGCTAGAAAAGAGCTTGATAATCCCCAAGTGCAGGGAATCATCATAGTAATTCCCAAAGGTGGAAGTGATAAGTATGAAGTGTCGAACCCACAAGGAGCTATAGGTAAGATCAATATTCTCTCAAGCCCTATCTGCCACTGATACGACTCTACGTGCACCGAGCGTTTGCTTCAACCTAGCAACGAGAAATAAAACTGTATTGTGGGTATAAAGAGGATAACTTTGCATGATATTGGAGAGATAAAACATAAAAGTAGGTGTTGTTATCATAAAGTTAGAATATATTACTAAATAATATAAATAGCGAGTGTGGAATAATTGTGGATCGATGTGCGGAATTGTCCTAGGCAATTGTTAACAAGATCGGTAGTCGTCATTGCAATTTCTATGAGGGAGAGGCATAAGCTAACATACTTTCTATACTTGGATCATATGCACTTATGATTGGAACTCTAGCAAGCATCCGCAACTACTAAAGATCATTAAGGTAAAACCCAACCATAGCATTAAAGCATCAAGTCCTCTTTATTCCCATACGCAACAACCCCCTTACTTGGGTTTGTGTTTCAGTCACTCACGAACCCACTATAAGCGAACCAGGCACGTATTGCAACACCCTACAGCGGGAACCCCTCATGCTTGCGCGACACAGAGGGCACCATAGGACAGCACCAAGATAAAACATACAACTCATACCAATCTAGATCATCAATCAACCCAAAGACAAAAGATATCTACTCAAAACATCATAGGATGGCAACACATCATTGGATAAAATATGTAGCATAAAGCACCATGTTCAAGTAGGGATTACAGCAGGGTGTAGGAGAGTGGACCGTGTAAAAGAGATAAGGATGGTGCTGATGATGGTGATGTTGATGAAGACGATCACCGTGGCGATGATTCCCCTCCCGATGGCACTCCGGTGCCACCAAGAGAAAGGAGGAGAGGATCTCCCCCTTGTGCTTCCTCCTCCATGGCTTTCCCCCTCTGGTCCTTGGACTTCATGGTGATGATGGCCCCTCCGAGATCCTCCTCCATGTCCTCCGGTGATGATGGCCCCCTCCGGCAGGGTGCCAGAGAGGGCCTAGATTGATTTCTCGTGGCTATAGAGGCTTCCGGCGGCGAAACTTCCGATCTAGGTTAATTCCCGAAGGTTTCTGTATTTATAGGAATATTTGGCGTTGGTTTTATGTCAGGAGGGTCTCCGGGCTGTCCACGAGATAGGGGGCGCGCCCTAGGGCG
>NC_041385.1:110196799-110207067 GCF_002162155.2 Triticum dicoccoides | reverse complement strand
TGCTCCATGGTCTTCTTTTGGTCCATAAAAAATCCTCAAAAATTGGCACATCAATTGGACTCCGTTTGGTATCCCTTTTCTGTAGAACACATAAACAAGGAGAAAACAGAAACTCGCACTGGGCTCTAGGTTAATAGGTTAGTCCCAAAAATCATATAAAATGACATATAAATGCATATAAAACATCATAGATGGATAGTATAATATCATGAATACTTCATAAATTATAGATACGTTGGAGATGTATCATGCGCCATGCTTTACAGCTTAGAATCGGGCCTCCGAAGACGTTTTTGAACGCCCTGGAACATATGAGATGTTCCAAGAGCTGAAATTGGTATTTCAGGCTCATGCCCTTGTTGGGAGGTATGAGACCTCTGACAAGTTCTTTGCCTACAACATGGTGGAGAATAGCTCAGCCAGTGAGCATGTCCTCAGAATGTCTGGGTGCTACAATCGCTTGAATCAAGTGGGAGTTAATCTTCTAGATAAGACAGTGATTGACAGAGTTCTCCAGACACTATCACAAAGCTACTAGAACTTCGTGATGAACTATAACATGCAAGGGATGGAGATGATCACGAAGCTGTTCGCGGTTGGCCGCGGAGGTAGAAATCAAGAAGGAGCATCAAGTGTTGATGGTTAACAAGACCAATGGTTTCAAGAAGGGCAAGGCAAAGAAGGGAAACTTCATGAATGCCAAGCCGGTTGCCGCTCGAGTGAAGAAAACCAAGGTTGAACCCAAACTCGAGACTAAGTGCTTCTATTGTAAGGGGAACGGTGTCAGGACCCCGACTCGATGTCACATCGATCTAGCTGGTAACACCTCATATCACTTTGCGGCCTCACGCACGGTATCCCCACGGGTGTCGTCTTACCTTTTCCCGGGACCGTTTGCGCCTTTTGGCTCACGTATATGATAGTGTCGCTAGCATCCATATGATAAAGAGCCCGGGCTGACATGACTAGTCGCAAACCCAAAGTGGCACAGACTTACAGGGACAGGCATCCATGACCCAGCTTCGAACGTGTCGGTCATCAGCAAGTGGGTCCGGGCTGTAGCACTGGGCTAGCAGGACTCCGGTAAACCGGGCTGTAGCGGCTAACAGGACTCCGGTACTCAAAGCGTGACATTTCCCCGAAGGGACAGACACAGGAACGAAGAAGGACACATGCCGGCCAGCCTAAGTGTTCCAGAGCAGTAGCAAGCTACCATGGCTCAGCGGTAACACTAGGAGACATTTCCCGGTAAGAGAGGCTACTAAAGATAAACAACTAGATAGTCAGATCCCACACATACCAAGCATTTCAATCATACACCCAATATGCTCGATATGTGCAAATACAACGAAGCATCACAACATGACTCTATGACACAAGTACTTTATTTAAGGCTCAGTGAGCCATACATAACATACACAAAGGTACGGGTCTCACGACCCCACATACAAGTCATACAGTCATACAAACCAGCAGCGGAAGTAACTTGTCTGAGTACAGACAACTAGTAAAATAAAAGAGGCTTGGAAAGCCTAGCTATACTACGTGGTCCTTCACAAGCTCAGGGTCACCACCTGGGTCTTTAGCCTACTCGTTGATGTCAACGTCTACATAGAACCCATCAGAAGGGGTTGCAGCGTCTTCTGTAAAAATGTAGATTATAGCAACATGAGTACAAAGGTACTCAGCAAGACTTACATCAGATCCTACATACATGCATAGTATCAAGAAGGGTTGGTGGAGTTATTGCAGCAAGCCAGCTTTGACTCTTGGCTAGGCTATCCTACGATACTCCAACTTGAAATGGTTTTGCGCACACGAGTCCACTACTCACCACTTCAATACACTACCGAGGATCCACCTCCGTCTTCCTACGTAAGAGCCATCCTCGGCACTCACACTTATCTTGAGGCTTTTAGTAGTTTCCATTTACTTGTCTATGAACTGTATAGGCAACCAAGTAGTCCTTTACCGCGGACGCGGCTATTCGAATAGATCATGTTAACCCTGCAGGGGTGTACTTCTTCATACATGTTTCCACCACTTAGCGTCTGCACACGACATGTGCTCGGCAGACTTCAAGCGAAAGCCGACGTGGGTGTAGACCACAACCTACCTAAACACTTAAGCCTCTAGTCCAGGTTTATCGCCTATTCAGGTTCCATCCGCAGGGAGTCCGGCCGAGGTTTCCCATACGGCCCCGAACGATGTGAACAGGGTTCCCGAGGTACCTAACGGGTATTCGGTACACCGTGCCACGTACCTACCGCATCACAGCCCACCCCTACGGTCAGCGCTGTCCACGGCCTCCAGTAGGCTACAAACACCAGAAACTACTTGCAACTCCTGGACAGAGAGCTAGGGTGAATAAGAAGTCGAGCGGGGTCATATTTCAGGGCCCAATGCATGGTAGTAGCTGTATCTTAAATCACGCATACA
The DNA here is from genome assembly GCF_002162155.2 of Triticum dicoccoides. Lineage (NCBI taxonomy): Eukaryota > Viridiplantae > Streptophyta > Magnoliopsida > Poales > Poaceae > Triticum > Triticum dicoccoides. The sequence goes on along the minus strand of NC_041385.1, from coordinate 110,204,628 downwards.
GATCTCAGTGCTTAAGGTCGGCTTCAATGAAACAACCCACCATGTACTCCTACATGGCCTTTCATCGATACCTTTACCAAATCGTGTTCACCACACCACTCTCATTACCGACATAATCATTTCACTCCAGCCCATCACCCAGATGAACCAGACCTGACACGACTCTAAGCATAATAGGCATAGCAAGGTAGGAACAACACATACATATGGCTCAAGCAACTCCTACACATGCTAGTGGGTTTCATCTAGTTACTGTGGCAATGACAGGTCATGCAGAGGAAATGGGTTCAACTATCGTAGCACACAGCAGTTTGAAACGCGTTGTCTTAATGCAGTAAAAGAGAGCAGGAGCGAGAACATGGGATTGTATCGATATGATCAAATGGTTGGTTGCTTGCCTGATGGTTCGATGCACTGATACGGTTCTTCGTTAGGGTAATCAGGGTACTCTTCGGGGACAGAACCTGCCGCAGAGAGCACCGATACACAAACATCACCAAACAATGTGCAACAATATGATGCATGCATGAAACATGGCAATATGAGTGTATTAGGCTAATGCAACTAAAACCAGAAGGGTTTGAACAAATTTGAATCAAGGATTCAAATTTCAAATTCAAATATGGCCTTTTAAAGTGCTTTTCCTTGTTCTGCTTAAAACATCAATTTAACTTGTTTGATCATGCATGAAAATAGTACAGATGGATAGATTGGATTTTTCTGATCATTTTTCATATATAATTTGTCCAATTTGGAGTTACAGAATAAAAGTTATGAATTTTTGAAGTTTAAATAATATTCTGGAATTTCCTGATTTAAATTAAATCCAGAAAATCAATTACTGCGTCAGCCTGACGTCAGTGTGACGTCAGCAGGTCAACGGAACTGGTCCAGGTCAAACCTGACAGTGGGTCCCGCATGTCAGGGTGATTATTTTAATTAAAACTTAATTAAAACTAATCCTGTTTAATTAACAGGGCTGGGCCCCACCTGTCATTGACTCAGGGGAGTCAACCAGGGCCCACCCGTGGTCAAACCCGGGTCGGCTGCACCGGCGAGCCCGACGCGGCGGCGGAAGTGGTTTTGGCCATTTCGGCCACCAAATGGGCCGCGGAGACCACCGGAGGGAAGCTGAGGACAAACCGCAGCTCTTGGCGGAGTCCGTTGAGGTCGGGATGGCCGGAGTTGGCGCCGGCGACGACTTTGGCGGCCACCGGGGTTCGGTCGGAGGTGAACTTGGCGCTAGAGGGTTCGGTGAGGCTCGTGGAGTAGCTAGCTAGGTGCTGCGGAACTTGGTGAGTAAGATGGACACCATCTTGTGGCCGGAGGATGACCGGGAGCACGTCGGCGACGAGCTCCACGGCGGTGGGTGCGGTTGAGCTCCGGGAGGTTGCTACACGGCTCGGGAGCAAGAACGGAAGGGAGGGGAAGATGGCTAAGCTCACAGTGAGTGCGACGGAGTTCCTGGTGCGGCCGGAGATGGACCGGAGCGACGACGGCGTTGAAGGGGATCTCCGGCGACGGTGAGCTCGGGCGAGGTCGGTGCGGTGGTCTCGGGCGTTGCGAGCGCTCGGGGCTCGGCTGCTCGATGAAGTGGACAGCGGCGGAGCTCCTGGACACGGTGAGACGGCGTGGGGTGGTCGGAGGGCGTGGCTACGGCGAGGGGGTGGCGGCGATGGCGTCGGCCATGGCTGGGGCGTGCGAGGGGGAGGAGCTGGAGAGGAGAGGGGGTGTCTGGGGGGTTCGGGGGAGAGAGGGAGGCCGATCCTCGACGTCACCTGGCGAGGGGAGCGGCGAGGCGGCGAGCAGGTGCGTGGCGCACGCCGCGGTCGCCGTCGGGCACCTGCCTGCCTGCCTGGCCGGCAAGCAGCTCGCTGGAGCGGTGCTGGGCTGGGCCGGCAGGTGGGCCGGGGCAGGCGCCAGGTAAGTTTTTTTTCATTTTCTTCTGTTTTCTGTTTTTCTAATACTTCTGCAACTTTGTTGGATTAAATAAAATACCTAGGAAATTTCAAAAATCACCAAATCACTCCTGGTCCATAGCTGGATTATTTCCAACATGAAACATTTTAGTTTGGAGGTATTTGAGCATTTAAATATTTTATATAATTTTAAATGCCCAAATTCAAATATTTATGAATTAATTCAAAAACCCTAAGATGGCCTAGGAAAATGTGCACCACTTTTGGCAGAGGTTCTGAACCAAGACAAAAATGATGGACATTTTAGAAGGGCATTTCAGGTTCATTGAAAATTATTTTAGTAAACCCTAGTTGGTTTCAGAGGGGACTGGGGGTTCTGTCATCCCCATTTCAAGTTTCTGATGAAAGAATAAACATGATGCAACACTCTAATGCATGACTAGCTAGGTTGTGACAACTCACCCCCACTCAAAAGAATCCCATCCCGAGATTTGGGTTCCTCCGAGAAGAAGGCGGGATATTCAAGTCGAAGACGATCCTCCCTTTCCCAAGTTGCTTCATCCTCAGAATGGTGCGACCATTGAACCTTGAGAAACTTGATGTTCTGGCGTCGAGTGGTACGCTCGGCCTGATCGAGGATACGAATGGGGTACTCTCGATATGTAAGATTATCCTGGAGATCAAGCGTTTCGTGGTCCACTTCACGGATAGGATCCGAGAAGCAACGCCTGAGTTGGGAAACGTGGAAGACATCGTGGACTCTGGAGAGATGCGGAGGTAGTTCCAACTGGTAGGCAACTTCTCCTCGTTTGGCGAGAATGCGAAAAGGTCCAATGTAACGAGGAGCCAATTTGCCTTTGATACCGAAACGATGGGTTCCCTTCAGAGGGGTGACCCGAAGATAAGCCTTCTCGTCAACCTCGAAAGTCATAGCCTTATGTTTTCGGTCATATTGACTCTTTTGACGGGATTGGGCTGTTTTCAACTTTTCACGAACGATACGAACTTGTTCCTCTGCTTCCTGAATCATATCCGGGCCAAAGAATTGTCTTTCCCCGATCTCTGACCAGTTAAGGGGTGTTCGACACCGTCGTCCATAGAGAACTTCAAAAGGGGCTTTACCTAAGCTAGATTGATAGCTGTTGTTGTAAGCGAATTCGGCAAATGGAAGGCACTTCTCCCAGTCCATTCCGAATGAGATAACAGAGGCTCGAAGCATGTCTTCTAGAATTTGGTTGACGCGTTCCACTTGACCACTCGACTGAGGGTGGAAAGCGGTGCTAAAGGAGAGACGGGTTCCCATAGCATTTTGGAAACTTTCCCAAAATCGAGAGGTGAAAAGACTTCCTCGATCCGAGTTAATTTCCAAAGGAACACCATGGAGAGACACTATTCGAGAGATGTACAAATCTGCCAGCTGACTAGCGGTTATACTCTCACGAACAGGTAGGAAATGGGCTACTTTGGAAAGACAATCGACCACGACGAAAATAGCATTATTCCCTCTCTTGGTCCTGGGAAAACCGGTAATGAAATCCATACCAATTTTATCCCATTTCCATTCAGGAATAGCTAGGGGTTGAAGGGTGCCAGCAGGCCGTTGATGCTCTGCTTTTACACGACGACAGACGTCGCAATTAGCAATATACTGAGCAATTTCTCTCTTCATCCTAGTCCACCAGAACCTCTGGCGTAGGTCCTGATACATCTTAGTACTACCGGGATGAATAGTGAGAGGAGATTCATGAGCCTCCTTAAGGATCAACTGCCGTAGATGCTGGTTCTTGGGAACCACTAGACGGTTCTCAAAGTACACAACACCATGATCATTTGTGGAGAAACAACTAGCACCTCCGCTAGCAATGTTCTCCTTGATCTTAGCTATTCCCTTATCTCGCTTCTGGGCAGCAATGATTTGATCCGTAAGAGTAGGTTTCACCACCAAGGTGGAGAGAAATCCTTGAGGAACAATGTGAAGGTTAAGCTTCCGAAATTCCTCATGGAGAAGCGGTTGACTTTGTTGTAACATCAGGTTGTTACAATAAGATTTACGACTTAGCGCATCAGCCATGACGTTGGCTTTCCCTGGGGTGTAGGTTATTCTTAAGTCGAAGTCTGTGATCAATTCAACCCAACGTCTTTGCCTGAGATTCAGATCCGGTTGGGTGAAAATATACTTCAGACTTTGGTGATCAGTGAATATTTCGCAACGATTACCGAGGAGGTAATGTCGCCAGGTCTTAAGTGCATAGACTACGGCTGCAAGCTCTAGATCATGAGTGGGATAATTCTCCTCATGTGGGTGCAATTGCCGTGAAGCGTAGGCAATTACGTGTCGATCTTGCATGAGAATGCAACCTAGTCCTTGTCGCGAGGCGTCGCAGTAGATAGCAAAGTCCTTAGAAAAGTCTGGCGGTACCAGCACGGGAGCAGAAGTCAGGCGTCTTTTCAGTTCTTGAAAGCTGTGCTCACATTGTGGAGTCCATTCGAACTTCTTATCTTTCTTGAGGAGTTCGGTTAGAGGTTTAGCAACTTTGGAGAAGTTTTCGACAAAGCGACGGCAATAGCTCGCTAAGCCTAGAAAACTCCGAACTTGCTTGACCGATTCAGGTGGAGTCCAATTAAGGACGGCTTGAACTCGCTCAGGGTTAACAGCAATACCTTTACCAGATATTACATGACCCAGATAGGTCACTTCTGACAACCAGAATTCACATTTAGAAAATTTGGCATAAAGGCGATGCTCTCGAAGTTTCTGCAACACTAGCCTTAGATGTTCGGCATGTTCTTCCTCGTTCTTGGAGTAGATGAGTATATCATCGAGGTAAACCACGACAAATTTATCCAAATACTCCATGAAGATTGAGTTCATTAACCGAGAAAAAGTGGCTGGAGCGTTGGTTAATCCGAAGGACATGACGGTGTACTCGTATTGGCCATAACGAGTAACAAAGGCCGTTTTAGGAATGTCCCCGTTTCTGATTTTGATTTGATGGTAGCCCAACCTCAAATCCATCTTGGAGAAGACTGAGGATCCAGCGAGCTGATCATACAGGTCGTTGATCCTGGGAAGTGGATATTTGTTCTTGATTGTGACCAAATTAACAGGTCGGTAATCTACAACCATCCGGTCCGTACCATCCTTCTTCTTGACGAATAGGACGGGGCAAGCCCACGGAGATGAGCTAGGTCGGATGAAACCCTTTTCCAAGGACTCATCGAGTTGTTTCTTAAGCTCGGCTAGTTCTAGGGGTGCCATCTTATAAGGTCTTCTAGCAATCGGAACGGTTCCTGGAATGAGGTCTATTACAAACTCAACATCCCTGTCAGGTGGAACACCTGGCAATTCCTCTGGAAAGACATCCGGGAAGTCACAGACTACCGGAACGTCCTCAAGGTCTGGCAAAGGGCTGGCGTTAAGAGAATATAATTGTTGCTTGGCTATTCGGGTCAAGACATTGACTATCTTCCCCGAAGGATGGGTGAGTTGAACAGTCCTAGAGAAGCAATCAATTTTGGCTTGATGAGCTGACATCCAGTCCATACCCAAAATGATATTAATATCTGCAGATTTAAGGGCTATCAAAGACGCGAGGAAAACAAGTCTGTCGACTTGGATTTCATTTCCATGGCTTACTCTAGAAGTTTGCCATTTGGATCCCGGAGTTTGAATTACCATAGAGGTTGGCATATCACCGAATGCGACGTTATGCAAGCGAGCATAGTTTTCAGATATAAAAGAATGAGAGGCTCCTGTATCGAAAAGGACAGATGCCGGGTGGCAGTTAACAAGAAGCGTACCGAGAACGACGTTGGGATCCTCTTGAGCTTCTTCGGCAGAGATACAGTTGACATGGCCACGTGAAGCGGTGACCGGCTTGGCGTGGAATATTTTTCCTGTCGGCTTGCCACGGCCAACAGCTTTAGCAGATTGATTGGGGTTGGTCTGGGGACACTCACGCATATAGTGACCAGATTCCCCACACTTGAAACAAGTCACGGAACTGGTACGTGGAGGAGCATTGTTAGTTGGACCCCCATAGGGCTTGGCCGGTGCAGACTGTTGAACGGGGCGAGGCGCCTGGAAGGATGGCCTCGGTGTGAACCTGGGTGGCAGGGCGGTGTTGGGTACCCACACGCGGCGCTTCTGAGGACCAGCACCGGATGAGGAACCCATGTCACGGCCATGCTTGCGTGTTGCGTCATAGTCAGTCTGACCAGTTTCAGCACTGATGGCTTTGTTGACAAGTTTCTGAAAAGATGTGCACTCATGCAGACGGAGGTCGCGGCGAAGCTCAGGACTAAGGCCCTTACGGAACCTTGCTTGCTTCTTAGCATCAGTAGACACTTCCTCAGTTGCATATCGTGCGAGATTACCAAACTCCCTGCTGTAAGCATCCACAGAAAGTCGGCCTTGGGTGAAACTGCAAAATTCTTCACGTTTACGGTCCATGAGACCCTCCGGAATGTGATGTTCACGGAAAGCCTCGCTGAATTCAGCCCAAGTAGTGACATGGCCCGCTGGGCGCATAGCTCCATAATTCTCCCACCATAGACTGGCGGGGCCTTCAAGATGATATGCAGCAAAGGTGACCTTGTCAGCCTCCGCTACCAGCGCGGAACGCAGTTTGTGAGAGATACTGCGAAGCCAGTCATCAGCGTCGAGAGGCTCGACGGAGTGGTGGAACGTGGGTGGATGCAATTTGATAAAATCACTGAGTGACACCACGTTAGCCCTCTGATGGTGTGCTGTATTCTGTTCAATACGCTCCAACAAACGGTTTGTCTCCCACTTGTTTCTCTCAGCTTCCATCATCACCTCGGCTAGTGAAGGAGGATGAGGCAGATTTACATCCCTGGCTTCACTGCCTTCGGCCTGCTCTTGAGAAGCAGGGTTAGCGCGCGTGTTGACCATCCTAGGTAAACAAGACAATGATTTAGTCAGGATGGTAAAATTCCGACATAGGATTCATAATGTAAGAAATAACTCGGAATGCAAGATGATCATCCGTATGACATGGTAGATACAGAAACTGCTTCTTTTATTCCATCGTCATACACACCATACAGGGTTTAGTACAAGACCAAACAAAGTACTATTACGGTGAAAAGAGGATTACATCTCATCGGAGGCATTCCAAGCTCCTATACATTATTTTTCTACACCTCCGGAAGGAGTACAAACTAGGTCATATCCCACGAGTCACGCGGGACGATATACGACACAGCTAGTGCGAACTAGTGATACTACCACTAACTCAGACCGATCCGTAGTAGTCCTCGTAGAAGTCACCTCCATAGCCTGGGAGCTCAAAATGATCATCTGGAAACAGACGGTCTCGCGGAGCTTGTGGACCATAGGGGCTAGGATGAGGCCTTGGACCAACAAACGGTGGCCTGCGGGGACCGCGAGGTGGGGTGATGCCTCCTACATCATGCCAAACCATCATGTCTGGCAGAGCAGATCTCACAGGATAGAGATCGCGCATATCTGAGAATCCAGCTTGCACCGCCGGTGCGAACCGAGTCAAAGTGGCCCAGTGGTCAGCACGGGTGTTGAAGAGCTCTAGCCTTAAGGCCCGATTTTCACGGTCCTTATCCTCGAGCATCTCAGCAGTGGTGCGAGTCCGTGAATCCTCCTGAGTGGGGTCAGCATAGATAGCCTGGAGATACCCTTGTGCTCCCGGAAGTGATCCTGGCATATACCGGAAATCAGAGTCCCGAAATATACCAGATCTGACTCGCATAATGGTCATCATAGAGTAGGCGGCGTCCTGCACAGCCATCTCAATAGTAACCCCGAGTCCATAAGAGCAGTGAAGAGGCTCGGTGGATCCAGGATAAGATGGAAATATCCTGACAGTGCAGAGATACTGGCTTTGATTAAAGTCTCGGAATTGCTCTTCGACC
>NC_041385.1:110193071-110196789 GCF_002162155.2 Triticum dicoccoides | reverse complement strand
ATGGCTTACTCTAGAAGTTTGCCATTTGGATCCCGGAGTTTGAATTACCATAGAGGTTGGCATATCACCGAATGCGACGTTATGCAAGCGAGCATAGTTTTCAGATATAAAAGAATGAGAGGCTCCTGTATCGAAAAGGACAGATGCCGGGTGGCAGTTAACAAGAAGCGTACCGAGAACGACGTTGGGATCCTCTTGAGCTTCTTCGGCAGAGATACAGTTGACATGGCCACGTGAAGCGGTGACCGGCTTGGCGTGGAATATTTTTCCTGTCGGCTTGCCACGGCCAACAGCTTTAGCAGATTGATTGGGGTTGGTCTGGGGACACTCACGCATATAGTGACCAGATTCCCCACACTTGAAACAAGTCACGGAACTGGTACGTGGAGGAGCATTGTTAGTTGGACCCCCATAGGGCTTGGCTGGAGAAGACTGTTGAACGGGGCGAGGCGCCTGGAAGGATGGCCTCAGTGTAAACCTGGGTGGCAGGGCGGTGTTGGGTACCCACACGCGGCGCTTCTGAGGACCAGCACCGGATGAGGAACCCATGTCACGGCCATGCTTGCGTGTTGCGTCATAGTCAGTCTGACCAGTTTCAGCACTGATGGCTTTGTTGACAAGTTTCGAAAAAGATGTGCACTCATGCAGACGGAGGTCGCGGCGAAGCTCAGGACTAAGGCCCTTACGGAACCTTGCTTGCTTCTTGGCATCGGTAGACACTTCCTCAGTTGCATATCGTGCGAGATTACCAAACTCCCTGCTGTAAGCATCCACAGAAAGTCGGCCTTGGGTGAAACTGCAAAATTCTTCACGTTTACGGTCCATGAGACCCTCCGGAATGTGATGATCACGGAAAGCCTCGCTGAATTCAGCCCAAGTAGTGACATGGCCCGCTGGGCGCATAGCTCCATAATTCTCCCACCATAGACTGGCGGGGCCTTCAAGATGATATGCAGCAAAGGTGACCTTGTCAGCCTCCGCTACCAGCGCGGAACGCAGTTTGTGAGAGATACTGCGAAGCCAGTCATCAGCGTCGAGAGGCTCGACGGAGTGGTGGAACGTGGGTGGATGCAATTTGATAAAATCACTGAGTGACACCACGTTAGCCCTCTGGTGGTGTGCTGTATTCTGTTCAATACGCTCCAACAAACGGTTTGTCTCCCGCTTGTTTCTCTCAGCTTCCATCATCACCTCGGCTAGTGAAGGAGGATGAGGCAGATTTACATCCCTGGCTTCACTGCCTTCGGCCTGCTCTTGAGAAGCAGGGTTAGCGCGCGTGTTGACCATCCTAGGTAAACAAGACAATGATTTAGTCAGGATGGTAAAATTCCGACATAGGATTCATAATGTAAGAAATAACTCGGAATGCAAGATGATCATCCGTATGACATGGTAGATACAGAAACTGCTTCTTTTATTCCATCGTCATACACACCATACAGGGTTTAGTACAAGACCAAACAAAGTACTATTATGGTGAAAAGAGGATTACATCTCATCGGAGGCATTCCAAGCTCCTATACATTATTTTTCTACACCTCCGGAAGGAGTACAAACTAGGTCATATCCCACGAGTCACGCGGGACGATAGACGACACAGCTAGTGCGAACTAGTGATACTACCATTAACTCAGACCGATCCGTAGTAGTCCTCGTAGAAGTCACCTCCATAGCCTGGGAGCTCAACATGATCATCTGGAAACAGACGGTCTCGCGGAGCTTGTGGACCATAGGGGCTAGGATGAGGCCTTGGACCAACAAACGGTGGCCTGCGGGGACCGCGAGGTGGGGTGATGCCTCCTACATCACGCCAAACCATCACGTCTGGCAGAGCAGATCTCACAGGATAGAGATCGCGCATATCTGAGAATCCAGCTTGCACCGCCGGTGCGAACCGAGTCAAAGTGGCCCAGTGGTCAGCACGGGTGTTGAAGAGCTCTAGCCTTAAGGCCCGATTTTCACGGTCCTTATCCTCGAGCATCTCAGCAGTGGTGCGAGTCCGTGAATCCTCCTGAGTGGGGTCAGCATAGATAGCCTGGAGATACCCTTGTGCTCCCGTAAGTGATCCTGGCATATACCGGAAATCAGAGTCCCGAAATATACCAGATCTGACTCGCATAATGGTCATCATAGAGTAGGCGGCGTCCTGCACAGCCATCTCAATAGTAACCCCGAGTCCATAAGAGCAGTGAAGAGGCTCGGTGGATCCAGGATAAGATGGAAATATCCTGACAGTGCAGAGATACTGGCTTTGATTAAAGTCTCGGAATTGCTCTTCGACCGTGTACTCAGGATACCAGCGGTATCCAGCCTCAGTCATTACCTTGACCAACTTAGCAGTATGGCCGGGTACATCTAGGCATCGAGTCAGGCGAACCACTTGATTAAGGTCGCGAGTGGCCATCTGAAAGCACAATCATAATGCAAAGGCATTAGAATTTCTAGCGAAATTTCGGCAGCATAACAGCTGTAAATGCTCAAGAAGGATTTTGAGACATTTGACAAAGGATTTCATACACACTCAACATCATCATATCAAAGTTCTGGATCCATTCTAACAACATAATGTGGTAGTAGAACTGAACTAGGCTTGTATCCATCAAACTTATAAGGTACTACTGATTAGTAACTCGTGATCCTGATAGAGAGAACAGATCCTAATTCCTTAACCCCCGGTGGAAGAATGGACTGACTCAGATCAGAAAGTCATAAGGTATAAGGAGTAAAAAGAGCCTTACGTTCCAACCCACAAACAATTCCCCTACATATAACTAAAGAATTTATAGACTCAACATCGACCAGTTTGGCTTGGAGAACCTACAGGCAGTCCGGCTCTGATGCCAACGCTGTCAGGACCCCGACTCGATGTCACATCGATCTAGCTGGTAACACCTCATATCACTTTGCGGCCTCACGCACGGTATCACCACGGGTGTCGTCTTACCTTTTCCCGGGACCGTTTGCGCCTTTTGGCTCACGTATATGATAGTGTCGCTAGCATCCATATGATAAAGAGCCCGGGCTGACATGACTAGTCGCAAACCCAAAGTGGCACAGACTTACAGGGACAGGCATCCATGACCCAGCTTCGAACGTGACGGTCATCAGCAAGTGGGTCCGGGCTGTAGCACTGGGCTAGCAGGACTCCGGTAAACCGGGCTGTAGCGGCTAACAGGACTCCGGTACTCAAAGCGTGACATTTCCCCGAAGGGACAGACACAGGAACGAAGAAGGACACATGCCGGCCAGCCTAAGTGTTCCAGAGCAGTAGCAAGCTACCATGGCTCAGCGGCAACACTAGGAGACATTTCCCGGTAAGAAAGGCTACTAAAGATAAACAACTAGATAGTCAGATCCCACACATACCAAGCATTTCAATCATACACACAATATGCTCGATATGTGCAAATACAACGAAGCATCACAACATGACTCTACGACACAAGTACTTTATTTAAGGCTCAGTGAGCCATACATAACATACACAAAGGTACGGGTCTCACGACCCCACATACAAGTCATACAGTCATACAAACCAGCAGCGGAAGTAACTTGTCTGAGTACAGACAACTAGTAAAATAAAAGAGGCTTGGAAAGCCTAGCTATACTACGTGGTCCTTCACAAGCTCAGGGTCACCACCTGGGTCTTTAGCCTACTCGTTGATGTCAACGTCTACATAGAACCCATCAGAAGGGGTTGCAGCGTCTTCTGTAAAAA
>NC_041385.1:110171530-110190781 GCF_002162155.2 Triticum dicoccoides | reverse complement strand
GGAGCTCCTGGACACGGTGAGACGGCGTGGGGTGGTCGGAGGGCGTGGCTACGGTGAGGGGGTGGCGGCGATGGCGTCGGCCATGGCTGGGGCATGCGAGGGGGAGGAGCTGGAGAGGAGAGGGGGTGTCTGGGGGGTTCGGGGGAGAGAGGGAGGCCGATCCTCGACGTCACCTGGCGAGGGGAGCGGCGAGGCGGCGAGCAGGTGCGTGGCGCACGCCGCGGTCGCCGTCGGGCACCTGCCTGCCTGCCTGGCCGGCAAGCAGCTCGCTGGAGCGGTGCTGGGCTGGGCCGGCAGGTGGGCCGGGGCAGGCGCCAGGTAAGTTTTTTTCATTTTCTTCTGTTTTCTGTTTTTCTAATACTTCTGCAATTTTGTTGAATTAAATAAAATACCTAGGCAATTTCAAAAATCACCAAATCACTCCTGGTCCATAGCTGGATTATTTCCAACATGAAACATTTTAGTTTGGAGGTATTTGAGCATTTAAATATTTTATATAATTTTAAATGCCCAAATTCAAATATTTATGAATTAATTCAAAAACCCTAAGATGGCCTAGGAAAATGTGCACCACTTTTGGCAGAGGTTCTGAACCAAGACAAAAATGATGGACATTTTAGAAGGGCATTTCAGGTTCATTGAAAATTATTTTAGTAAACCCTAGTTGGTTTCAGAGGGGACTGGGGGTTCTGTCATCCCCATTTCAAGTTTCTGATGAAAGAATAAACATGATGCAACACTCTAATGCATGACTAGCTAGGTTGTGACAAACGGTCACTGGTAGCGGAACTACCCCGAATACTTGGTAGATAAGAAGGCTAGCAACTTCAAAAAAAGTACATTTGATAGACGTGTTATTAGTGTGTACCTTACTGTGACAGTCTGATTTTTGGCCCCTTTCTTTTTCTTTTGTTTTTCCGAGGTTTTTGCCTCAGTTTTTCTTTTTCGTGGATTTGTGGTCTGGAAACTGAAGAAGATGCCCTCTTCTTTGTTTCCAGAGTGGCTTGTCATTCCCAAATCTTTCCCTAGACCCTGTCATTTCCATCCTAGCCCAAATCCCAATATTCTTTTTATCGGGAATATTCCTTTCCTATTAAAGGAATAACTCAAATTGCCCTAGGTTGTGAAGCAACCTATAATTCCATCACTCCAAAAATTCCCAAATAATTCTCTTAAATTGTTCGGGTCATATCTTGATCAAATATGGCAAAACTTTTCATTGCCATGTTCAAAAATAGTTCCCCAATAATTATTCTTCATTTCTGTCCAGTGTGGTTTTCTGTGAAGGAAGTGCCACCTATCTTTCCTTGAATGCTACCCAACTCCTTGGGCATGTTTATATGTCCAAATAATTGCCTCATGCACAAGTTCAACTTTATTTGCCTAGCCAATCTTCCTCAGTGATTTTTCAAAGTTTCTGTCAAACAGAAACCATTGTGAAGGAAGTACTAGCTAGGTATACCCAAATGAGTTGAACTTTTGCACAACCCTTAATGTGCTCATATTAACCCTTTCCACCCATTTGCAGCCCCATCCAATCATCTATGTGAGCACATGAGCAAATCTTTGTTTTTGGCAATATTTTCAGGTTGTGAAGCAAGTATATTTTATATTGCTTCAAAAATCCTGATAAATTACCATGTGAGTGCATAAATCCTGATAAATCCTGATAAATCATTCTTATGCCCATAAAACATCTATCCACCCATTTTGGAATCATTTCATTGAGCTATTTAATAACCATAATTATTCCAAGTTTCTATCCAAAGGAGATGTTTGTGAAGCAAGTACCATTTTGGCCTTGCCAAATGGAATGATACTTGGTGAGCATCTCCATATGATCAAATAACCCTTCCTTGCTCAAACTCATCTCAATCCAATCAACCATGTGAGTGCACCATCATGATCTTCATTTCTGCTCCAAAAATGTAGTTGTGAAGCAACTGCAGTAAATATTGATCCTTTTACCCTCAAAACCTCCAGGATGAAAGTCCTTCGATAGATAAATCTCTCAGACAAGCTAGTTACTAAGTTACCTAGCTAGTGTCCCCACTGCACATCACAAACACTTGGCTGCCGGTTTACTTTGGTGCTAAGTGCAATTCTCTTCTTTGCCCCTGGAACAATTTGTTTCCTCATTTCTACTTAGGTCTCTAAGGTCATTCCACTAGACATGGTCGGCCACGCCAAAAGTAGCCATTTGCTCCAGTGCCGGTGGTGATCACACTGATGTCAGGAAAATTTCATGCTCTGGCTTCTTCCCGGCCCTCTGCCCGTCGTCTCCCTCGTCGTCTTGACCTCCATCCACGTCTAGTAGCTGCCCCGTGAGCCTATGCATCGCCCTGCATCGATGGTTTGTCGCCGTTCGCCTTAAATGCGCCGCTAGCGTCGTGCCCGTGCCGCGTCTAGCCTCTGTCCGCCATTAAAGCTCGGTCGGGAGCTCGTCCGTGAGCTCCAAAGCCTTCCTCTCTGCCTATAAAAGGACCTCTAGGCTCTCCCGCAGCTCCCAAGCCCTTCCTAGTCCCTCCTGGCCCATCGGAGCAACGGCATCATGTCGGAGTTCGCCGCTGTTCGCCTCGGCCACCGCAGTTCCTCCTTGGTTCCGGCGAGCTCGAGCATCGTCTCCTCCCCTGGTGTGGTCCACAAGCTCCCCCACCTCCTCACGGTTCGCCCAAACCACTTGCTCCCTCGCTGTAGTGCTTCTGGCCGCGCCTCCCGGAGCTCGGCCGCCACCTCCGACGTTCGGCCTCTAGCTCGTTCGGCCGTCCCAAGCCTCCTCTTGCTTCCCCGACTCCCCCATCATCTTCCCCTCGTCCCACTGAGCCGCCCGAACCCCTCAGCCCCCGTCGGAGCTGCCCATATCACCGACGAACCTCGTCGCCTGAGCCCTCTGTCACCTCCTGCCACCGCATCCCATCGTAGTTCCTGGCCTCCCCGTGCCTTCCTATGGTCGGGGATGGGAGCACCGCGACGGGCCGCTCCCGCCGGTGGCTTTGCCCTAGCCGGAGATGGCCGGAGCTGGCCGGTCCCCTCGCCGCTTCCCTCCCCTGCTCTGCCTCTACCTCGCGTGAGGAATAGGGCGAGAGGAGGAAGACGATGCCCGACGCCAGCCTGGCCCCTGCCAGTTGGTCCCGCACCCCCTCGGCCTCGCTAGTCAGCCACAGGGGCGTTGACCCGCCCTGGCCACGTGGAAAAGTGATGGCCCCACCCGTGGGACCCGCACGCGTCATCCCCACCATTGTTCAAATGGATAAGGTGAAAGCGTATTTCACAGATTACGTTTTCTCTTTTTCTGTTCAGGCCCCTAGTTGAAAATATTTTCATTACAGATGGGTCCCTGGCAGAAAAACATCCTTATCTTTTTATCCGTAGCTCCAAATCAGGTGAAACCAATGCTCACTTCTTTGTTTTGTCGAGCACGTTCTGTTGGTCATGCTTTCACTATGGTTTGACACTGTGAAAATGACCTTTATGCCCATGCCTTTATTCAACCCCCTCCGAGAGAGTACTGTTTCCGGCAAATCTTTCCGCGGCTTCATCGCACTTCTCCCCGGTGCCTTCTTCATCCCCAGGCAAGCCACAATACCCACTTGCATGATAGTCATGTAGTAGCCATGGTTTTCAACTTGAATACTTAATAAATGTTTGCTTGTTGAAAAGATGGTTATCGTTGTTCCGGTGATGTTCAGATTTGCATGTTCACTTTTGTGCTATGTTGTATTGTACTCTGTGATCATGTCATACCTGTTAGTATTACCTTCCTTATGTTTATGCTTGTTAGTAGTACATGTTGATGTTGGAGATGGTCATGCTAGTCAGTATGCGATGCTCGGTGGATATGATTTATTGTTGATATGGTGGAAAGTTATGTGATACTGTCATGATAATGTTGATCTCTTGTTCATGTATTTTATCATGGCTCGGCATATTTGCATTCAAGTTAACCAGATTAAATTGAACTTGAACAACTGTTGGCTAAGTCATGGTGCCGCTAAATCGATGCTGACCAGTGCAACCACGCTTACTGGTATGGGACGGTCCTAACTGGGTCTATTGTCATGCCTCTCGCCGGTGCCTCCAATGAGGAAGGTTATGGGCGTGATGTACCCTGGCCCGGTAAGCAAGCATAACCTTGTGTGCCCGTAGTTGTTATAGTCGGCGGATCCCCGTGTGGGATCATTTATGTTTTGGCCACGGCGGTGGTCGTTGTGTCTGGAGGTAGACACGGGGCCACCCATGACTTAGTCCAGTGGGGAGTGAGTCGGAGTGGCCGGGAGAGTGTCATGGCAGTAGGACGGTTTTGTCGGAATGCTGTTGGTCCACCCGAATGGGAGTGCGAGGCCATGGGTTCCGTGGTGTGGGTACAGTGTACTAACCTCTGCAGAGTGTATACTAAATCTATCAATAGCCGCGCCCGCAGATAAGGGCCCAGGTCGAAAGTAGGTCACACCATGAGTCAACAGTAATAAGAATAACTTGATTAATGACAATGAGATAAGTTGGTTGTGATCATCATAAGGATCACGGGCCATGTTTTGGTCAGGTTGTGATCGCCGTAAGGATCACGGGCCAAGAGTTGGTCGGGTTATGATCGCCGTAAGGATCACGGGCCAAGTGTTGGTCGGGTTGTGATCGCCGTAAGGATCACAATGGTATCGAGGATACCAAGTTGTTGTTTATTCCTGAGGTTGTACGAGAGTCGTGGGTAAAGATCAAGCTCCTTGTGGTCATTTAATTATTACTACGGTATTGTTTATACCAAGCTTGATTTGATCCTGAGATGATCGTGTGATGTCCGAGGTTGGTAAGTGATGCATGTGTTGGTTACGAGGTAGCCGAACAGAATAAGTGGTGTATATAGTGTCATCATGTTGCATGCTAGTATTGTCGGATTAATATGTTCATGCTATGTTCAGGTTAAGTTAGCTGTATCATATTTATGTTGGTCATGCCATGTTGTTCTGATAATATCATGATAATTCCTGTTTAACCTGTAATTGCCATGATGTTGTTTGTCTTGATTGCTTCTGGATTATTGTGACTTGCAAGTACATTCAATCTACTGACCTGGCGTGTCATGCCAGCTTGCAGGTCATGCCGGATTTGATTGCTTGCTTGTCGTGGTTTCCGTGCATGCGAGCTAGGATAAGCATTCCAGCCAGAGTCCCTGCGGAGTGGAGTCCACCACCGTCGTCGTTGTTCCGCTGCTAGAGTTATTCCGCTGCTTCGAGTTGTTTCTGCTGCTTGCATATAGCAACTGAGGATGGCGTAGTGTCGTCGCACCGATGTTAGTCATTGTAATATCGAAGACCTTGTATTCATATTCGTGTAATAATAGAAAGCTGGTTTGTTCTGTGCTAAGCAGTGCCATATTTCAGAAGACTTCTCCTCGATCTCTGGGCTGGAATTCAGGGCGTTCCGGTTTTCTCTGAGCCGGGGTGCCACAGGCTTGGTATTAGAGCAGGTCTACCTGTAGGACGCCCTAGACCTTGCAAACGTTAGAAATCGGTAGTATAGAGTCTGGCTTGTTTATTGCATCTGGTTGCCGGATTTGTTTGTTGCATAGCATGCATATAGGCTTAGTATTTGTGATAACGATTTATCTGGTGATTGTAGCTGGCATCGATTCGGATCCACTACAGCTCAACCTTTGCATTTCTGCAGTCCCTTTTTCTTTCAGTGTTTGGTGTCTTTTCTGTCCCAGCAGAGTGATGCCAAGTGATCCCGACAGTGTTTGCAAAAATGGTGCTCAGGTGTCGCGTTGATGTCTTTCCTTCAGACCCATCTATCGTTTTGCTGATAGACATGTTTCTAACCCGGATCGTTCTTTTGTCGTGTTGGCAACCCTTAATGATATTAGTTATCAAGAAAGGGCAATGTCAGCAGCCTCAGTTTTTCCCCGCAATCCTATTTCTTGGACGAGTACGGATCTTTCTCCGTCCGCTTGATAATGATGTGGTTGCGACCTTCATGTCCTGCTGCATGGTTACCGAGTATGTCCTTACCTCCGAGCTAGTTTAGGTTGCCACCTGGCTAAGCTAGCACTTGGTGTAGCACTGTTTACACCAATTCTTCCACACATTTATTCGTCCTCGTGCAGATCGTCACAACATGCTAGATCGTAGTACCGGAGATTCCGCGAATGTTGTGTGCTTAGGTGTGCATGCATATTATTGTGTGACTAGGAGTAATATGTGATGATTGCTTGATTAATTATATTAGTGGTATGCTTGTGTGCTTTTGTTTTAGTCGTTTCTGTTGTTCCTTTCTTTGGGCCTTCGATGTTACAAATTTTCCCCCTATTAAAGTTGCTCGTCAGCCGACACTGGACCAGAAGAGTCAGTAAGAAATGCATATGTTTGGAAATTCAGCTAAACAAAATGGAATTATCAGCCGACTGCGGTGGAATTGGGAATATCTTGTCTGGATGCAAAAGAAATCCTGGATGGACCGTCAGTATCAAGTTTGCATTAGCATGCACTCATCACAACAAAATGATTAAATCAGCAAGAAGATAAATTGTGTGCAAGGTTGACAGAATATTAGCAAAGGTATGGCTCAGGTACAAGTTTAATTTTTCATTGAGGATGATTTTGGAACTTGATGTACCTTGAAGCAAGCAAAAATATGGCATGTACTCAGAAAGGAGGTTAGTCCTGCAAAACCCCATTCCATGCAAGAAATCAATAGCAAAAATATTCAGATGGTTATATATGTGGAAATCGGTCCGCATATCACAATAAGAAGCTTCTGGTGTAAGCAACCCACATTTTCCTCGCAAGATACCAGAGAAGCTTCCAAGGCAAGATTCATCTATCTTCCTCAGTATGATACATGGATGATTTCCTGTGCAAGGTACCCTGTCTTCATCAGTAAGCAACTGCAAAAGCTTCCAGCATAAGGTACTGAGTCTTTCCCCAGCGAAGTCTTTAAGGGGGTAAGCTTCTGAAGCACGATACCCAGTCTTCTTCAGCAAGCTGTCCGATGAAAGTTTCGAGCACAAGCCAGCAAATCTTCCTCAATAAGACATTGGTACACGGTAGTATGCTGTGAATTGACAGCATACGGCAGTGAATCCCAAGAATCATATCCGCAACATTTTGGTCAGAATCAAGAATCAGTCAGAACACACGTCTGTCTCGGAATCAGGTCCTCATATATATGCAATGAGCATGCCATCAAGATCTTACAAGTCACTCAGATGAGGATCTGATAACCACGTGAGGATGGTTACGAGAATAAAGCCAGTATATACTGCAGTGTGACAAAGGATTATGAGGATTGACGACATCAATGAGCTTAATACAAGTACCCGTGAACCTGGAAAATGATCTTGATGAGCCCTTGTCCCCTTTTTTCTCCAATGACGACACCACGCCTGTGATCAGAGCTGTTTCTAGCTATCCGGGGTGGATGCCGATTTTTGTTTCTCTCTTCAACAACTGTCACGAGTCTGAGCTGCTTTTCGGCCGTCTCGTACAGCTGTTGAGTTTCTTTTTGTAACAGTAGCCCTATAGCTGCTTTTTGGCTATTTTAGGGAGTTGTCACCTTCTTCTTATCGACCCGGTCTCATGCTCTGAGCTGCTTTTCGGCCGTCCTGAGCCGTGGTTGAGTTATTTCAGTAATGTCCCAGATCTAAGTTGTAAAGACCGTTCTGGTGGCTACTGATTTATTTGCCAATTTCTTGCAAGGGTTTCGGATGATCATTTCCCAACAATCAGAACTTGAGAGGTGTTGAACCTGCCATTTAATGGGTTACCCTGTCAAAAAAATGAGGATAAGCTACGATTGCCAAAAAATTGCACCGACAGTACCTATGGTCATACGAAGAAGCAATATGGCCCAGCTCTTTCAGCCAAAGATCCAGACCAAGAAAACAATAATGAAGGAGCAAGACCAGTGAGGCAGGTATGAAAATTGTACACGACCCCATGGTACAGATCCGATACTCACGACAATGGAACCAGTTAAGATGATTCAGAAATTTCTGCAATGAGTCAGAATCTGTCAGGAAACGGTTACATTTAACTCACTGTTTGGAACCCAAAGGACCTGGATTTAGTGGAGAAACTCAATGCAATGAGTCAGAGCTTGAGTTTTCATCATAATTACATGAAAGGTTGTTAGTGTCGGGTGGCACACCCAGCGGAAATCACTTTTGGATTTGTGAGACGGACCTATATTTCAGTCATGATAATTAAATCACACTCAGCTAGTCAGCAGATCTAAAAAGAAATTGGAGCCTATATAAGCATGAACAAGCAAGGTAAGATCTGTCAGAATGTGTATACAGTGAATCAAACCACCCCAGGGCCAGTCAGATAAAAATTTAGTGGGAACAACAATAAAGGAAAAAGGATACCCGAGTAGGAAACGGTTTCCTTAAGTCAGGATATTCATACTTGTTCCCTGAACAACCAAATCTCTAGGACGAGATTTCTTTAAGGGGGTAAGGTTTCTGACAGACTGATTTTTGGCCCCTTTCTTTTTCTTTTGTTTTTTCGAGGTTTTTGCGTGAGTTTTTATTTTTCGTGGCTTTGCGGTCTGGAAACTGAAGAAGATGCCCTCTTCTTTGTTTCCAGAGTGGCTTGTCATTCCCAAATCTTGCCCTAGAGCCTGTTATTTCCATCCTAGCCCAAATCCCAATATTCTTTTTATTGGGAATATTCCTTTCCTACTAAAGGAATAACTCATATTGCCCTAGGTTGTGAAGCAACCTATATTTCCATCACTCCAAAAATTCCCAAATAATTCTCTTAAATTGTTTGGGTCATATCTTGATCAAATATGGCAAAACTTTGCATTGCCATGTTCAAAAATAATTCCCCAATAATTATTCTTCATTTCTGTCCAGTGTGGTTTTCTGTGAAGGAAGTGCCACCTATCTTTTCTTGATTGCTCCCCAACTCCTTGGGCATGTTTATATGTCCAAATAATTGCCTAGTGCACAAGTTCAACTTTATTTGCCTAGCCAATCTTCCTTAGTGATTTTTCAAAGTTTCTGTCAAACAGAAACCATTGTGAAGGAAGTACTAGCTAGGTATACCCAAATGAGTTGAACTTTTGCACAACCCTTAATGTGCTCATATTAACCCCTTCCACCCATTTGCAGCCCCATACGTTCATCTATGTGAGCACAGGAGCAAATCTTTGTTTCTGGCAATATTTTCAGGTTGTGAAGCAAGTATATTTTATATTGCTTAAAAAATCCTGATAAATTACCAGATAATTCTTATGCCCATAAAACATCTCTCCACCCATTTTGGCATCATTTAATGGAGCCATTTAATCACCATAATTATTCCAAGTTTCTGTCCAGAGGAGATGTTTGTGAAGCAAGTACCACTTTGCCCATGCCAAATGGAATGATACTTGGTGAGCATCTTCGTATGATCAAATAACACTGCCTTGCTCAAACTCAGCTCAATCCAATCAACCATGTGAGTGCAACATCATGATCTTCATTTCTGGACCAAAAATGCAGTTGTGAAGCAACTGCAGTAAATATTGATCCTTTTACCCTCAAAACCTCCAGGATGAAAGTCCTTCGATATATAAATCTCTCAGACAAGCTAGATAGTGAGTTACCTAGCTAGTGTCCCCACTGCACAGCACAAACACTTGGCTGCTGGTTTACTTTGGAGCAAAGTGCAATTCTCTTCTTTGCCCCTGGAATGATTTGTTTCCTCATTTCTACTTAGGTCTCTAAGGTCATTCCACTAGACATGGTAGGCCACGCCAAAACTAGGCATTTGCTCCAATGCCGGTGGTGATCACACTGATGTCAGGCAAATTTCGTGCTCTGGCTTCTTCTCGGCCATGTGCCCGTCGTCCCCCTCGTCGTCTCGACCTCCATCCATGTCTAGTAGCTGCCCCGTGAGCCTCTGCATCGCCCTGCATCGATGGTTTGTCGCCGTTCGCCTTAAATGCGCTGCTAACGCCGTGCCCGTGCCGCGTCCAGCCTCTGTCCGCCATTAAAGCTCGGTCGGGAGCTCATCCGTGAGCTCCAGAGCCTTCCCCTCTGCCTATAAAAGGACCTCTAGGCTCTCCCGCAGCTCCCAAGCCCTTCCTAGTCCCTCCTAGCCCACCGGAGCAACGGCATCTCGCCGGAGTTCACCTCTGTTCGCCTCGACCGCCGCGGTTCCTCCTTGGTTCCGGCGAGCTCGAGCATCCTCTCCTCCCCTAGTGTTGTCCACAAGCTCCCCCACCTCCTCGCGGTTCGCCCAAACCATTTGCCCCCTCACCGGAGTGCCTCATGCCGCACCTCCCGGAGCTCGGCCGCCACCTCCTCCGTTCGGCCTCCAACTCGTCCGGCCGTCCCAAGCCTCCTCTTGCTTCCCCCACTCCCCCATCATCCTCCCCTCGTCCCACTGAGCCGCCCGAACTCCTCAGCCCCTGCCAGAGCTGCCCACATCACGGATGAACCTTGTCGCCCGAGCCCTCTGTCACCTCCTACCACCGCATCCCATCGCAGTTCCTGGCCTCCCCGTGCCATCCTCTGGTCGGGGATGGGAGCGCCGCGCCGGGCCGCTCCCGCCGGTGGCTTAGCCCGGGCCGGAGATGGACGGAGCTGGCCGGTCCCCTTGTCGCTTCCCTCCCCTGCTCTACCTCTACCTCGCACGAGGAACAGGGCGAGAGGAGGAAGACGACGCCCGACGCCAGCCTGGCCCCTGCCAGTGGGTCCCGCGCCCCCTCGGCCCTGCTAGTCAGCCACAGGGCGTCGACCCGCCCTGCCCACATGGAAAAGTGACGGGCCCCACCCATGGGACCCGCACACGTCAGCCCCGCCACTGTTCAAATGGATAAGGTGAAAGCGTATTTCACAGATTACGTTTTCTCTTTTTCTGTTCAGGCCCCTGGTTGAAAATATTTTCATTACAGATGGGTCCCTGGCAGAAAAACATCCATATCTTTTTATTCGTAGCTCCAAATCAGGTGAAACCAACGCTCACTTCTTCGTTTCGTCGAGCCCATTCTGTTGGTCATGCTTTCACTATGGTTTGACACTGTGAAAATGACCTTTATGCCCTTGCCCTTATTCAGCCCCCTCCGAGAGAGTACTGTTTCCGACAAATCTTTCTGTGGCTTCACCGCACTTCTCCCCGGTGCCTTCTTCATCCCCAGGCAAGCCACAATACCCACTTGCATGATAGTCATGCAGTACCCATGGTTTTCAACTTTAATATTTACTAAATGTTTGCTTGTTGAAAAGATGGTTATCATTGTGCCGGTGATGTTCAGATTTGCATGTTCACTTTTGTGCTATGTTGTATTGTACTCTGTGATCATGTCATACCTGTTAGTATTACCTTCCTTATGTTTATGCTTGTTAGTTGTACATGTTGATGTTGGAGATGGTCATGCTAGTCAGTATGCGATGCTTGGTGGATATGATTTATTGTTGATATGGTGGAAAGTTATGTGATACTCTCATGATAATGTTGATATCATGTTGATGTATTTTATCATGGCTCAACATATTTGCATTCAAGTTAACCGGATTAAATTGAACTTGAACAAATGTTGGCTGAGTCATGGTGCCGCTAAATCGATGCTGACCAGTGCAACCACGCTTACCGGTATGGGACGGTCCTAACTGGGTCTATTGTCGTGCCTCTCGCTGGTGCCTCCAATGAGGGAAGGTTATGGGCGTGATGTACCCTGGCCCGGTAAGCAAGTATAATCTTGTGTGCCCGTAGTTGTTATAGCCGGCGGATCCCCGTGTGGGATCGTTTATGTTTTGGCCACGGCGGTGGTCGTTGTGTCTGGAGGTAGACACGGGGCCACCCATGACTTAGTCCAGTGGGGAGTGAGTCAGAGTGGCCGGTAGAGTGTCATGGGAGTAGGACGGTTTTGTCGGAATGTTGTTGGTCCATCCGAATGGGAGTGCAAGGCCATGGGTTCCGTGGTGTGGGTACAATGTACTAACCTCTGCAGAGTGTATATTAAATCTATCGATAGTCGCGCCCGCGGATAAGGGCTCAGGTCGAAAGTAGGTCATACCATAAGTCAACAGTAATAAGAATAACTTGATTAATGACAATGAGATAAGTTGGTTGTGATCATCGTAAGGATCCCGTGCCAAGTGTTGGTCGGGTTGTGATCACCGTAAGGATCACGGGCCAAGAGTTGGTCGGGTTATGATCGCCGTAAGGATCATAGGCCAAGTGTTGGTCGGGTTGTGATCGCCGTAAGGATCACAATGGTATCGAGGATACCGAGTTGTTGTATATTCGTGAGGTTGTACGAGACTCGTGGGTAAAGATCAAGCTCCTTGTGGACATTTAATGATTACTACGGTATTGTTTATACCAAGCTTGATTTGACCCTGAGATGATCGTGTGATGTCCGAGGTTGGTAAATGATGCATCTGTTGGTTACGAGGT
Organism: Triticum dicoccoides; assembly: GCF_002162155.2. NCBI lineage: Eukaryota > Viridiplantae > Streptophyta > Magnoliopsida > Poales > Poaceae > Triticum > Triticum dicoccoides. The sequence continues at coordinate 110,178,395 of NC_041385.1, read as the reverse complement.
AGCCGAACAGAATAAGTGGTGCATATAGTGTCATCATGTTGCATGCTAGTATTGTCGGATTAATATGTTGATGCTATGTTCAGGTTAAGTTAGCTGTATCATATTTATGTTGGTCATGCCATGTTTTTCTGATAATATCATGATAATTCCTGTTTAACCTGTAATTGCCATGCTGTTATTTGTCTTGATTGCTTTTGGATTATTGTGAGCTTGCAAGTGCATTCAATGTACTAACCTAGCGTGTCATGCTAGCTTGTAGGTCGTGCCGGATTTGATTGCTTGCTTGTCGTAGTTTCCGTTCGTGCGAGCTAGGATAAGCGTTCCAGCCAGAGTCCCTGCGGAGTGGAGTTCACCACCGTCGTCGTTGTTCCGCTGCTAGAGTTACTCCGCTGCTTCGAGTTGTTTCTGCTGCTTGCATAGAGCAACTGAGGATGGCGTAGTGTCGCCGCACCGATGTTAGTCATTGTAATATCGGAGGCCTTGTATTCATATTCATGTAATAATAGAATGCTGGTTTCTTTTATGCTAAGCAGTGTCGTATACCAGAAGACTTCTCCTCGATCTCTGGGCTAGAATACGGGGTGTTCCGGTTTTCTTTGAGCCGGGGTGCCACACTTACTAGTACTCCTAGTAGCACCTGGATATTAGATACCGGTTTAGTTGCTAATATTGGTAACTCGAAACAAAAGCTATGGAATGAACGGAGACTAGCTAAGGGCGAGGTGACAATGTGTGTTGGAAGTGGTTCCAAGGTTGATGTGATCACCATCACACGCTCCCATGTACCTTCGGGATTAGTGCTGAACCTAGATAAATGTTATTTGGTGTCTGCGTTGAGCATGAACATGATTAGATCATGTTTATTGCAGTACAGTTATTCATTGAAGTCAAAGAGTAATGGTTTTTCTGTTTACATGAATAATACCTTCTATGGTCATGCACCCAATGTGAATGGTTTATTGAATCTCGATTGAAGTGATACACATGTTCATAAAATTGAGGCCAAAAGATATAGAGTTGATAATGATAATACCACTTTCTTGTGACACTGACGCTTAGGTCATATTGATGTAAAGCGCATGAAGAAACTCCATGCTGATGGACTTTTGGAGTCACTTGATTTTGGATCACTTGACACATGCAGACCATTCCTCATGGGCAACATGACTAAGACCCCGTTTTCTAGAACAATGGAACGGGCAAGTGAATTATTGGAAATCATACATACTGATGTGTGCGGTCCAATGAACTTTGAAGCACACGATGGATATCGTTACTTTCTCATCTTCACCGATGACTTGAGTAGATATGGGTATATTTACTTAATGAAGCATAAGTCTGAAACATTTGAGAAGTTCAAGCAATTTAGAGCAAAGTTGAGAATCATCGTAACAAGAAGATTAAATTCCTACGATCCAACTAAGGGGGAGAATATCTGAGTTATGAGTTTGGCAATCACTTAAGACAATATGGAATTGTTTCATAGTTGACGCCACCTGGAACACCACATCGTAATGGCGTGTCCGAACGTCGTAATCGAACCTTATTAGATATGGTGCGCTCTATGATGTCTCTTGTCGATCTGCCACTATCATTTTCGGGTTATGCATTAGAGACAACTGAATTCACTTTAAATAGGGCACCATCTAAGTCCGTGGAGACGACACCAGATGAACTTTGGTTTGGCAAGAAACCTAAGATGTCGTTCCTTAAGGTTTGGGGTTGCGATGTTTATGTCAAAAGGCTTCAGCCGGAAAAGCTCGAACCCAAAGCGGACAAATGCGTCTTCATAGGATACCCAAAGGAGACAATTGGGTATTGAGGGAGTCCTGGATTAGGGGGTATCCGGACAGCCGGACTATATACTTTGGCCGGACTGTTGGACTATGAAGATAAAAGATTGAAGACTTTGTCCCGTGTCCGGATGGGAGTCTCCTTTGCGTGGAAGGCAAGCTTGGCTATTCGGATGTTAGATCTCCTTCTCTGTAACCGACTCTGTGTAACCCTAGCCCCCTCCAGTGTCTATATAAACTGGAGGGTTTAGTCCGTAGGACAAGAACAACAACCATAATCATAGGCTAGCTTCTAGGGTTTAGCCTCTACGATCTCGTGGTAGATCAACTCTTGTAATACTCATATTATCAAGATCAATCAAGCAGGAAGTAGGGTAGTACCTCCATCGAGAGGGACCGAACCTGGGTAAACATCGTGTCCCCAGCCTCCTGTTACCATTAGCCTTAGACGCACAGTTCGGGACCCCCGGCCCGAGATCCGCCGGTTTTGACACATCCATTGGTGCTTTCATTGAGAGTTCCTTTGTGTTGTCGCTGCAAGGTTTGATGGCTCCTTCAATCATCAACAACAATATGGTCCAGGGTGAGACTTTTCTCCCTGGACAAATCTTCGTGTTCGGCGGCTTCGCACCGAGGGCCAACTCGCTTGGCCATTTGGAGCAGATCGATAGCTACGCCCCTGACCATCAGGTCAGGTTCGGAAATCTTAACTACACGGCCGACATCCGCGGAGACTTGATCTTCGACGGATTCGGGCCAGCGTCAGGAGCGCCGGACGGCCACGATGAGCATGACTTAGATCTGTCGTCGGACAGTGTTCAGGATATCGCACCTGTCGCAGCTCCGGACTTAAATCTGGAGCAGATTGCACAATTCGAGGACGGGTGGATGGACCCCGCCGCGGAGGCTGCACACTCATCGACTTTGGATTCGAACACAGACTCCACCTCTAAGGAAATCTGTGTCGCCGGACCCCCGGACTCGTGTCACGCCCAATATGCGACCCTATCCAAAAGGAACTCGAAGGTCCCACCAAGGATAGACCCGCATATTGAAACGCTTTTGCAAGGTGGATATCACTACATCAACATTACATAATAGATGGGGATACATACATAAGGCATACAATGCCACACGAATACAACATCACAATACATTAGAGCACCATCCGACTACGGATGAAACACAAACAGAAACTCAAACGATATCCACCCTGCTAGCCCAGGCTGCCGACCTGGAACCTATCCCCTGATCGAAGAAGAAGCAGAAGAAGAACTCCAAAACAAGCAAGCATCGCTCTCGCGTCATGATCATCGCATAACCTGTACCTAAAACTATTGTTGTAGGAATCTGTGAGCCACGAGGACTCAGCAATCCCATTACCATGGGTATCAAGACTAGCAAAGCTTAAAGGGAAAGGAAGGGGTAAAGTAGTGAGGCTGCAGCAGCGACTAAGCATATATGGTGGCTAACATACGCAAATAAGAGAGAGAAGAGAGCAAATGGAATGGTCGTGAAACTAGCAATGATCAAGAAGTGATCCTGAACTCCTACTTACGTCAAACATAACCCAGAAACCGTGTTCACTTCCCGGACTCCGCCGAAAAGAGACCATCACGGCTACACACGCGGTTGATGCGTTTTAATTCGGATCTGGTGTCAAGTTATCTACAACTGGACATTAACAAATTCCCATCTGCCTATAACCGCAGGCATGGATTTCGAAAGATTACACCCTGCAGGGGTGTCCCAACTTAGCCCATGATAAGCTCTCGCGATCAACGAAGGATATACCTTCTCCCAGGAAGACCCAATCAGACTCAGAATCCCGGTTTACAAGACATTTCGACAATGGTAAGACAAGACCAGCAAGACCGCCCGATGCGCCGACAATCCCGATAGGAGCTGCACATATCTCGTTCTCAGGGCAACACCGGATAAGCTAAGCGTACAGGTACCGACGTAACCCAAGTTGCCAAGGGATGGTCCCGCATGGTGCTCTAGTTTGGACCAACACTTAGACAAGCATTGGCCCGGGGGGCTGTAATAAAGATGACCCTTGGGTTAATTACTCCCAAGGGAAATATAGGTGGTGGTGAGAAAAATGGTAAAACCAAGGTTGGGCCTTGCTGGAGGAGTTTTATTCAAAGCGAACTGTCAACGGGGTCCCATAAATCACCCGACCGCGTAAGGAACGCAAAATCCGGGAACATAACACCGGTATGACGGAAACTAGGGCGGCAAGAGTGGAACAAAACACCAGGCATAAGGCCGAGCCTTCCACCCTTTACCAAGTATATAGATGCATTAATAATATAAGAGATATTGTGATATCCCAACCAAAATCCTGTCCACCATGGAGAAATCTTCAACTTCACCTGCAACTAACAACGCTATAAGAGGGGCTGAGCAAAGCGGTAACATAGCCAAGCAACGGTTTGCATAGGAAAGGTGTCAAAGTTTAGAGGTTCATGGCAATTTGGGAGGCTTGAAGAGAAAAAGATAGGTAACGCAGCATAGCGATAGAACGAAGCAACTAGCATAGCAATAATAGTAGTGAGATCCAGGGTAGTGGTCATCTTGCCTGAAATCCCGCAAGGAAGAAGAACGAGCCCATGAAGAAGACGAACGGATGAAGCCAAACCAAGCGTAGACGAAAGAATCCTCACGATCGCAACGAAATGGGAACTATCGAGAAGAAGCACACAACATAGTAAACACACCACACATGAACAAGGCATGATGCACAACAAGCATGATGCATGACAAAGCTATATGAAGCTACTCATGGCAAAAGATGATGCAAACAAGAGCAACACATCAAGGCAAGTTTAAATGAGGCCGGGAACAACATATTACAATTCCGGTAAGTCCTCATGTGCAAATTTTCGAAAATGTTCCATATCTGAATAAACCTTATGTTCAAGTTGTTAAACAGCAAGTTAAGATGAACCAAGATGATCTAACGAGATTCTAGTCAAGTTACATATAAAGTTCATTTAGTTCGGAGCTACGGCCTAGAAGATATGAGCAAAACAAGTTAAACATGGCATTGATGCAAAATGCGTACAAACATCAAGCAAACACCTCAAAACATGGATGCAACATGATAATATGAAACTATATGCAAAAACAAGCAAGTTTCATATAGAGCACACTCAAAACGGAGCAACGGTTCAACACACACACATAAAACAAGTTATAGCAACAATCTGTCCAAAACAGCAACTAGGCATATTGCAAGCATCAAAACAATATGCTACATGACCTCAACAAGAAAACAAAAGACATGGGCATGATGTACAGGTAAAGCATAACAAAACATGAACACCGAGCTATCTCCAGAAATCACTAGAACATGCTCAAACACACATGGCAAGATTGCAAATGATAACAGTTCAGACTTTGCAGAAAATAACATCAGGTTGCAATGTTTAGAGCTATCAAACAACATGTTACAGGAACTTATAATGACAAACAAAGGCATGGCATGAACCTACTAATTTCATAGAACAAGAGTCCCTTACTGACCATAAGCCAAAAAGGATCAGAAATATGATGGCACCCATGTAAACATAGCAAGTTATATTACAGATTCATACATGGCAGAAACAGAATTATGAAGGCATGTTGGTGAGCTTGTTACACTCACCACAGAGCAATACATGGCATGGCAAGGCAACCAATAGTAAGAAGGCATGTTTGTGAAGCTAAGCATGGCAATAGCAAGTTCATAGGGTGCATGGATCACTAACAACAATCATGGCAACAACTGAACTTAATGTTAACAGGCTGACAGCAACATTATTTAGCAACTTTGGAGTAAGTTTACAACAAGCTACAGCAAGCTATAAATGCAACCAGGGGGATGGATGGTTATAGGATGACATTTAGAACAAAACATATTGAGTGATCATCTCCAGATTATGCATAGAATGACTAGTAGAAGCAGGTTTACATAGCATCACGAAATAACAGATTCAGCCTAGCAAAACAGTAACAGCAAGTACACTACTTAACAAGCTTGATTCACTCACCACAAGTCATTGCATGACAAGATAAGCATAGTATCAGCAAGAGGACATGTTTATGAAACAAACCAAGGCAAGAACAAGTTCATAGCATGCAAGGATCAACTACAACAACCTTGGCAATATTGAATAACATGTAAACAATCTGCCAGGAAACATTTTGAAGCAAAAGTAGAGCACGAAAATGACATGCTAGACTACTCCATAATTGCAACCAGAGGCATGAATGGATAGAGAACAACCATATGTTCAAAACATCCTTACTGAAGTATCTCAAAATATGCATGGATCTCTCTGTAGCATCATGTTTACATGGCATCAAAATAACAACAGAAAGGGACTAAAATCAGTAACATCACGATGCCTAGTTTGCATGCTTGTGCTAGTCACCACATTGATCACAAAAATACATGGTAAGCACCTCTGTAAAGAAGACATAGCATAGATCAAAACACATGTAGACATCAACCTCATAGGATGCACACATCAATCATGGCAAAAATGACAAAAGAGCTTGTTCTGTTAACAGACAGCAGACAACATTATGAAGCACTCTTGCGACGATGATTCAGGCATCAAGCTGAACTCAAATGAACATGATGCAATGGAATGAAATGATGTACTCGTTGAGACGAACAATTAGACATATTACACGCACAAAACGAAGCTACGGATGCAGAGATACAATGCGATGAACATGGCATGATAATGTTAGGGACTTGGTCATTTTACTGAAAAAAACAGGACGGGCGCACGATTACTAAAGTGTGCTCAGGGCGGGATAGAGCGGGCTGCTCACCGAAGCGGGCCGAGGCCCAGAGTGGAGAGGAGGCAGGCGGGCCGGCAGAGCTGGGCCTGCGGGGAAGCACGGCCCACCTGGCCGGAGGCGAGGGCGCGCTTCTCGTCCTCCCGCACGCGCAGGCAGAGGCGAGGCCATGGCCGGCGACGGCGGCTGACAACGGCGGCGAGCGGCGAAGGCGGGGCGGGGACCGGCCAGATCCGGACGGATCTGGTGCGGCAGGGCCCGTTCCCGGCGGCGGC